>NW_027363174.1:1200000-1644245 GCF_046119375.1 Phyllobates terribilis | reverse complement strand
CATTGGATTTTTCATGTTCAAAGTTGCAGAAGCCAGATTACAAGCTCATTTTGGTTCAACTTCAGCAACTGTGCATTGCATTGCCATGTAATGTGATGCAATGCTATCTTTCTAGCTCTCCCTTTTTACTTCCTTTTGGATAAACAGACATATTAGGCAAGCATTTTGGAGCTTTCACCTAAATAACTACAGGTGGTGAGATAAGCTGCACAATATAATTGACCTTTCAGTATATTGTTGCACACACACCATCTATTTAGCAAATGCCCTTGTTATCAACAGCAGCCTTTTAAACTCACCTGAGCTAACAGGTATGTGCGCTGGTTACTCTGCTGCGCTTAAAATTTCTTTTTTGGTTTGCTACAATGCCTTTTCTGAAACGTTGTCTCCTTCTGCTGGAACACTGACTTCTTTCATTTAATGCCTGCAGACTATAAAAGAGAACCCAACCCAAAAAGTTTGGTTGATTAGTCTGTGGCATTCTGTTAAACTGTTGCTTATGGCGGTCTCTGTCAGCTTCTCAGCGACATTCAGCCAGCCAGGTATCCTGCCTGCAGTAGATGGAATGTGGCAATGGAATGCTGGCTGCGCGTGTCATAATAGGCTCTGAGCCTTTATATACCTGTGCACAGCAGCAGCCACCTTCAGTCTGCTGCTGGACAGCCAGCAGCAGCAGCAGCAGGAGAGGTATGTAATCAGGAGCCCTCCTGCTAAGGGTAGACAGCTGCTCGTTCCACCCCACCCCCCGCCTTAATTTGTTCTCCTCCCTTCCAACGGTGTTGAGGCGGGTGGGAACAGCAGGGGGTGAAGGTGCTGTGTTTAAAGAGGTGGAGTTATGCAGATCTAAAACGCGTGGATTGCAGCAGCAGCAAGCCGAAAAGTGCAGGCATGTAAGGGATCTAGAGGTTGACAACATGTCTTCTTAACGGGAGTCCAGGAGCTCATCTCCACAAATGGACTTTTCAGGATCCTTGGGTGGCTCCGTAGTTTGAAACCAATTCTGGTTATCGCTTCTCGGCCTTTTGGCTAAGATCAAGTGTAGTATCTGTTCTTATCAGTTTAATATCTGATACGTCCCCTATCTGGGGACCATATATTAAATGGATTTTTAGAACAGGGAGATGGAAAAAGAGCTTGCTCTGTCCACTCCATGCATTGACCTGGTATTGCAGTATCTCCAGGACCGGTGCACCCCTTCTTTAATGCAGTTTCTAAAATCAGAAAGAATTGAATTCAATGTTTTTTGTTCATTTTGCTTGTTTGTCGGATTTTGGGATGGACTCTTTGGCTTTGCTTTTCTTCTCCTCATTGGATTTTTCATGTTCAAAGTTGCAGAAGCCAGATTACAAGCTCATTTTGGTTCAACTTCAGCAACTGTGCATTGCATTGCCATGTAATGTGATGCAATGCTATCTTTCTAGCTCTCCCTTTTTACTTCCTTTTGGATAAACAGACATATTAGGCAAGCATTTTGGAGCTTTCACCTAAATAACTACAGGTGGTGAGATAAGCTGCACAATATAATTGACCTTTCAGTATATTGTTGCACACACACCATCTATTTAGCAAATGCCCTTGTTATCAACAGCAGCCTTTTAAACTCACCTGAGCTAACAGGTATGTGCGCTGGTTACTCTGCTGCGCTTAAAATTTCTTTTTTGGTTTGCTACAATGCCTTTTCTGAAACGTTGTCTCCTTCTGCTGGAACACTGACTTCTTTCATTTAATGCCTGCAGACTATAAAAGAGAACCCAACCCAAAAAGTTTGGTTGATTAGTCTGTGGCATTCTGTTAAACTGTTGCTTATGGCGGTCTCTGTGAGCTTCTCAGCGACATTCAGCCAGCCAGGTATCCTGCCTGCAGTAGATGGAATGTGGCAATGGAACGCTGGCTGCGCGTGTCATAATAGGCTCTGAGCCTTTATATACCTGTGCACAGCAGCAGCCACCTTCAGTCTGCTGCTGGACAGCCAGCAGCAGCAGGAGAGGTATGTAATCAGGAGCCCTCCTGCTAAGGGTAGACAGCTGCTCGTTCCACCCCACCCCCCGCCTTAATTTGTTCTCCTCCCTTCCAACGGTGTTGAGGCGGGTGGGAACAGCAGGGGGTGAAGGTGCTGTGTTTAAAGAGGTGGAGTTATGCAGATCTAAAACGCGTGGATTGCAGCAGCAGCAAGCCGAAAAGTGCAGGCATGTAAGGGATCTAGAGGTTGACAACATGTCTTCTTAACGGGAGTCCAGGAGCTCATCTCCACAAATGGACTTTTCAGGATCCTTGGGTGGCTCCGTAGTTTGAAACCAATTCTGGTTATCGCTTCTCGGCCTTTTGGCTAAGATCAAGTGTAGTATCTGTTCTTATCAGTTTAATATCTGATACGTCCCCTATCTGGGGACCATATATTAAATGGATTTTTAGAACAGGGAGATGGAAAAAGAGCTTGCTCTGTCCACTCCATGCATTGACCTGGTATTGCAGTATCTCCAGGACCGGTGCACCCCTTCTTTAATGCAGTTTCTAAAATCAGAAAGAATTGAATTCAATGTTTTTTGTTCATTTTGCTTGTTTGTCGGATTTTGGGATGGACTCTTTGGCTTTGCTTTTCTTCTCCTCATTGGATTTTTCATGTTCAAAGTTGCAGAAGCCAGATTACAAGCTCATTTTGGTTCAACTTCAGCAACTGTGCATTGCATTGCCATGTAATGTGATGCAATGCTATCTTTCTAGCTCTCCCTTTTTACTTCCTTTTGGATAAACAGACATATTAGGCAAGCATTTTGGAGCTTTCACCTAAATAACTACAGGTGGTGAGATAAGCTGCACAATATAATTGACCTTTCAGTATATTGTTGCACACACACCATCTATTTAGCAAATGCCCTTGTTATCAACAGCAGCCTTTTAAACTCACCTGAGCTAACAGGTATGTGCGCTGGTTACTCTGCTGCGCTTAAAATTTCTTTTTTGGTTTGCTACAATGCCTTTTCTGAAACGTTGTCTCCTTCTGCTGGAACACTGACTTCTTTCATTTAATGCCTGCAGACTATAAAAGAGAACCCAACCCAAAAAGTTTGGTTGATTAGTCTGTGGCATTCTGTTAAACTGTTGCTTATGGCGGTCTCTGTGAGCTTCTCAGCGACATTCAGCCAGCCAGGTATCCTGCCTGCAGTAGATGGAATGTGGCAATGGAACGCTGGCTGCGCGTGTCATAATAGGCTCTGAGCCTTTATATACCTGTGCACAGCAGCAGCCACCTTCAGTCTGCTGCTGGACAGCCAGCAGCAGCAGCAGCAGGAGAGGTATGTAATCAGGAGCCCTCCTGCTAAGGGTAGACAGCTGCTCGTTCCACCCCACCCCCCGCCTTAATTGGTTCTCCTCCCTTCCAACGGTGTTGAGGCGGGTGGGAACAGCAGGGGGTGAAGGTGCTGTGTTTAAAGAGGTGGAGTTATGCAGATCTAAAACGCGTGGATTGCAGCAGCAGCAAGCCGAAAAGTGCAGGCATGTAAGGGATCTAGAGGTTGACAACATGTCTTCTTAACGGGAGTCCAGGAGCTCATCTCCACAAATGGACTTTTCAGGATCCTTGGGTGGCTCCGTAGTTTGAAACCAATTCTGGTTATCGCTTCTCGGCCTTTTGGCTAAGATCAAGTGTAGTATCTGTTCTTATCAGTTTAATATCTGATACGTCCCCTATCTGGGGACCATATATTAAATGGATTTTTAGAACAGGGAGATGGAAAAAGAGCTTGCTCTGTCCACTCCACGCATTGACCTGGTATTGCAGTATCTCCAGGACCGGTGCACCCCTTCTTTAATGCAGTTTCTAAAATCAGAAAGAATTGAATTCAATGTTTTTTGTTCATTTTGCTTGTTTGTCGGATTTTGGGATGGACTCTTTGGCTTTGCTTTTCTTCTCCTCATTGGATTTTTCATGTTCAAAGTTGCAGAAGCCAGATTACAAGCTCATTTTGGTTCAACTTCAGCAACTGTGCATTGCATTGCCATGTAATGTGATGCAATGCTATCTTTCTAGCTCTCCCTTTTTACTTCCTTTTGGATAAACAGACATATTAGGCAAGCATTTTGGAGCTTTCACCTAAATAACTACAGGTGGTGAGATAAGCTGCACAATATAATTGACCTTTCAGTATATTGTTGCACACACACCATCTATTTAGCAAATGCCCTTGTTATCAACAGCAGCCTTTTAAACTCACCTGAGCTAACAGGTATGTGCGCTGGTTACTCTGCTGCGCTTAAAATTTCTTTTTTGGTTTGCTACAATGCCTTTTCTGAAACGTTGTCTCCTTCTGCTGGAACACTGACTTCTTTCATTTAATGCCTGCAGACTATAAAAGAGAACCCAACCCAAAAAGTTTGGTTGATTAGTCTGTGGCATTCTGTTAAACTGTTGCTTATGGCGGTCTCTGTCAGCTTCTCAGCGACATTCAGCCAGCCAGGTATCCTGCCTGCAGTAGATGGAATGTGGCAATGGAATGCTGGCTGCGCGTGTCATAATAGGCTCTGAGCCTTTATATACCTGTGCACAGCAGCAGCCACCTTCAGTCTGCTGCTGGACAGCCAGCAGCAGCAGCAGCAGGAGAGGTATGTAATCAGGAGCCCTCCTGCTAAGGGTAGACAGCTGCTCGTTCCACCCCACCCCCCGCCTTAATTTGTTCTCCTCCCTTCCAACGGTGTTGAGGCGGGTGGGAACAGCAGGGGGTGAAGGTGCTGTGTTTAAAGAGGTGGAGTTATGCAGATCTAAAACGCGTGGATTGCAGCAGCAGCAAGCCGAAAAGTGCAGGCATGTAAGGGATCTAGAGGTTGACAACATGTCTTCTTAACGGGAGTCCAGGAGCTCATCTCCACAAATGGACTTTTCAGGATCCTTGGGTGGCTCCGTAGTTTGAAACCAATTCTGGTTATCGCTTCTCGGCCTTTTGGCTAAGATCAAGTGTAGTATCTGTTCTTATCAGTTTAATATCTGATACGTCCCCTATCTGGGGACCATATATTAAATGGATTTTTAGAACAGGGAGATAGAAAAAGAGCTTGCTCTGTCCACTCCATGCATTGACCTGGTATTGCAGTATCTCCAGGACCGGTGCACCCCTTCTTTAATGCAGTTTCTAAAATCAGAAAGAATTGAATTCAATGTTTTTTGTTCATTTTGCTTGTTTGTCGGATTTTGGGATGGACTCTTTGGCTTTGCTTTTCTTCTCCTCATTGGATTTTTCATGTTCAAAGTTGCAGAAGCCAGATTACAAGCTCATTTTGGTTCAACTTCAGCAACTGTGCATTGCATTGCCATGTAATGTGATGCAATGCTATCTTTCTAGCTCTCCCTTTTTACTTCCTTTTGGATAAACAGACATATTAGGCAAGCATTTTGGAGCTTTCACCTAAATAACTACAGGTGGTGAGATAAGCTGCACAATATAATTGACCTTTCAGTATATTGTTGCACACACACCATCTATTTAGCAAATGCCCTTGTTATCAACAGCAGCCTTTTAAACTCACCTGAGCTAACAGGTATGTGCGCTGGTTACTCTGCTGCGCTTAAAATTTCTTTTTTGGTTTGCTACAATGCCTTTTCTGAAACGTTGTCTCCTTCTGCTGGAACACTGACTTCTTTCATTTAATGCCTGCAGACTATAAAAGAGAACCCAACCCAAAAAGTTTGGTTGATTAGTCTGTGGCATTCTGTTAAACTGTTGCTTATGGCGGTCTCTGTGAGCTTCTCAGCGACATTCAGCCAGCCAGGTATCCTGCCTGCAGTAGATGGAATGTGGCAATGGAACGCTGGCTGCGCGTGTCATAATAGGCTCTGAGCCTTTATATACCTGTGCACAGCAGCAGCCACCTTCAGTCTGCTGCTGGACAGCCAGCAGCAGCAGCAGCAGGAGAGGTATGTAATCAGGAGCCCTCCTGCTAAGGGTAGACAGCTGCTCGTTCCACCCCACCCCCCGCCTTAATTGGTTCTCCTCCCTTCCAACGGTGTTGAGGCGGGTGGGAACAGCAGGGGGTGAAGGTGCTGTGTTTAAAGAGGTGGAGTTATGCAGATCTAAAACGCGTGGATTGCAGCAGCAGCAAGCCGAAAAGTGCAGGCATGTAAGGGATCTAGAGGTTGACAACATGTCTTCTTAACGGGAGTCCAGGAGCTCATCTCCACAAATGGACTTTTCAGGATCCTTGGGTGGCTCCGTAGTTTGAAACCAATTCTGGTTATCGCTTCTCGGCCTTTTGGCTAAGATCAAGTGTAGTATCTGTTCTTATCAGTTTAATATCTGATACGTCCCCTATCTGGGGACCATATATTAAATGGATTTTTAGAACAGGGAGATGGAAAAAGAGCTTGCTCTGTCCACTCCACGCATTGACCTGGTATTGCAGTATCTCCAGGACCGGTGCACCCCTTCTTTAATGCAGTTTCTAAAATCAGAAAGAATTGAATTCAATGTTTTTTGTTCATTTTGCTTGTTTGTCGGATTTTGGGATGGACTCTTTGGCTTTGCTTTTCTTCTCCTCATTGGATTTTTCATGTTCAAAGTTGCAGAAGCCAGATTACAAGCTCATTTTGGTTCAACTTCAGCAACTGTGCATTGCATTGCCATGTAATGTGATGCAATGCTATCTTTCTAGCTCTCCCTTTTTACTTCCTTTTGGATAAACAGACATATTAGGCAAGCATTTTGGAGCTTTCACCTAAATAACTACAGGTGGTGAGATAAGCTGCACAATATAATTGACCTTTCAGTATATTGTTGCACACACACCATCTATTTAGCAAATGCCCTTGTTATCAACAGCAGCCTTTTAAACTCACCTGAGCTAACAGGTATGTGCGCTGGTTACTCTGCTGCGCTTAAAATTTCTTTTTTGGTTTGCTACAATGCCTTTTCTGAAACGTTGTCTCCTTCTGCTGGAACACTGACTTCTTTCATTTAATGCCTGCAGACTATAAAAGAGAACCCAACCCAAAAAGTTTGGTTGATTAGTCTGTGGCATTCTGTTAAACTGTTGCTTATGGCGGTCTCTGTCAGCTTCTCAGCGACATTCAGCCAGCCAGGTATCCTGCCTGCAGTAGATGGAATGTGGCAATGGAATGCTGGCTGCGCGTGTCATAATAGGCTCTGAGCCTTTATATACCTGTGCACAGCAGCAGCCACCTTCAGTCTGCTGCTGGACAGCCAGCAGCAGCAGCAGCAGGAGAGGTATGTAATCAGGAGCCCTCCTGCTAAGGGTAGACAGCTGCTCGTTCCACCCCACCCCCCGCCTTAATTTGTTCTCCTCCCTTCCAACGGTGTTGAGGCGGGTGGGAACAGCAGGGGGTGAAGGTGCTGTGTTTAAAGAGGTGGAGTTATGCAGATCTAAAACGCGTGGATTGCAGCAGCAGCAAGCCGAAAAGTGCAGGCATGTAAGGGATCTAGAGGTTGACAACATGTCTTCTTAACGGGAGTCCAGGAGCTCATCTCCACAAATGGACTTTTCAGGATCCTTGGGTGGCTCCGTAGTTTGAAACCAATTCTGGTTATCGCTTCTCGGCCTTTTGGCTAAGATCAAGTGTAGTATCTGTTCTTATCAGTTTAATATCTGATACGTCCCCTATCTGGGGACCATATATTAAATGGATTTTTAGAACAGGGAGATGGAAAAAGAGCTTGCTCTGTCCACTCCATGCATTGACCTGGTATTGCAGTATCTCCAGGACCGGTGCACCCCTTCTTTAATGCAGTTTCTAAAATCAGAAAGAATTGAATTCAATGTTTTTTGTTCATTTTGCTTGTTTGTCGGATTTTGGGATGGACTCTTTGGCTTTGCTTTTCTTCTCCTCATTGGATTTTTCATGTTCAAAGTTGCAGAAGCCAGATTACAAGCTCATTTTGGTTCAACTTCAGCAACTGTGCATTGCATTGCCATGTAATGTGATGCAATGCTATCTTTCTAGCTCTCCCTTTTTACTTCCTTTTGGATAAACAGACATATTAGGCAAGCATTTTGGAGCTTTCACCTAAATAACTACAGGTGGTGAGATAAGCTGCACAATATAATTGACCTTTCAGTATATTGTTGCACACACACCATCTATTTAGCAAATGCCCTTGTTATCAACAGCAGCCTTTTAAACTCACCTGAGCTAACAGGTATGTGCGCTGGTTACTCTGCTGCGCTTAAAATTTCTTTTTTGGTTTGCTACAATGCCTTTTCTGAAACGTTGTCTCCTTCTGCTGGAACACTGACTTCTTTCATTTAATGCCTGCAGACTATAAAAGAGAACCCAACCCAAAAAGTTTGGTTGATTAGTCTGTGGCATTCTGTTAAACTGTTGCTTATGGCGGTCTCTGTGAGCTTCTCAGCGACATTCAGCCAGCCAGGTATCCTGCCTGCAGTAGATGGAATGTGGCAATGGAACGCTGGCTGCGCGTGTCATAATAGGCTCTGAGCCTTTATATACCTGTGCACAGCAGCAGCCACCTTCAGTCTGCTGCTGGACAGCCAGCAGCAGCAGGAGAGGTATGTAATCAGGAGCCCTCCTGCTAAGGGTAGACAGCTGCTCGTTCCACCCCACCCCCCGCCTTAATTTGTTCTCCTCCCTTCCAACGGTGTTGAGGCGGGTGGGAACAGCAGGGGGTGAAGGTGCTGTGTTTAAAGAGGTGGAGTTATGCAGATCTAAAACGCGTGGATTGCAGCAGCAGCAAGCCGAAAAGTGCAGGCATGTAAGGGATCTAGAGGTTGACAACATGTCTTCTTAACGGGAGTCCAGGAGCTCATCTCCACAAATGGACTTTTCAGGATCCTTGGGTGGCTCCGTAGTTTGAAACCAATTCTGGTTATCGCTTCTCGGCCTTTTGGCTAAGATCAAGTGTAGTATCTGTTCTTATCAGTTTAATATCTGATACGTCCCCTATCTGGGGACCATATATTAAATGGATTTTTAGAACAGGGAGATGGAAAAAGAGCTTGCTCTGTCCACTCCATGCATTGACCTGGTATTGCAGTATCTCCAGGACCGGTGCACCCCTTCTTTAATGCAGTTTCTAAAATCAGAAAGAATTGAATTCAATGTTTTTTGTTCATTTTGCTTGTTTGTCGGATTTTGGGATGGACTCTTTGGCTTTGCTTTTCTTCTCCTCATTGGATTTTTCATGTTCAAAGTTGCAGAAGCCAGATTACAAGCTCATTTTGGTTCAACTTCAGCAACTGTGCATTGCATTGCCATGTAATGTGATGCAATGCTATCTTTCTAGCTCTCCCTTTTTACTTCCTTTTGGATAAACAGACATATTAGGCAAGCATTTTGGAGCTTTCACCTAAATAACTACAGGTGGTGAGATAAGCTGCACAATATAATTGACCTTTCAGTATATTGTTGCACACACACCATCTATTTAGCAAATGCCCTTGTTATCAACAGCAGCCTTTTAAACTCACCTGAGCTAACAGGTATGTGCGCTGGTTACTCTGCTGCGCTTAAAATTTCTTTTTTGGTTTGCTACAATGCCTTTTCTGAAACGTTGTCTCCTTCTGCTGGAACACTGACTTCTTTCATTTAATGCCTGCAGACTATAAAAGAGAACCCAACCCAAAAAGTTTGGTTGATTAGTCTGTGGCATTCTGTTAAACTGTTGCTTATGGCGGTCTCTGTGAGCTTCTCAGCGACATTCAGCCAGCCAGGTATCCTGCCTGCAGTAGATGGAATGTGGCAATGGAACGCTGGCTGCGCGTGTCATAATAGGCTCTGAGCCTTTATATACCTGTGCACAGCAGCAGCCACCTTCAGTCTGCTGCTGGACAGCCAGCAGCAGCAGCAGCAGGAGAGGTATGTAATCAGGAGCCCTCCTGCTAAGGGTAGACAGCTGCTCGTTCCACCCCACCCCCCGCCTTAATTGGTTCTCCTCCCTTCCAACGGTGTTGAGGCGGGTGGGAACAGCAGGGGGTGAAGGTGCTGTGTTTAAAGAGGTGGAGTTATGCAGATCTAAAACGCGTGGATTGCAGCAGCAGCAAGCCGAAAAGTGCAGGCATGTAAGGGATCTAGAGGTTGACAACATGTCTTCTTAACGGGAGTCCAGGAGCTCATCTCCACAAATGGACTTTTCAGGATCCTTGGGTGGCTCCGTAGTTTGAAACCAATTCTGGTTATCGCTTCTCGGCCTTTTGGCTAAGATCAAGTGTAGTATCTGTTCTTATCAGTTTAATATCTGATACGTCCCCTATCTGGGGACCATATATTAAATGGATTTTTAGAACAGGGAGATGGAAAAAGAGCTTGCTCTGTCCACTCCACGCATTGACCTGGTATTGCAGTATCTCCAGGACCGGTGCACCCCTTCTTTAATGCAGTTTCTAAAATCAGAAAGAATTGAATTCAATGTTTTTTGTTCATTTTGCTTGTTTGTCGGATTTTGGGATGGACTCTTTGGCTTTGCTTTTCTTCTCCTCATTGGATTTTTCATGTTCAAAGTTGCAGAAGCCAGATTACAAGCTCATTTTGGTTCAACTTCAGCAACTGTGCATTGCATTGCCATGTAATGTGATGCAATGCTATCTTTCTAGCTCTCCCTTTTTACTTCCTTTTGGATAAACAGACATATTAGGCAAGCATTTTGGAGCTTTCACCTAAATAACTACAGGTGGTGAGATAAGCTGCACAATATAATTGACCTTTCAGTATATTGTTGCACACACACCATCTATTTAGCAAATGCCCTTGTTATCAACAGCAGCCTTTTAAACTCACCTGAGCTAACAGGTATGTGCGCTGGTTACTCTGCTGCGCTTAAAATTTCTTTTTTGGTTTGCTACAATGCCTTTTCTGAAACGTTGTCTCCTTCTGCTGGAACACTGACTTCTTTCATTTAATGCCTGCAGACTATAAAAGAGAACCCAACCCAAAAAGTTTGGTTGATTAGTCTGTGGCATTCTGTTAAACTGTTGCTTATGGCGGTCTCTGTCAGCTTCTCAGCGACATTCAGCCAGCCAGGTATCCTGCCTGCAGTAGATGGAATGTGGCAATGGAATGCTGGCTGCGCGTGTCATAATAGGCTCTGAGCCTTTATATACCTGTGCACAGCAGCAGCCACCTTCAGTCTGCTGCTGGACAGCCAGCAGCAGCAGCAGCAGGAGAGGTATGTAATCAGGAGCCCTCCTGCTAAGGGTAGACAGCTGCTCGTTCCACCCCACCCCCCGCCTTAATTTGTTCTCCTCCCTTCCAACGGTGTTGAGGCGGGTGGGAACAGCAGGGGGTGAAGGTGCTGTGTTTAAAGAGGTGGAGTTATGCAGATCTAAAACGCGTGGATTGCAGCAGCAGCAAGCCGAAAAGTGCAGGCATGTAAGGGATCTAGAGGTTGACAACATGTCTTCTTAACGGGAGTCCAGGAGCTCATCTCCACAAATGGACTTTTCAGGATCCTTGGGTGGCTCCGTAGTTTGAAACCAATTCTGGTTATCGCTTCTCGGCCTTTTGGCTAAGATCAAGTGTAGTATCTGTTCTTATCAGTTTAATATCTGATACGTCCCCTATCTGGGGACCATATATTAAATGGATTTTTAGAACAGGGAGATGGAAAAAGAGCTTGCTCTGTCCACTCCATGCATTGACCTGGTATTGCAGTATCTCCAGGACCGGTGCACCCCTTCTTTAATGCAGTTTCTAAAATCAGAAAGAATTGAATTCAATGTTTTTTGTTCATTTTGCTTGTTTGTCGGATTTTGGGATGGACTCTTTGGCTTTGCTTTTCTTCTCCTCATTGGATTTTTCATGTTCAAAGTTGCAGAAGCCAGATTACAAGCTCATTTTGGTTCAACTTCAGCAACTGTGCATTGCATTGCCATGTAATGTGATGCAATGCTATCTTTCTAGCTCTCCCTTTTTACTTCCTTTTGGATAAACAGACATATTAGGCAAGCATTTTGGAGCTTTCACCTAAATAACTACAGGTGGTGAGATAAGCTGCACAATATAATTGACCTTTCAGTATATTGTTGCACACACACCATCTATTTAGCAAATGCCCTTGTTATCAACAGCAGCCTTTTAAACTCACCTGAGCTAACAGGTATGTGCGCTGGTTACTCTGCTGCGCTTAAAATTTCTTTTTTGGTTTGCTACAATGCCTTTTCTGAAACGTTGTCTCCTTCTGCTGGAACACTGACTTCTTTCATTTAATGCCTGCAGACTATAAAAGAGAACCCAACCCAAAAAGTTTGGTTGATTAGTCTGTGGCATTCTGTTAAACTGTTGCTTATGGCGGTCTCTGTGAGCTTCTCAGCGACATTCAGCCAGCCAGGTATCCTGCCTGCAGTAGATGGAATGTGGCAATGGAACGCTGGCTGCGCGTGTCATAATAGGCTCTGAGCCTTTATATACCTGTGCACAGCAGCAGCCACCTTCAGTCTGCTGCTGGACAGCCAGCAGCAGCAGGAGAGGTATGTAATCAGGAGCCCTCCTGCTAAGGGTAGACAGCTGCTCGTTCCACCCCACCCCCCGCCTTAATTTGTTCTCCTCCCTTCCAACGGTGTTGAGGCGGGTGGGAACAGCAGGGGGTGAAGGTGCTGTGTTTAAAGAGGTGGAGTTATGCAGATCTAAAACGCGTGGATTGCAGCAGCAGCAAGCCGAAAAGTGCAGGCATGTAAGGGATCTAGAGGTTGACAACATGTCTTCTTAACGGGAGTCCAGGAGCTCATCTCCACAAATGGACTTTTCAGGATCCTTGGGTGGCTCCGTAGTTTGAAACCAATTCTGGTTATCGCTTCTCGGCCTTTTGGCTAAGATCAAGTGTAGTATCTGTTCTTATCAGTTTAATATCTGATACGTCCCCTATCTGGGGACCATATATTAAATGGATTTTTAGAACAGGGAGATGGAAAAAGAGCTTGCTCTGTCCACTCCACGCATTGACCTGGTATTGCAGTATCTCCAGGACCGGTGCACCCCTTCTTTAATGCAGTTTCTAAAATCAGAAAGAATTGAATTCAATGTTTTTTGTTCATTTTGCTTGTTTGTCGGATTTTGGGATGGACTCTTTGGCTTTGCTTTTCTTCTCCTCATTGGATTTTTCATGTTCAAAGTTGCAGAAGCCAGATGACAAGCTCATTTTGGTTCAACTTCAGCAACTGTGCATTGCATTGCCATGTAATGTGATGCAATGCTATCTTTCTAGCTCTCCCTTTTTACTTCCTTTTGGATAAACAGACATATTAGGCAAGCATTTTGGAGCTTTCACCTAAATAACTACAGGTGGTGAGATAAGCTGCACAATATAATTGACCTTTCAGTATATTGTTGCACACACACCATCTATTTAGCAAATGCCCTTGTTATCAACAGCAGCCTTTTAAACTCACCTGAGCTAACAGGTATGTGCGCTGGTTACTCTGCTGCGCTTAAAATTTCTTTTTTGGTTTGCTACAATGCCTTTTCTGAAACGTTGTCTCCTTCTGCTGGAACACTGACTTCTTTCATTTAATGCCTGCAGACTATAAAAGAGAACCCAACCCAAAAAGTTTGGTTGATTAGTCTGTGGCATTCTGTTAAACTGTTGCTTATGGCGGTCTCTGTCAGCTTCTCAGCGACATTCAGCCAGCCAGGTATCCTGCCTGCAGTAGATGGAATGTGGCAATGGAATGCTGGCTGCGCGTGTCATAATAGGCTCTGAGCCTTTATATACCTGTGCACAGCAGCAGCCACCTTCAGTCTGCTGCTGGACAGCCAGCAGCAGCAGCAGCAGGAGAGGTATGTAATCAGGAGCCCTCCTGCTAAGGGTAGACAGCTGCTCGTTCCACCCCACCCCCCGCCTTAATTTGTTCTCCTCCCTTCCAACGGTGTTGAGGCGGGTGGGAACAGCAGGGGGTGAAGGTGCTGTGTTTAAAGAGGTGGAGTTATGCAGATCTAAAACGCGTGGATTGCAGCAGCAGCAAGCCGAAAAGTGCAGGCATGTAAGGGATCTAGAGGTTGACAACATGTCTTCTTAACGGGAGTCCAGGAGCTCATCTCCACAAATGGACTTTTCAGGATCCTTGGGTGGCTCCGTAGTTTGAAACCAATTCTGGTTATCGCTTCTCGGCCTTTTGGCTAAGATCAAGTGTAGTATCTGTTCTTATCAGTTTAATATCTGATACGTCCCCTATCTGGGGACCATATATTAAATGGATTTTTAGAACAGGGAGATGGAAAAAGAGCTTGCTCTGTCCACTCCATGCATTGACCTGGTATTGCAGTATCTCCAGGACCGGTGCACCCCTTCTTTAATGCAGTTTCTAAAATCAGAAAGAATTGAATTCAATGTTTTTTGTTCATTTTGCTTGTTTGTCGGATTTTGGGATGGACTCTTTGGCTTTGCTTTTCTTCTCCTCATTGGATTTTTCATGTTCAAAGTTGCAGAAGCCAGATTACAAGCTCATTTTGGTTCAACTTCAGCAACTGTGCATTGCATTGCCATGTAATGTGATGCAATGCTATCTTTCTAGCTCTCCCTTTTTACTTCCTTTTGGATAAACAGACATATTAGGCAAGCATTTTGGAGCTTTCACCTAAATAACTACAGGTGGTGAGATAAGCTGCACAATATAATTGACCTTTCAGTATATTGTTGCACACACACCATCTATTTAGCAAATGCCCTTGTTATCAACAGCAGCCTTTTAAACTCACCTGAGCTAACAGGTATGTGCGCTGGTTACTCTGCTGCGCTTAAAATTTCTTTTTTGGTTTGCTACAATGCCTTTTCTGAAACGTTGTCTCCTTCTGCTGGAACACTGACTTCTTTCATTTAATGCCTGCAGACTATAAAAGAGAACCCAACCCAAAAAGTTTGGTTGATTAGTCTGTGGCATTCTGTTAAACTGTTGCTTATGGCGGTCTCTGTCAGCTTCTCAGCGACATTCAGCCAGCCAGGTATCCTGCCTGCAGTAGATGGAATGTGGCAATGGAACGCTGGCTGCGCGTGTCATAATAGGCTCTGAGCCTTTATATACCTGTGCACAGCAGCAGCCACCTTCAGTCTGCTGCTGGACAGCCAGCAGCAGCAGGAGAGGTATGTAATCAGGAGCCCTCCTGCTAAGGGTAGACAGCTGCTCGTTCCACCCCACCCCCCGCCTTAATTGGTTCTCCTCCCTTCCAACGGTGTTGAGGCGGGTGGGAACAGCAGGGGGTGAAGGTGCTGTGTTTAAAGAGGTGGAGTTATGCAGATCTAAAACGCGTGGATTGCAGCAGCAGCAAGCCGAAAAGTGCAGGCATGTAAGGGATCTAGAGGTTGACAACATGTCTTCTTAACGGGAGTCCAGGAGCTCATCTCCACAAATGGACTTTTCAGGATCCTTGGGTGGCTCCGTAGTTTGAAACCAATTCTGGTTATCGCTTCTCGGCCTTTTGGCTAAGATCAAGTGTAGTATCTTTCGAAAAGGCGGTTTTGGATGTTGGCCGCCCTAGTAGATTGATACATTATGCACACTGGGGTTTAGGCGCTTGTTAGTACGCCAGGTGGCTAATATAGTCATCTGGTGGAAAGCATGGCCCCCCAGGATCGACGCCATTGGGCCGGGGAAGATCGAAAGCCCGAAGTGTGAAGTGCCCCAGGAGTGGTGACCCTGGGGTGCCTTAACTCACTGGGATTGGGAACCCCACTTGAGTTTATGGCACATTTGCACAAGCACTTCAAATTTTCTTTCTTCGCACACACCCTTATTCCGGGCCTTCTGGCCTTAGGATGGGGAATTTTTCAATTCCCGGTCGAAGGTCCGGGCAGTATTATACTGTGAAACCTTCACTATTTATTTAATTTCTTTGTCACTGTGTGTCCACTTATTCACGTGTGTCACGTCCTACTAGGATTTTGTCGGGATGCGGTTCCCTTACGGGTTCCTCTCTTGGCAGGTCTAGGGGGGGAGTGTGTGGCCATCAGGTTCCGCTCCCCCCTGAACCCCCCTGGCTCTCCTCTTTCGGGAGGAGAGCGTTGTTGGCTCCCCTCTTCCGGGAGGGGAGCACAGTCTTTGGCTCCCAGTGCCTTGCTCGGGTGAGAACTCGGGCAGGTGCTGGGGGTAAGATTGGGTCGCCTCTGGCTTCGGCTGGAGGTGGCTTTTTGTCCCTGTTCCTCGCTGTGGCCTTTTGGCTCGGAGGGACGGGGAATGGTTTGGGGGACCCTTCTCCTTTTGGAGAGGGTTTCACGAAGACCAGCATCCTAGTGCACTTTTTTTGTGGCACTTGTCACTTTTTTAAGCGCACTCGGGTTTTGTACACGAATTCGGGCTTTCGATAAAAAAAAAAAAAAAAAAAAAAATCTGTTCTTATCAGTTTAATATCTGATACGTCCCCTATCTGGGGACCATATATTAAATGGATTTTTAGAACAGGGAGATGGAAAAAGAGCTTGCTCTGTCCACTCCACGCATTGACCTGGTATTGCAGTATCTCCAGGACCGGTGCACCCCTTCTTTAATGCAGTTTCTAAAATCAGAAAGAATTGAATTCAATGTTTTTTGTTCATTTTGCTTGTTTGTCGGATTTTGGGATGGACTCTTTGGCTTTGCTTTTCTTCTCCTCATTGGATTTTTCATGTTCAAAGTTGCAGAAGCCAGATTACAAGCTCATTTTGGTTCAACTTCAGCAACTGTGCATTGCATTGCCATGTAATGTGATGCAATGCTATCTTTCTAGCTCTCCCTTTTTACTTCCTTTTGGATAAACAGACATATTAGGCAAGCATTTTGGAGCTTTCACCTAAATAACTACAGGTGGTGAGATAAGCTGCACAATATAATTGACCTTTCAGTATATTGTTGCACACACACCATCTATTTAGCAAATGCCCTTGTTATCAACAGCAGCCTTTTAAACTCACCTGAGCTAACAGGTATGTGAGCTGGTTACTCTGCTGCGCTTAAAATTTCTTTTTTGGTTTGCTACAATGCCTTTTCTGAAACGTTGTCTCCTTCTGCTGGAACACTGACTTCTTTCATTTAATGCCTGCAGACTATAAAAGAGAACCCAACCCAAAAAGTTTGGTTGATTAGTCTGTGGCATTCTGTTAAACTGTTGCTTATGGCGGTCTCTGTGAGCTTCTCAGCGACATTCAGCCAGCCAGGTATCCTGCCTGCAGTAGATGGAATGTGGCAATGGAACGCTGGCTGCGCGTGTCATAATAGGCTCTGAGCCTTTATATACCTGTGCACAGCAGCAGCCACCTTCAGTCTGCTGCTGGACAGCCAGCAGCAGCAGCAGCAGGAGAGGTATGTAATCAGGAGCCCTCCTGCTAAGGGTAGACAGCTGCTCGTTCCACCCCACCCCCCGCCTTAATTGGTTCTCCTCCCTTCCAACGGTGTTGAGGCGGGTGGGAACAGCAGGGGGTGAAGGTGCTGTGTTTAAAGAGGTGGAGTTATGCAGATCTAAAACGCGTGGATTGCAGCAGCAGCAAGCCGAAAAGTGCAGGCATGTAAGGGATCTAGAGGTTGACAACATGTCTTCTTAACGGGAGTCCAGGAGCTCATCTCCACAAATGGACTTTTCAGGATCCTTGGGTGGCTCCGTAGTTTGAAACCAATTCTGGTTATCGCTTCTCGGCCTTTTGGCTAAGATCAAGTGTAGTATCTGTTCTTATCAGTTTAATATCTGATACGTCCCCTATCTGGGGACCATATATTAAATGGATTTTTAGAACAGGGAGATGGAAAAAGAGCTTGCTCTGTCCACTCCACGCATTGACCTGGTATTGCAGTATCTCCAGGACCGGTGCACCCCTTCTTTAATGCAGTTTCTAAAATCAGAAAGAATTGAATTCAATGTTTTTTGTTCATTTTGCTTGTTTGTCGGATTTTGGGATGGACTCTTTGGCTTTGCTTTTCTTCTCCTCATTGGATTTTTCATGTTCAAAGTTGCAGAAGCCAGATTGCAAGCTCATTTTGGTTCAACTTCAGCAACTGTGCATTGCATTGCCATGTAATGTGATGCAATGCTATCTTTCTAGCTCTCCCTTTTTACTTCCTTTTGGATAAACAGACATATTAGGCAAGCATTTTGGAGCTTTCACCTAAATAACTACAGGTGGTGAGATAAGCTGCACAATATAATTGACCTTTCAGTATATTGTTGCACACACACCATCTATTTAGCAAATGCCCTTGTTATCAACAGCAGCCTTTTAAACTCACCTGAGCTAACAGGTATGTGCGCTGGTTACTCTGCTGCGCTTAAAATTTCTTTTTTGGTTTGCTACAATGCCTTTTCTGAAACGTTGTCTCCTTCTGCTGGAACACTGACTTCTTTCATTTAATGCCTGCAGACTATAAAAGAGAACCCAACCCAAAAAGTTTGGTTGATTAGTCTGTGGCATTCTGTTAAACTGTTGCTTATGGCGGTCTCTGTCAGCTTCTCAGCGACATTCAGCCAGCCAGGTATCCTGCCTGCAGTAGATGGAATGTGGCAATGGAACGCTGGCTGCGCGTGTCATAATAGGCTCTGAGCCTTTATATACCTGTGCACAGCAGCAGCCACCTTCAGTCTGCTGCTGGACAGCCAGCAGCAGCAGCAGCAGGAGAGGTATGTAATCAGGAGCCCTCCTGCTAAGGGTAGACAGCTGCTCGTTCCACCCCACCCCCCGCCTTAATTTGTTCTCCTCCCTTCCAACGGTGTTGAGGCGGGTGGGAACAGCAGGGGGTGAAGGTGCTGTGTTTAAAGAGGTGGAGTTATGCAGATCTAAAACGCGTGGATTGCAGCAGCAGCAAGCCGAAAAGTGCAGGCATGTAAGGGATCTAGAGGTTGACAACATGTCTTCTTAACGGGAGTCCAGGAGCTCATCTCCACAAATGGACTTTTCAGGATCCTTGGGTGGCTCCGTAGTTTGAAACCAATTCTGGTTATCGCTTCTCGGCCTTTTGGCTAAGATCAAGTGTAGTATCTGTTCTTATCAGTTTAATATCTGATACGTCCCCTATCTGGGGACCATATATTAAATGGATTTTTAGAACAGGGAGATGGAAAAAGAGCTTGCTCTGTCCACTCCACGCATTGACCTGGTATTGCAGTATCTCCAGGACCGGTGCACCCCTTCTTTAATGCAGTTTCTAAAATCAGAAAGAATTGAATTCAATGTTTTTTGTTCATTTTGCTTGTTTGTCGGATTTTGGGATGGACTCTTTGGCTTTGCTTTTCTTCTCCTCATTGGATTTTTCATGTTCAAAGTTGCAGAAGCCAGATTACAAGCTCATTTTGGTTCAACTTCAGCAACTGTGCATTGCATTGCCATGTAATGTGATGCAATGCTATCTTTCTAGCTCTCCCTTTTTACTTCCTTTTGGATAAACAGACATATTAGGCAAGCATTTTGGAGCTTTTACCTAAATAACTACAGGTGGTGAGATAAGCTGCACAATATAATTGACCTTTCAGTATATTGTTGCACACACACCATCTATTTAGCAAATGCCCTTGTTATCAACAGCAGCCTTTTAAACTCACCTGAGCTAACAGGTATGTGCGCTGGTTACTCTGCTGCGCTTAAAATTTCTTTTTTGGTTTGCTACAATGCCTTTTCTGAAACGTTGTCTCCTTCTGCTGGAACACTGACTTCTTTCATTTAATGCCTGCAGACTATAAAAGAGAACCCAACCCAAAAAGTTTGGTTGATTAGTCTGTGGCATTCTGTTAAACTGTTGCTTATGGCGGTCTCTGTGAGCTTCTCAGCGACATTCAGCCAGCCAGGTATCCTGCCTGCAGTAGATGGAATGTGGCAATGGAACGCTGGCTGCGCGTGTCATAATAGGCTCTGAGCCTTTATATACCTGTGCACAGCAGCAGCCACCTTCAGTCTGCTGCTGGACAGCCAGCAGCAGCAGCAGCAGGAGAGGTATGTAATCAGGAGCCCTCCTGCTAAGGGTAGACAGCTGCTCGTTCCACCCCACCCCCCGCCTTAATTGGTTCTCCTCCCTTCCAACGGTGTTGAGGCGGGTGGGAACAGCAGGGGGTGAAGGTGCTGTGTTTAAAGAGGTGGAGTTATGCAGATCTAAAACGCGTGGATTGCAGCAGCAGCAAGCCGAAAAGTGCAGGCATGTAAGGGATCTAGAGGTTGACAACATGTCTTCTTAACGGGAGTCCAGGAGCTCATCTCCACAAATGGACTTTTCAGGATCCTTGGGTGGCTCCGTAGTTTGAAACCAATTCTGGTTATCGCTTCTCGGCCTTTTGGCTAAGATCAAGTGTAGTATCTGTTCTTATCAGTTTAATATCTGATACGTCCCCTATCTGGGGACCATATATTAAATGGATTTTTAGAACAGGGAGATGGAAAAAGAGCTTGCTCTGTCCACTCCACGCATTGACCTGGTATTGCAGTATCTCCAGGACCGGTGCACCCCTTCTTTAATGCAGTTTCTAAAATCAGAAAGAATTGAATTCAATGTTTTTTGTTCATTTTGCTTGTTTGTCGGATTTTGGGATGGACTCTTTGGCTTTGCTTTTCTTCTCCTCATTGGATTTTTCATGTTCAAAGTTGCAGAAGCCAGATTACAAGCTCATTTTGGTTCAACTTCAGCAACTGTGCATTGCATTGCCATGTAATGTGATGCAATGCTATCTTTCTAGCTCTCCCTTTTTACTTCCTTTTGGATAAACAGACATATTAGGCAAGCATTTTGGAGCTTTCACCTAAATAACTACAGGTGGTGAGATAAGCTGCACAATATAATTGACCTTTCAGTATATTGTTGCACACACACCATCTATTTAGCAAATGCCCTTGTTATCAACAGCAGCCTTTTAAACTCACCTGAGCTAACAGGTATGTGCGCTGGTTACTCTGCTGCGCTTAAAATTTCTTTTTTGGTTTGCTACAATGCCTTTTCTGAAACGTTGTCTCCTTCTGCTGGAACACTGACTTCTTTCATTTAATGCCTGCAGACTATAAAAGAGAACCCAACCCAAAAAGTTTGGTTGATTAGTCTGTGGCATTCTGTTAAACTGTTGCTTATGGCGGTCTCTGTGAGCTTCTCAGCGACATTCAGCCAGCCAGGTATCCTGCCTGCAGTAGATGGAATGTGGCAATGGAACGCTGGCTGCGCGTGTCATAATAGGCTCTGAGCCTTTATATACCTGTGCACAGCAGCAGCCACCTTCAGTCTGCTGCTGGACAGCCAGCAGCAGCAGCAGCAGGAGAGGTATGTAATCAGGAGCCCTCCTGCTAAGGGTAGACAGCTGCTCGTTCCACCCCACCCCCCGCCTTAATTGGTTCTCCTCCCTTCCAACGGTGTTGAGGCGGGTGGGAACAGCAGGGGGTGAAGGTGCTGTGTTTAAAGAGGTGGAGTTATGCAGATCTAAAACGCGTGGATTGCAGCAGCAGCAAGCCGAAAAGTGCAGGCATGTAAGGGATCTAGAGGTTGACAACATGTCTTCTTAACGGGAGTCCAGGAGCTCATCTCCACAAATGGACTTTTCAGGATCCTTGGGTGGCTCCGTAGTTTGAAACCAATTCTGGTTATCGCTTCTCGGCCTTTTGGCTAAGATCAAGTGTAGTATCTGTTCTTATCACTTTAATATCTGATACGTCCCCTATCTGGGGACCATATATTAAATGGATTTTTAGAACAGGGAGATGGAAAAAGAGCTTGCTCTGTCCACTCCACGCATTGACCTGGTATTGCAGTATCTCCAGGACCGGTGCACCCCTTCTTTAATGCAGTTTCTAAAATCAGAAAGAATTGAATTCAATGTTTTTTGTTCATTTTGCTTGTTTGTCGGATTTTGGGATGGACTCTTTGGCTTTGCTTTTCTTCTCCTCATTGGATTTTTCATGTTCAAAGTTGCAGAAGCCAGATTACAAGCTCATTTTGGTTCAACTTCAGCAACTGTGCATTGCATTGCCATGTAATGTGATGCAATGCTATCTTTCTAGCTCTCCCTTTTTACTTCCTTTTGGATAAACAGACATATTAGGCAAGCATTTTGGAGCTTTCACCTAAATAACTACAGGTGGTGAGATAAGCTGCACAATATAATTGACCTTTCAGTATATTGTTGCACACACACCATCTATTTAGCAAATGCCCTTGTTATCAACAGCAGCCTTTTAAACTCACCTGAGCTAACAGGTATGTGCGCTGGTTACTCTGCTGCGCTTAAAATTTCTTTTTTGGTTTGCTACAATGCCTTTTCTGAAACGTTGTCTCCTTCTGCTGGAACACTGACTTCTTTCATTTAATGCCTGCAGACTATAAAAGAGAACCCAACCCAAAAAGTTTGGTTGATTAGTCTGTGGCATTCTGTTAAACTGTTGCTTATGGCGGTCTCTGTGAGCTTCTCAGCGACATTCAGCCAGCCAGGTATCCTGCCTGCAGTAGATGGAATGTGGCAATGGAACGCTGGCTGCGCGTGTCATAATAGGCTCTGAGCCTTTATATACCTGTGCACAGCAGCAGCCACCTTCAGTCTGCTGCTGGACAGCCAGCAGCAGCAGCAGCAGGAGAGGTATGTAATCAGGAGCCCTCCTGCTAAGGGTAGACAGCTGCTCGTTCCACCCCACCCCCCGCCTTAATTGGTTCTCCTCCCTTCCAACGGTGTTGAGGCGGGTGGGAACAGCAGGGGGTGAAGGTGCTGTGTTTAAAGAGGTGGAGTTATGCAGATCTAAAACGCGTGGATTGCAGCAGCAGCAAGCCGAAAAGTGCAGGCATGTAAGGGATCTAGAGGTTGACAACATGTCTTCTTAACGGGAGTCCAGGAGCTCATCTCCACAAATGGACTTTTCAGGATCCTTGGGTGGCTCCGTAGTTTGAAACCAATTCTGGTTATCGCTTCTCGGCCTTTTGGCTAAGATCAAGTGTAGTATCTGTTCTTATCAGTTTAATATCTGATACGTCCCCTATCTGGGGACCATATATTAAATGGATTTTTAGAACAGGGAGATGGAAAAAGAGCTTGCTCTGTCCACTCCACGCATTGACCTGGTATTGCAGTATCTCCAGGACCGGTGCACCCCTTCTTTAATGCAGTTTCTAAAATCAGAAAGAATTGAATTCAATGTTTTTTGTTCATTTTGCTTGTTTGTCGGATTTTGGGATGGACTCTTTGGCTTTGCTTTTCTTCTCCTCATTGGATTTTTCATGTTCAAAGTTGCAGAAGCCAGATTACAAGCTCATTTTGGTTCAACTTCAGCAACTGTGCATTGCATTGCCATGTAATGTGATGCAATGCTATCTTTCTAGCTCTCCCTTTTTACTTCCTTTTGGATAAACAGACATAGTAGGCAAGCATTTTGGAGCTTTCACCTAAATAACTACAGGTGGTGAGATAAGCTGCACAATATAATTGACCTTTCAGTATATTGTTGCACACACACCATCTATTTAGCAAATGCCCTTGTTATCAACAGCAGCCTTTTAAACTCACCTGAGCTAACAGGTATGTGCGCTGGTTACTCTGCTGCGCTTAAAATTTCTTTTTTGGTTTGCTACAATGCCTTTTCTGAAACGTTGTCTCCTTCTGCTGGAACACTGACTTCTTTCATTTAATGCCTGCAGACTATAAAAGAGAACCCAACCCAAAAAGTTTGGTTGATTAGTCTGTGGCATTCTGTTAAACTGTTGCTTATGGCGGTCTCTGTGAGCTTCTCAGCGACATTCAGCCAGCCAGGTATCCTGCCTGCAGTAGATGGAATGTGGCAATGGAACGCTGGCTGCGCGTGTCATAATAGGCTCTGAGCCTTTATATACCTGTGCACAGCAGCAGCCACCTTCAGTCTGCTGCTGGACAGCCAGCAGCAGCAGCAGCAGGAGAGGTATGTAATCAGGAGCCCTCCTGTTAAGGGTAGACAGCTGCTCGTTCCACCCCACCCCCCGCCTTAATTGGTTCTCCTCCCTTCCAACGGTGTTGAGGCGGGTGGGAACAGCAGGGGGTGAAGGTGCTGTGTTTAAAGAGGTGGAGTTATGCAGATCTAAAACGCGTGGATTGCAGCAGCAGCAAGCCGAAAAGTGCAGGCATGTAAGGGATCTAGAGGTTGACAACATGTCTTCTTAACGGGAGTCCAGGAGCTCATCTCCACAAATGGACTTTTCAGGATCCTTGGGTGGCTCCGTAGTTTGAAACCAATTCTGGTTATCGCTTCTCGGCCTTTTGGCTAAGATCAAGTGTAGTATCTGTTCTTATCAGTTTAATATCTGATACGTCCCCTATCTGGGGACCATATATTAAATGGATTTTTAGAACAGGGAGATGGAAAAAGAGCTTGCTCTGTCCACTCCACGCATTGACCTGGTATTGCAGTATCTCCAGGACCGGTGCACCCCTTCTTTAATGCAGTTTCTAAAATCAGAAAGAATTGAATTCAATGTTTTTTGTTCATTTTGCTTGTTTGTCGGATTTTGGGATGGACTCTTTGGCTTTGCTTTTCTTCTCCTCATTGGATTTTTCATGTTCAAAGTTGCAGAAGCCAGATTACAAGCTCATTTTGGTTCAACTTCAGCAACTGTGCATTGCATTGCCATGTAATGTGATGCAATGCTATCTTTCTAGCTCTCCCTTTTTACTTCCTTTTGGATAAACAGACATAGTAGGCAAGCATTTTGGAGCTTTCACCTAAATAACTACAGGTGGTGAGATAAGCTGCACAATATAATTGACCTTTCAGTATATTGTTGCACACACACCATCTATTTAGCAAATGCCCTTGTTATCAACAGCAGCCTTTTAAACTCACCTGAGCTAACAGGTATGTGCGCTGGTTACTCTGCTGCGCTTAAAATTTCTTTTTTGGTTTGCTACAATGCCTTTTCTGAAACGTTGTCTCCTTCTGCTGGAACACTGACTTCTTTCATTTAATGCCTGCAGACTATAAAAGAGAACCCAACCCAAAAAGTTTGGTTGATTAGTCTGTGGCATTCTGTTAAACTGTTGCTTATGGCGGTCTCTGTGAGCTTCTCAGCGACATTCAGCCAGCCAGGTATCCTGCCTGCAGTAGATGGAATGTGGCAATGGAACGCTGGCTGCGCGTGTCATAATAGGCTCTGAGCCTTTATATACCTGTGCACAGCAGCAGCCACCTTCAGTCTGCTGCTGGACAGCCAGCAGCAGCAGCAGCAGGAGAGGTATGTAATCAGGAGCCCTCCTGCTAAGGGTAGACAGCTGCTCGTTCCACCCCACCCCCCGCCTTAATTGGTTCTCCTCCCTTCCAACGGTGTTGAGGCGGGTGGGAACAGCAGGGGGTGAAGGTGCTGTGTTTAAAGAGGTGGAGTTATGCAGATCTAAAACGCGTGGATTGCAGCAGCAGCAAGCCGAAAAGTGCAGGCATGTAAGGGATCTAGAGGTTGACAACATGTCTTCTTAACGGGAGTCCAGGAGCTCATCTCCACAAATGGACTTTTCAGGATCCTTGGGTGGCTCCGTAGTTTGAAACCAATTCTGGTTATCGCTTCTCGGCCTTTTGGCTAAGATCAAGTGTAGTATCTGTTCTTATCAGTTTAATATCTGATACGTCCCCTATCTGGGGACCATATATTAAATGGATTTTTAGAACAGGGAGATGGAAAAAGAGCTTGCTCTGTCCACTCCACGCATTGACCTGGTATTGCAGTATCTCCAGGACCGGTGCACCCCTTCTTTAATGCAGTTTCTAAAATCAGAAAGAATTGAATTCAATGTTTTTTGTTCATTTTGCTTGTTTGTCGGATTTTGGGATGGACTCTTTGGCTTTGCTTTTCTTCTCCTCATTGGATTTTTCATGTTCAAAGTTGCAGAAGCCAGATTACAAGCTCATTTTGGTTCAACTTCAGCAACTGTGCATTGCATTGCCATGTAATGTGATGCAATGCTATCTTTCTAGCTCTCCCTTTTTACTTCCTTTTGGATAAACAGACATATTAGGCAAGCATTTTGGAGCTTTCACCTAAATAACTACAGGTGGTGAGATAAGCTGCACAATATAATTGACCTTTCAGTATATTGTTGCACACACACCATCTATTTAGCAAATGCCCTTGTTATCAACAGCAGCCTTTTAAACTCACCTGAGCTAACAGGTATGTGCGCTGGTTACTCTGCTGCGCTTAAAATTTCTTTTTTGGTTTGCTACAATGCCTTTTCTGAAACGTTGTCTCCTTCTGCTGGAACACTGACTTCTTTCATTTAATGCCTGCAGACTATAAAAGAGAACCCAACCCAAAAAGTTTGGTTGATTAGTCTGTGGCATTCTGTTAAACTGTTGCTTATGGCGGTCTCTGTGAGCTTCTCAGCGACATTCAGCCAGCCAGGTATCCTGCCTGCAGTAGATGGAATGTGGCAATGGAACGCTGGCTGCGCGTGTCATAATAGGCTCTGAGCCTTTATATACCTGTGCACAGCAGCAGCCACCTTCAGTCTGCTGCTGGACAGCCAGCAGCAGCAGCAGCAGGAGAGGTATGTAATCAGGAGCCCTCCTGCTAAGGGTAGACAGCTGCTCGTTCCACCCCACCCCCCGCCTTAATTGGTTCTCCTCCCTTCCAACGGTGTTGAGGCGGGTGGGAACAGCAGGGGGTGAAGGTGCTGTGTTTAAAGAGGTGGAGTTATGCAGATCTAAAACGCGTGGATTGCAGCAGCAGCAAGCCGAAAAGTGCAGGCATGTAAGGGATCTAGAGGTTGACAACATGTCTTCTTAACGGGAGTCCAGGAGCTCATCTCCACAAATGGACTTTTCAGGATCCTTGGGTGGCTCCGTAGTTTGAAACCAATTCTGGTTATCGCTTCTCGGCCTTTTGGCTAAGATCAAGTGTAGTATCTGTTCTTATCAGTTTAATATCTGATACGTCCCCTATCTGGGGACCATATATTAAATGGATTTTTAGAACAGGGAGATGGAAAAAGAGCTTGCTCTGTCCACTCCACGCATTGACCTGGTATTGCAGTATCTCCAGGACCGGTGCACCCCTTCTTTAATGCAGTTTCTAAAATCAGAAAGAATTGAATTCAATGTTTTTTGTTCATTTTGCTTGTTTGTCGGATTTTGGGATGGACTCTTTGGCTTTGCTTTTCTTCTCCTCATTGGATTTTTCATGTTCAAAGTTGCAGAAGCCAGATTACAAGCTCATTTTGGTTCAACTTCAGCAACTGTGCATTGCATTGCCATGTAATGTGATGCAATGCTATCTTTCTAGCTCTCCCTTTTTACTTCCTTTTGGATAAACAGACATATTAGGCAAGCATTTTGGAGCTTTCACCTAAATAACTACAGGTGGTGAGATAAGCTGCACAATATAATTGACCTTTCAGTATATTGTTGCACACACACCATCTATTTAGCAAATGCCCTTGTTATCAACAGCAGCCTTTTAAACTCACCTGAGCTAACAGGTATGTGCGCTGGTTACTCTGCTGCGCTTAAAATTTCTTTTTTGGTTTGCTACAATGCCTTTTCTGAAACGTTGTCTCCTTCTGCTGGAACACTGACTTCTTTCATTTAATGCCTGCAGCCTATAAAAGAGAACCCAACCCAAAAAGTTTGGTTGATTAGTCTGTGGCATTCTGTTAAACTGTTGCTTATGGCGGTCTCTGTGAGCATCTCAGCGACATTCAGCCAGCCAGGTATCCTACCTGCAGTAGATGGAATGTGCCAATGGAACGCTGGCTGCGCGTGTCATAATAGGCTCTGAGCCTTTATATACCTGTGCACAGCAGCAGCCACCTTCAGTCTGCTGCTGGACAGCCAGCAGCAGCAGCAGCAGCAGGAGAGGTATGTAATCAGGAGCCCTCCTGCTAAGGGTAGACAGCTGCTCGTTCCACCCCACCCCCCGCCTTAATTGGTTCTCCTCCCTTCCAACGGTGTTGAGGCGGGTGGGAACAGCAGGGGGTGAAGGTGCTGTGTTTAAAGAGGTGGAGTTATGCAGATCTAAAACGCGTGGATTGCAGCAGCAGCAAGCCGAAAAGTGCAGGCATGTAAGGGATCTAGAGGTTGACAACATGTCTTCTTAACGGGAGTCCAGGAGCTCATCTCCACAAATGGACTTTTCAGGATCCTTGGGTGGCTCCGTAGTTTGAAACCAATTCTGGTTATCGCTTCTCGGCCTTTTGGCTAAGATCAAGTGTAGTATCTTTCGAAAAGGCGGTTTTGGATGTTGGCCGCCCTAGTAGATTGATACATTATGCACACTGGGGTTTAGGCGCTTGTTAGTACGCCAGGTGGCTAATATAGTCATCTGGTGGAAAGCATGGCCCCCCAGGATCGACGCCATTGGGCCGGGGAAGATCGAAAGCCCGAAGTGTGAAGTGCCCCAGGAGTGGTGACCCTGGGGTGCCTTAACTCACTGGGATTGGGAACCCCACTTGAGTTTATGGCACATTTGCACAAGCACTTCAAATTTTCTTTCTTCGCACACACCCTTATTCCGGGCCTTCTGGCCTTAGGATGGGGAATTTTTCAATTCCCGGTCGAAGGTCCGGGCAGTATTATACTGTGAAACCTTCACTATTTATTTAATTTCTTTGTCACTGTGTGTCCACTTATTCACGTGTGTCACGTCCTACTAGGATTTTGTCGGGATGCGGTTCCCTTACGGGTTCCTCTCTTGGCAGGTCTAGGGGGGGAGTGTGTGGCCATCAGGTTCCGCTCCCCCCTGAACCCCCCTGGCTCTCCTCTTTTGGGAGGAGAGCGTTGTTGGCTCCCCTCTTCCGGGAGGGGAGCACAGTCTTTGGCTCCCAGTGCCTTGCTCGGGTGAGAACTCGGGCAGGTGCTGGGGGTAAGATTGGGTCGCCTCTGGCTTCGGCTGGAGGTGGCTTTTTGTCCCTGTTCCTCGCTGTGGCCTTTTGGCTCGGAGGGACGGGGAATGGTTTGGGGGACCCTTCTCCTTTTGGAGAGGGTTTCAAGAAGACCAGCATCCTAGTGCACTTTTTTTGTGGCACTTGTCACTTTTTTAAGCGCACTCGGGTTTTGTACACGAATTCGGGCTTTCGATAAAAAAATCTGTTCTTATCAGTTTAATATCTGATACGTCCCCTATCTGGGGACCATATATTAAATGGATTTTTAGAACAGGGAGATGGAAAAAGAGCTTGCTCTGTCCACTCCACGCATTGACCTGGTATTGCAGTATCTCCAGGACCAGTGCACCCCTTCTTTAATGCAGTTTCTAAAATCAGAAAGAATTGAATTCAATGTTTTTTGTTCATTTTGCTTGTTTGTCGGATTTTGGGATGGACTCTTTGGCTTTGCTTTTCTTCTCCTCATTGGATTTTTCATGTTCAAAGTTGCAGAAGCCAGATTACAAGCTCATTTTGGTTCAACTTCAGCAACTGTGCATTGCATTGCCATGTAATGTGATGCAATGCTGTCTTTCTAGCTCTCCCTTTTTACTTCCTTTTGGATAAACAGACATATTAGGCAAGCATTTTGGAGCTTTCACCTAAATAACTACAGGTGGTGAGATAAGCTGCACAATATAATTGACCTTTCAGTATATTGTTGCACACACACCATCTATTTAGCAAATGCCCTTGTTATCAACAGCAGCCTTTTAAACTCACCTGAGCTAACAGGTATGTGCGCTGGTTACTCTGCTGCGCTTAAAATTTCTTTTTTGGTTTGCTACAATGCCTTTTCTGAAACGTTGTCTCCTTCTGCTGGAACACTGACTTCTTTCATTTAATGCCTGCAGACTATAAAAGAGAACCCAACCCAAAAAGTTTGGTTGATTAGTCTGTGGCATTCTGTTAAACTGTTGCTTATGGCGGTCTCTGTGAGCTTCTCAGCGACATTCAGCCAGCCAGGTATCCTGCCTGCAGTAGATGGAATGTGGCAATGGAACGCTGGCTGCGCGTGTCATAATAGGCTCTGAGCCTTTATATACCTGTGCACAGCAGCAGCCACCTTCAGTCTGCTGCTGGACAGCCAGCAGCAGCAGCAGCAGCAGGAGAGGTATGTAATCAGGAGCCCTCCTGCTAAGGGTAGACAGCTGCTCGTTCCACCCCACCCCCCGCCTTAATTGGTTCTCCTCCCTTCCAACGGTGTTGAGGCGGGTGGGAACAGCAGGGGGTGAAGGTGCTGTGTTTAAAGAGGTGGAGTTATGCAGATCTAAAACGCGTGGATTGCAGCAGCAGCAAGCCGAAAAGTGCAGGCATGTAAGGGATCTAGAGGTTGACAACATGTCTTCTTAACGGGAGTCCAGGAGCTCATCTCCACAAATGGACTTTTCAGGATCCTTGGGTGGCTCCGTAGTTTGAAACCAATTCTGGTTATCGCTTCTCGGCCTTTTGGCTAAGATCAAGTGTAGTATCTGTTCTTATCAGTTTAATATCTGATACGTCCCCTATCTGGGGACCATATATTAAATGGATTTTTAGAACAGGGAGATGGAAAAAGAGCTTGCTCTGTCCACTCCACGCATTGACCTGGTATTGCAGTATCTCCAGGACCGGTGCACCCCTTCTTTAATGCAGTTTCTAAAATCAGAAAGAATTGAATTCAATGTTTTTTGTTCATTTTGCTTGTTTGTCGGATTTTGGGATGGACTCTTTGGCTTTGCTTTTCTTCTCCTCATTGGATTTTTCATGTTCAAAGTTGCAGAAGCCAGATTACAAGCTCATTTTGGTTTAACTTCAGCAACTGTGCATTGCATTGCCATGTAATGTGATGCAATGCTATCTTTCTAGCTCTCCCTTTTTACTTCCTTTTGGATAAACAGACATATTAGGCAAGCATTTTGGAGCTTTCACCTAAATAACTACAGGTGGTGAGATAAGCTGCACAATATAATTGACCTTTCAGTATATTGTTGCACACACACCATCTATTTAGCAAAAGCCCTTGTTATAAACAGCAGCCTTTTAAACTCACCTGAGCTAACAGGTATGTGCGCTGGTTACTCTGCTGCGCTTAAAATTTCTTTTTTGGTTTGCTACAATGCCTTTTCTGAAACGTTGTCTCCTTCTGCTGGAACACTGACTTCTTTCATTTAATGCCTGCAGACTATAAAAGAGAACCCAACCCAAAAAGTTTGGTTGATTAGTCTGTGGCATTCTGTTAAACTGTTGCTTATGGCGGTCTCTGTGAGCTTCTCAGCGACATTCAGCCAGCCAGGTATCCTGCCTGCAGTAGATGGAATGTGGCAATGGAACGCTGGCTGCGCGTGTCATAATAGGCTCTGAGCCTTTATATACCTGTGCACAGCAGCAGCCACCTTCAGTCTGCTGCTGGACAGCCAGCAGCAGCAGCAGGAGAGGTATGTAATCAGGAGCCCTCCTGCTAAGGGTAGACAGCTGCTCGTTCCACCCCACCCCCCGCCTTAATTGGTTCTCCTCCCTTCCAACGGTGTTGAGGCGGGTGGGAACAGCAGGGGGTGAAGGTGCTGTGTTTAAAGAGGTGGAGTTATGCAGATCTAAAACGCGTGGATTGCAGCAGCAGCAAGCCGAAAAGTGCAGGCATGTAAGGGATCTAGAGGTTGACAACATGTCTTCTTAACGGGAGTCCAGGAGCTCATCTCCACAAATGGACTTTTCAGGATCCTTGGGTGGCTCCGTAGTTTGAAACCAATTCTGGTTATCGCTTCTCGGCCTTTTGGCTAAGATCAAGTGTAGTATCTGTTCTTATCAGTTTAATATCTGATACGTCCCCTATCTGGGGACCATATATTAAATGGATTTTTAGAACAGGGAGATGGAAAAAGAGCTTGCTCTGTCCACTCCACGCATTGTCCTGGTATTGCAGTATCTCCAGGACCAGTGCACCCCTTCTTTAATGCAGTTTCTAAAATCAGAAAGAATTGAATTCAATGTTTTTTGTTCATTTTGCTTGTTTGTCGGATTTTGGGATGGACTCTTTGGCTTTGCTTTTCTTCTCCTCATTGGATTTTTTATGTTCAAAGTTGCAGAAGCCAGATTACAAGCTCATTTTGGTTCAACTTCAGCAACTGTGCATTGCATTGCCATGTAATGTGATGCAATGCTATCTTTCTAGCTCTCCCTTTTTACTTCCTTTTGGATAAACAGACATATTAGGCAAGCATTTTGGAGCTTTCACCTAAATAACTACAGGTGGTGAGATAAGCTGCACAATATAATTGACCTTTCAGTATATTGTTGCACACACACCATCTATTTAGCAAATGCCCTTGTTATCAACAGCAGCCTTTTAAACTCACCTGAGCTAACAGGTATGTGCGCTGGTTACTCTGCTGCGCTTAAAATTTCTTTTTTGGTTTGCTACAATGCCTTTTCTGAAACGTTGTCTCCTTCTGCTGGAACACTGACGTCTTTCATTTAATGCCTGCAGACTATAAAAGAGAACCCAACCCAAAAAGTTTGGTTGATTAGTCTGTGGCATTCTGTTAAACTGTTGCTTATGGCGGTCTCTGTGAGCTTCTCAGCGACATTCAGCCAGCCAGGTATCCTGCCTGCAGTAGATGGAATGTGGCAATGGAACGCTGGCTGCGCGTGTCATAATAGGCTCTGAGCCTTTATATACCTGTGCACAGCAGCAGCCACCTTCAGTCTGCTGCTGGACAGCCAGCAGCAGCGGCAGCAGGAGAGGTATGTAATCAGGAGCCCTCCTGCTAAGGGTAGACAGCTGCTCGTTCCACCCCACCCCCCGCCTTAATTGGTTCTCCTCCCTTCCAACGGTGTTGAGGCGGGTGGGAACAGCAGGGGGTGAAGGTGCTGTGTTTAAAGAGGTGGAGTTATGCAGATCTAAAACGCGTGGATTGCAGCAGCAGCAAGCCGAAAAGTGCAGGCATGTAAGGGATCTAGAGGTTGACAACATGTCTTCTTAACGGGAGTCCAGGAGCTCATCTCCACAAATGGACTTTTCAGGATCCTTGGGTGGCTCCGTAGTTTGAAACCAATTCTGGTTATCGCTTCTCGGCCTTTTGGCACGATCTGTAGTGGGTTGTGACATTGGGCTGAAGGTTACTGTGGTGGCAGAACCGATTCTTGGCCTTTGGAGATATCCAGTGCTGCTTTTGGGAATCGGTGCTAAAGCTGCAGTGCCTTTTCTTTACGGAGGACGGTGTGTTGGAGGGAGGACGAACTTCGTGGAGGCTGCGATCCGTGTGTGATATTTTCCTTGGTATCTGGAAAAGAAGAGGAAAATCATGGAGACAAGGAGAAACCCTGGAGGAAGGAAGGAGAATCAAGCAAGCAACCCGAATGATTATTTCTCGGAGGAGCATCCGCTGAAGGACACCATCAGGTTCGTGGTTGCTCCTGACCACCGGCAGGTGAAAGATTCTCAATTTATTTTCAATGTTATTTGTAAGCTCTTGAAGATCGACAAGGAGCATCTTTTTTGCTTTCAATCTTTTTTTTCTCGAGGACTTTATGATGTTACGCTTAATAAAGCCTCGCAGTGTGAAAGTGCCTACGCTCTTTATGAAGTAAATAAAGAGAAGGTAGAGCTGGAGGGGGTGAAAGTAATCCCCTCTTTTCAGTTTTCAATGAAAGTACTGACGATTCATTTGTTTAGTCCATTTATTACAGACTCTGAGGTTGAAAGTTACCTATCAATGTATTGTGACAAAATCATCCCTAAGAGACGCGGGGAAACACAGTTTGGAGTGTGGAACGGGAAACGTGTGTATGTGGTATCATTTAGGAAGAACCCGAATGAGGAGGGGGGCGTGTCCAGACCTCCGCCGCAGGTTTATATCAACCATAGCCGCGGTTATTTATTCTTCCCAGGGATGCCACACTACTGCCGTGTGTGTAAAAAATATGGACATCTGGATGCAGAATGTAACAAGTGTTTTAGTTGCATGGGTACTCCTCACCAGATGGATGAGTGCCCTAAAAATAAGAAAAAGGATGTAGAGGAGATGGACACATCGCCTGAAGAACAGCAACAAGAAGCTAAAGACGATGTGGAAGCAGGCATTGCTGCTGAAGAGGAAAAAGGGGAAGAGGAGAAAGAAAGGAGTGAGAAGGAGGAGACAGAAAGAAAGAGAAAAGAGGAAGAGGAGGGACGGGCAATGAAGGAGAAGAAGAAGGAGGAACGGGTTAAAAAATCACAAGAAGAAGAGGAAAGGAAGTTGGAAGAAAGGAAGAGAAAGAAGGAAGAGGAAAAACAGAAGAGGATAGAGGACATAGAAAAAAGGGCCATGGAGATAAAGAAACAGATGGAAAGGAAAAAGAGAGAAGAGCAGAAGAAAGAAGATAAGAAGAAAGAAGATAAGAATGAAAAGAAGAAGATAGAAGAACAGAAGAAAGAAGATCAGAAGAGAGAAGAGAAGAGTCAAATGTTGCAAGAAATTTCTCCACTAAGTAAAGGGAGTAGTTGTGGAGGGGAAAGTGATATTCCAGAAGTAGTGGAGTCCACTCCTACTAATTCCCTGTCGCAGAGCTTACCTTGCGCGCAGGTACAAATGGACTGCACAGAAAAATCTCTAAAAAGAAGTGTGGATAGAAGTGATAATGAAGGAATACCATGTGGTGGGAAAGTAAAGGCATTAGAAGCAACAAGTCTGCTGGGGAGTGTGTCATCTTCGGATGTATCAGATCTGGAGGTAGACCCATCTTCTCCGGCAGTAGAGAATGAGGGCGGAGGGAAGAGCCCTGCACTAAATGTTAGAAGATGATCCGCTCAATGTCCCTGAATGTTCAGGGGTTTAACGACCTATATAAGAGAACTGCTTTATATGATTTTTTAAATAATGAAAATATTGATTTTATCTTTCTACAAGAATGTAATTTGACAAAAAAAATAAGCTATGAATATTTACAGGGTATATGGAAGGGTAACTTATGCTTTTCTGGTGGGAACGAGTCAAAAAGTGATGGTGTGGGGTTTTTATGCTCTAAAGATTGGGAGATTGTAAATTATGAAGAGATATACCCTGGGAGGATTTTAAGAATTGATGTGCAGAAAAATGGGAAGAAAGTGAGGTGTTTTAATGTGTATGCAAATGCAGAAAAAGCCTTGAGATTACATTTGTTTGAACTGTTGCAGCTGTTTTTACCTGGAGTAGATCCATTAGTTTTAGGTGGGGATTTTAATTGTCATTTAAAAAATGTAAAAGATGGGTCAGCTTCATGTCTTAGAAATATTTTAGCAGCTTTTAATCTTAAAGATACATGGGCATTAGATGGACAAAAAAAGGAGCATGAAGTCACTTGGGTGGGGAGAGGTGTTTCATCCAGAATAGATTATATTTTTATATCTCAAGCCCTAACATGCTCAGGTTTTAAAACGCATTCAACACCTTTTTCAGATCATAAAATAATAGAATGTAGTTTTAAAATAGAATCAGATGTGGATAAAAGACCGTCACACTGGAAATTTAATGTATCCCTACTACAAGACGAGGTGGTTATGGAAGGTTTTAAAAAGCTGTATGAAAAACTGAAGCTAAAAAAAACGTTTTTTAAATCTATTTTTAATTGGTGGGATTTTGTCAAGAAGGAGGTAAAAATATTTTTTATTAAAGAAGGAAAGAAGAAAGCTGCTGCAAAACGTATTTTTTATAATGATCTTAATGCTAAACTGCAATGTTTTTTTCACCTCGAAAATAACGGATGTGATCTGCAGGAGGCGATCCGAACAACAAAAGAAAAGATCCAAAACTGCCTGAAAGAAAAAGGTAAAGAAATTATTTTTAATTCCCGAGTAAAAGTTTTAGACGAGGATGAAAAATGCACAAAATTCTTTTTTAAAAAAATATGTGACAAGAAGGATTATATGAAGGTTTTGGAAGGAGAAACAAGTTTGGAGGGGAAGAAGATGAAAGCAAAAGAATTTTATGATGATTTATTTTCTGTTAAAAACACGGATGTGTCTCTAAAAAAACATTTTTTAGAAGGACTGGAAAAAAATTTTAATGCGGAAGATAAATCTTTTTTAATAGGGAATTTTACTAAAGAGGAAGTTTTAATACAATTAATACGCTACAAAATAACAAAACGCCAGGAGCAGATGGACTACCTGTTGAATTTTACAAGTGTTTATGGGAGATCATGGGTGAGGATTTTTATGAAGTAATTTTAGAAGCAGAAGCATCTTTTAGTGTCCCAGAGTCGTGGTGGGAGGGTCTTATTGTTTTATTATTTAAGAAAGGAAATAAAGAACTGATTAAAAATTGGAGACCAATAACCCTTTTAAATACGGACTGTAAGGTATATGCAAAGTTACTAGCAAATAGATTAAAAAAGGTAATCGGCTCAGTAATAGAAGTGGATCAGACGTGTGCAGTGCCAAATCGGAGAATCAGCGACTCATTGATTTTAATCAGGGATGTTTTATGGGATGTTTTAGACAGAAAACAAAAGCTTGCTCTAATTACTTTGGATTTTGAAAAAGCGTACGATAGAGTTGCCCATGATTTTTTATTTGCAGTTTTAGAGAAAATGGGATGCCCGGATGTTTTTAGCAAACGTATTAAATCTCTTTACAAATCATGTTTTAGCAAAATATCTATTAATGGTTTTTTATCTGATAATGTAAAAATAAACTGTGGCGTTAAACAGGGGTGTCCCTTATCCCCTATTCTTTTTATTTGTGCAATTGAACCACTTTTAGCAGCTTTTAGGAGAGATAAGGTAATCAATGGTTTTTTTATTCCCGGGAGTTGCAATGAACAAGTTAAAGTGGTGGCATATATGGATGATGTGACGGTTTTAGTTAAAGACACTAGAAGCATGAACAGAGCCATAAGAACAGTGGATTGGTTTGGGGGCGCATCGGGTTTTAAAATTAACATGGAAAAATCTGGTATTTTAACTGTTGGTGATTTTATTGTAGATTCTGAGTGTAAATTAACAAGAATGAATGAAGTAAAAATTTTAGGTATTTATTTCTCAGAGTCAGGTGGTAATGTAAGAAATTGGGAGTCTCTGCTGGAAAGAGTTAAGAAAAAGATTACTTTCTGGCAGTTGAGAGATCTTACCCTGGAAGGAAAAATTTTAATTATTAGACAGGTTTTACTCCCAATGTTTTTATATGTCTCAACAGTTTTTATCCCCCAAAATAATATCATGAAGAGAGTTATTAAGGTATGTTTTAATTTTTTATGGAGATCCAAGATGGAAAGAGTAAAGAGAGAGGAGATATATAAATCAAAGAAAAAAGGTGGGAAAGGTTTTCCGGATATTAGGTCCTTTTTATATGCAAAGTATGTAGCGAACTGTGTATGCACTTTATTAGGACCAGGCTCTAAGCTAAAGTTGTTTTCTATATATAATTTAGGTTTCTATATTAGAAATTATAAATGGTTGGAGATGTCTCTAAATAGGCCTTATAGGTTTTTACCTCCAGGAAATTATATTGTTTTAGAAAAAATTTTAAGAGATTTTAAACTTAAGATGGTCGAAATAAATGTTCTTAAATGCCATAAAAAAATCCTAAAAATCCTGGAAGAGAGAATAGGTATCAGTCCTGTGGAACTTTTTTCATTCAAAATTGTGGAAAGAATCTGGATGAATGTAAATTATAGTGTGTTATCTAATGAACACAGGGATTTACTCTGGTGTATAGTAAAAGACTGCCTGCCAACCCGTGAGTTCCAACACAGGCGTGGGTTGGTAAGATCTGAAGTGTGCCCAAGATCCAGGTGTGGGAATAGTGAAACACCCATGCACATCTTCTGGAATTGTAATTTTGCACAGACAATATGGAGGAAAGTGTGCAATATAGTGAGAGCTGTGAGTACTGTTAATTTTTTGGATTTTAACAGAGTATTTTATGGGATGGGGATAAGAGAGGAGGATTTTAAAATTGTATGGATTATTATTGCATGTGTGAAGGCGGCATTGTGGAAAGCAAGGAACATTTTAGTGTTTAAACATAAGGAAGTAACAGTCGACCAGTGTATTAAATTATGTCTAAGTTATTTGTACATGTATTTCTGGAGGGACAAAATGACGCTTGGCAAGGTGAAAGCAAATGAGAAATGGAAACAATGTAAATGGAATGAACTTACCTTGTAAGATTTGATTTTTTGAAAACCTGTGGAAAAACAAAAAAAGAAGAACAAAAACAAACAAAAAAAAATAGCCAAAACTATATAATTTTTAAAAAATAAAAAAGAGGGAAAAAATAAATAAATATATATATATAAAAGAAAAAGAAAATAAAAGATTTGGAGAAGTATTAAAATTGGTAGAATGCACGATGATGGATTTGAGTCTTCTTATCTTTTTGTTGATTCCAAGGCTTTGTAATCTGAGTGTAAAAAAAAAAAAAAAATCTGTTCTTATCAGTTTAATATCTGATACGTCCCCTATCTGGGGACCATATATTAAATGGATTTTTAGAACAGGGAGATGGAAAAAGAGCTTGCTCTGTCCACTCCACGCATTGACCTGGTATTGCAGTATCTCCAGGACCGGTGCACCCCTTCTTTAATGCAGTTTCTAAAATCAGAAAGAATTGAATTCAATGTTTTTTGTTCATTTTGCTTGTTTGTCGGATTTTGGGATGGACTCTTTGGCTTTGCTTTTCTTCTCCTCATTGGATTTTTCATGTTCAAAGTTGCAGAAGCCAGATTACAAGCTCATTTTGGTTCAACTTCAGCAACTGTGCATTGCATTGCCATGTAATGTAATGAAATGCTATCTTTCTAGCTCTCCCTTTTTACTTCCTTTTGGATAAACAGACATATTAGGCAAGCATTTTGGAGCTTTCACCTAAATAACTACAGGTGGTGAGATAAGCTGCACAATATAATTGACCTTTCAGTATATTGTTGCACACACACCATCTATTTAGCAAATGCCCTTGTTATCAACAGCAGCCTTTTAAACTCACCTGAGCTAACAGGTATGTGCGCTGGTTACTCTGCTGCGCTTAAAATTTCTTTTTTGGTTTGCTACAATGCCTTTTCTGAAACGTTGTCTCCCTCTGCTGGAACACTGACTTCTTTCATTTAATGCCTGCAGACTATAAAAGAGAACCCAACCCAAAAAGTTTGGTTGATTAGTCTGTGGCATTCTGTTAAACTGTTGCTTATGGCGGTCTCTGTGAGCTTCTCAGCGACATTCAGCCAGCCAGGTATCCTGCCTGCAGTAGATGGAATGTGGCAATGGAACGCTGGCTGCGCGTGTCATAATAGGCTCTGAGCCTTTATATACCTGTGCACAGCAGCAGCCACCTTCAGTCTGCTGCTGGACAGCCAGCAGCAGCAGCAGCAGCAGGAGAGGTATGTAATCAGCAGCCCTCCTGCTAAGGGTAGACAGCTGCTCGTTCCACCCCACCCCCCGCCTTAATTGGTTCTCCTCCCTTCCAACGGTGTTGAGGCGGGTGGGAACAGCAGGGGGTGAAGGTGCTGTGTTTAAAGAGGTGGAGTTATGCAGATCTAAAACGCGTGGATTGCAGCAGCAGCAAGCCGAAAACTGCAGGCATGTAAGGGATCTAGAGGTTGACAACATGTCTTCTTAACGGGAGTCCAGGAGCTCATCTCCACAAATGGACTTTTCAGGATCCTTGGGTGGCTCCGTAGTTTGAAACCAATTCTGGTTATCGCTTCTCGGCCTTTTGGCTAAGATCAAGTGTAGTATCTGTTCTTATCAGTTTAATATCTGATACGTCCCCTATCTGGGGACCATATATTAAATGGATTTTTAGAACAGGGAGATGGAAAAAGAGCTTGCTCTGTCCACTCCACGCATTGACCTGGTATTGCAGTATCTCCAGGACCGGTGCACCCCTTCTTTAATGCAGTTTCTAAAATCAGAAAGAATTGAATTCAATGTTTTTTGTTCATTTTGCTTGTTTGTCGGATTTTGGGATGGACTCTTTGGCTTTGCTTTTCTTCTCCTCATTGGATTTTTCATGTTCAAAGTTGCAGAAGCCAGATTACAAGCTCATTTTGGTTCAACTTCAGCAACTGTGCATTGCATTGCCATGTAATGTAATGAAATGCTATCTTTCTAGCTCTCCCTTTTTACTTCCTTTTGGATAAACAGACATATTAGGCAAGCATTTTGGAGCTTTCACCTAAATAACTACATGTGGTGAGATAAGCTGCACAATATAATTGACCTTTCAGTATATTGTTGCACACACACCATCTATTTAGCAAATGCCCTTGTTATCAACAGCAGCCTTTTAAACTCACCTGAGCTAACAGGTATGTGCGCTGGTTACTCTGCTGCGCTTAAAATTTCTTTTTTGGTTTGCTACAATGCCTTTTCTGAAACGTTGTCTCCCTCTGCTGGAACACTGACTTCTTTCATTTAATGCCTGCAGACTATAAAAGAGAACCCAACCCAAAAAGTTTGGTTGATTAGTCTGTGGCATTCTGTTAAACTGTTGCTTATGGCGGTCTCTGTGAGCTTCTCAGCGACATTCAGCCAGCCAGGTATCCTGCCTGCAGTAGATGGAATGTGGCAATGGAACGCTGGCTGCGCGTGTCATAATAGGCTCTGAGCCTTTATATACCTGTGCACAGCAGCAGCCACCTTCAGTCTGCTGCTGGACAGCCAGCAGCAGCAGCAGCAGCAGGAGAGATATGTAATCAGCAGCCCTCCTGCTAAGGGTAGACAGCTGCTCGTTCCACCCCACCCCCCGCCTTAATTGGTTCTCCTCCCTTCCAACGGTGTTGAGGCGGGTGGGAACAGCAGGGGGTGAAGGTGCTGTGTTTAAAGAGGTGGAGTTATGCAGATCTAAAACGCGTGGATTGCAGCAGCAGCAAGCCGAAAAGTGCAGGCATGTAAGGGATCTAGAGGTTGACAACATGTCTTCTTAACGGGAGTCCAGGAGCTCATCTCCACAAATGGACTTTTCAGGATCCTTGGGTGGCTCCGTAGTTTGAAACCAATTCTGGTTATCGCTTCTCGGCCTTTTGGCTAAGATCAAGTGTAGTATCTGTTCTTATCACTTTAATATCTGATACGTCCCCTATCTGGGGACCATATATTAAATGGATTTTTAGAACAGGGAGATGGAAAAAGAGCTTGCTCTGTCCACTCCACGCATTGACCTGGTATTGCAGTATCTCCAGGACCGGTGCACCCCTTCTTTAATGCAGTTTCTAAAATCAGAAAGAATTGAATTCAATGTTTTTTGTTCATTTTGCTTGTTTGTCGGATTTTGGGATGGACTCTTTGGCTTTGCTTTTCTTCTCCTCATTGGATTTTTCATGTTCAAAGTTGCAGAAGCCAGATTACAAGCTCATTTTGGTTCAACTTCAGCAACTGTGCATTGCATTGCCATGTAATGTAATGAAATGCTATCTTTCTAGCTCTCCCTTTTTACTTCCTTTTGGATAAACAGACATATTAGGCAAGCATTTTGGAGCTTTCACCTAAATAACTACAGGTGGTGAGATAAGCTGCACAATATAATTGACCTTTCAGTATATTGTTGCACACACACCATCTATTTAGCAAATGCCCTTGTTATCAACAGCAGCCTTTTAAACTCACCTGAGCTAACAGGTATGTGCGCTGGTTACTCTGCTGCGCTTAAAATTTCTTTTTTGGTTTGCTACAATGCCTTTTCTGAAACGTTGTCTCCCTCTGCTGGAACACTGACTTCTTTCATTTAATGCCTGCAGACTATAAAAGAGAACCCAACCCAAAAAGTTTGGTTGATTAGTCTGTGGCATTCTGTTAAACTGTTGCTTATGGCGGTCTCTGTGAGCTTCTCAGCGACATTCAGCCAGCCAGGTATCCTGCCTGCAGTAGATGGAATGTGGCAATGGAACGCTGGCTGCGCGTGTCATAATAGGCTCTGAGCCTTTATATACCTGTGCACAGCAGCAGCCACCTTCAGTCTGCTGCTGGACAGCCAGCAGCAGCAGCAGCAGCAGGAGAGGTATGTAATCAGCAGCCCTCCTGCTAAGGGTAGACAGCTGCTCGTTCCACCCCACCCCCCGCCTTAATTGGTTCTCCTCCCTTCCAACGGTGTTGAGGCGGGTGGGAACAGCAGGGGGTGAAGGTGCTGTGTTTAAAGAGGTGGAGTTATGCAGATCTAAAACGCGTGGATTGCAGCAGCAGCAAGCCAAAAAGTGCAGGCATGTAAGGGATCTAGAGGTTGACAACATGTCTTCTTAACGGGAGTCCAGGAGCTCATCTCCACAAATGGACTTTTCAGGATCCTTGGGTGGCTCCGTAGTTTGAAACCAATTCTGGTTATCGCTTCTCGGCCTTTTGGCTAAGATCAAGTGTAGTATCTGTTCTTATCACTTTAATATCTGATACGTCCCCTATCTGGGGACCATATATTAAATGGATTTTTAGAACAGGGAGATGGAAAAAGAGCTTGCTCTGTCCACTCCACGCATTGACCTGGTATTGCAGTATCTCCAGGACCGGTGCACCCCTTCTTTAATGCAGTTTCTAAAATCAGAAAGAATTGAATTCAATGTTTTTTGTTCATTTTGCTTGTTTGTCGGATTTTGGGATGGACTCTTTGGCTTTGCTTTTCTTCTCCTCATTGGATTTTTCATGTTCAAAGTTGCAGAAGCCAGATTACAAGCTCATTTTGGTTCAACTTCAGCAACTGTGCATTGCATTGCCATGTAATGTAATGAAATGCTATCTTTCTAGCTCTCCCTTTTTACTTCCTTTTGGATAAACAGACATATTAGGCAAGCATTTTGGAGCTTTCACCTAAATAACTACATGTGGTGAGATAAGCTGCACAATATAATTGACCTTTCAGTATATTGTTGCACACACACCATCTATTTAGCAAATGCCCTTGTTATCAACAGCAGCCTTTTAAACTCACCTGAGCTAACAGGTATGTGCGCTGGTTACTCTGCTGCGCTTAAAATTTCTTTTTTGGTTTGCTACAATGCCTTTTCTGAAACGTTGTCTCCCTCTGCTGGAACACTGACTTCTTTCATTTAATGCCTGCAGACTATAAAAGAGAACCCAACCCAAAAAGTTTGGTTGATTAGTCTGTGGCATTCTGTTAAACTGTTGCTTATGGCGGTCTCTGTGAGCTTCTCAGCGACATTCAGCCAGCCAGGTATCCTGCCTGCAGTAGATGGAATGTGGCAATGGAACGCTGGCTGCGCGTGTCATAATAGGCTCTGAGCCTTTATATACCTGTGCACAGCAGCAGCCACCTTCAGTCTGCTGCTGGACAGCCAGCAGCAGCAGCAGCAGCAGCAGGAGAGGTATGTAATCAGCAGCCCTCCTGCTAAGGGTAGACAGCTGCTCGTTCCACCCCACCCCCCGCCTTAATTGGTTCTCCTCCCTTCCAACGGTGTTGAGGCGGGTGGGAACAGCAGGGGGTGAAGGTGCTGTGTTTAAAGAGGTGGAGTTATGCAGATCTAAAACGCGTGGATTGCAGCAGCAGCAAGCCGAAAAGTGCAGGCATGTAAGGGATCTAGAGGTTGACAACATGTCTTCTTAACGGGAGTCCAGGAGCTCATCTCCACAAATGGACTTTTCAGGATCCTTGGGTGGCTCCGTAGTTTGAAACCAATTCTGGTTATCGCTTCTCGGCCTTTTGGCTAAGATCAAGTGTAGTATCTGTTCTTATCAGTTTAATATCTGATACGTCCCCTATCTGGGGACCATATATTAAATGGATTTTTAGAACAGGGAGATGGAAAAAAAGCTTGCTCTGTCCACTCCACGCATTGACCTGGTATTGCAGTATCTCCAGGACCGGTGCACCCCTTCTTTAATGCAGTTTCTAAAATCAGAAAGAATTGAATTCAATGTTTTTTGTTCATTTTGCTTGTTTGTCGGATTTTGGGATGGACTCTTTGGCTTTGCTTTTCTTCTCCTCATTGGATTTTTCATGTTCAAAGTTGCAGAAGCCAGATTACAAGCTCATTTTGGTTCAACTTCAGCAACTGTGCATTGCATTGCCATGTAATGTAATGAAATGCTATCTTTCTAGCTCTCCCTTTTTACTTCCTTTTGGATAAACAGACATATTAGGCAAGCATTTTGGAGCTTTCACCTAAATAACTACAGGTGGTGAGATAAGCTGCACAATATAATTGACCTTTCAGTATATTGTTGCACACACACCATCTATTTAGCAAATGCCCTTGTTATCAACAGCAGCCTTTTAAACTCACCTGAGCTAACAGGTATGTGCGCTGGTTACTCTGCTGCGCTTAAAATTTCTTTTTTGGTTTGCTACAATGCCTTTTCTGAAACGTTGTCTCCCTCTGCTGGAACACTGACTTCTTTCATTTAATGCCTGCAGACTATAAAAGAGAACCCAACCCAAAAAGTTTGGTTGATTAGTCTGTGGCATTCTGTTAAACTGTTGCTTATGGCGGTCTCTGTGAGCTTCTCAGCGACATTCAGCCAGCCAGGTATCCTGCCTGCAGTAGATGGAATGTGGCAATGGAACGCTGGCTGCGCGTGTCATAATAGGCTCTGAGCCTTTATATACCTGTGCACAGCAGCAGCCACCTTCAGTCTGCTGCTGGACAGCCAGCAGCAGCAGCAGCAGCAGGAGAGATATGTAATCAGCAGCCCTCCTGCTAAGGGTAGACAGCTGCTCGTTCCACCCCACCCCCCGCCTTAATTGGTTCTCCTCCCTTCCAACGGTGTTGAGGCGGGTGGGAACAGCAGGGGGTGAAGGTGCTGTGTTTAAAGAGGTGGAGTTATGCAGATCTAAAACGCGTGGATTGCAGCAGCAGCAAGCCGAAAAGTGCAGGCATGTAAGGGATCTAGAGGTTGACAACATGTCTTCTTAACGGGAGTCCAGGAGCTCATCTCCACAAATGGACTTTTCAGGATCCTTGGGTGGCTCCGTAGTTTGAAACCAATTCTGGTTATCGCTTCTCGGCCTTTTGGCTAAGATCAAGTGTAGTATCTGTTCTTATCACTTTAATATCTGATACGTCCCCTATCTGGGGACCATATATTAAATGGATTTTTAGAACAGGGAGATGGAAAAAGAGCTTGCTCTGTCCACTCCACGCATTGACCTGGTATTGCAGTATCTCCAGGACCGGTGCACCCCTTCTTTAATGCAGTTTCTAAAATCAGAAAGAATTGAATTCAATGTTTTTTGTTCATTTTGCTTGTTTGTCGGATTTTGGGATGGACTCTTTGGCTTTGCTTTTCTTCTCCTCATTGGATTTTTCATGTTCAAAGTTGCAGAAGCCAGATTACAAGCTCATTTTGGTTCAACTTCAGCAACTGTGCATTGCATTGCCATGTAATGTAATGAAATGCTATCTTTCTAGCTCTCCCTTTTTACTTCCTTTTGGATAAACAGACATATTAGGCAAGCATTTTGGAGCTTTCACCTAAATAACTACAGGTGGTGAGATAAGCTGCACAATATAATTGACCTTTCAGTATATTGTTGCACACACACCATCTATTTAGCAAATGCCCTTGTTATCAACAGCAGCCTTTTAAACTCACCTGAGCTAACAGGTATGTGCGCTGGTTACTCTGCTGCGCTTAAAATTTCTTTTTTGGTTTGCTACAATGCCTTTTCTGAAACGTTGTCTCCCTCTGCTGGAACACTGACTTCTTTCATTTAATGCCTGCAGACTATAAAAGAGAACCCAACCCAAAAAGTTTGGTTGATTAGTCTGTGGCATTCTGTTAAACTGTTGCTTATGGCGGTCTCTGTGAGCTTCTCAGCGACATTCAGCCAGCCAGGTATCCTGCCTGCAGTAGATGGAATGTGGCAATGGAACGCTGGCTGCGCGTGTCATAATAGGCTCTGAGCCTTTATATACCTGTGCACAGCAGCAGCCACCTTCAGTCTGCTGCTGGACAGCCAGCAGCAGCAGCAGCAGCAGGAGAGGTATGTAATCAGCAGCCCTCCTGCTAAGGGTAGACAGCTGCTCGTTCCACCCCACCCCCCGCCTTAATTGGTTCTCCTCCCTTCCAACGGTGTTGAGGCGGGTGGGAACAGCAGGGGGTGAAGGTGCTGTGTTTAAAGAGGTGGAGTTATGCAGATCTAAAACGCGTGGATTGCAGCAGCAGCAAGCCAAAAAGTGCAGGCATGTAAGGGATCTAGAGGTTGACAACATGTCTTCTTAACGGGAGTCCAGGAGCTCATCTCCACAAATGGACTTTTCAGGATCCTTGGGTGGCTCCGTAGTTTGAAACCAATTCTGGTTATCGCTTCTCGGCCTTTTGGCTAAGATCAAGTGTAGTATCTGTTCTTATCACTTTAATATCTGATACGTCCCCTATCTGGGGACCATATATTAAATGGATTTTTAGAACAGGGAGATGGAAAAAGAGCTTGCTCTGTCCACTCCACGCATTGACCTGGTATTGCAGTATCTCCAGGACCGGTGCACCCCTTCTTTAATGCAGTTTCTAAAATCAGAAAGAATTGAATTCAATGTTTTTTGTTCATTTTGCTTGTTTGTCGGATTTTGGGATGGACTCTTTGGCTTTGCTTTTCTTCTCCTCATTGGATTTTTCATGTTCAAAGTTGCAGAAGCCAGATTACAAGCTCATTTTGGTTCAACTTCAGCAACTGTGCATTGCATTGCCATGTAATGTAATGAAATGCTATCTTTCTAGCTCTCCCTTTTTACTTCCTTTTGGATAAACAGACATATTAGGCAAGCATTTTGGAGCTTTCACCTAAATAACTACATGTGGTGAGATAAGCTGCACAATATAATTGACCTTTCAGTATATTGTTGCACACACACCATCTATTTAGCAAATGCCCTTGTTATCAACAGCAGCCTTTTAAACTCACCTGAGCTAACAGGTATGTGCGCTGGTTACTCTGCTGCGCTTAAAATTTCTTTTTTGGTTTGCTACAATGCCTTTTCTGAAACGTTGTCTCCCTCTGCTGGAACACTGACTTCTTTCATTTAATGCCTGCAGACTATAAAAGAGAACCCAACCCAAAAAGTTTGGTTGATTAGTCTGTGGCATTCTGTTAAACTGTTGCTTATGGCGGTCTCTGTGAGCTTCTCAGCGACATTCAGCCAGCCAGGTATCCTGCCTGCAGTAGATGGAATGTGGCAATGGAACGCTGGCTGCGCGTGTCATAATAGGCTCTGAGCCTTTATATACCTGTGCACAGCAGCAGCCACCTTCAGTCTGCTGCTGGACAGCCAGCAGCAGCAGCAGCAGCAGCAGGAGAGGTATGTAATCAGCAGCCCTCCTGCTAAGGGTAGACAGCTGCTCGTTCCACCCCACCCCCCGCCTTAATTGGTTCTCCTCCCTTCCAACGGTGTTGAGGCGGGTGGGAACAGCAGGGGGTGAAGGTGCTGTGTTTAAAGAGGTGGAGTTATGCAGATCTAAAACGCGTGGATTGCAGCAGCAGCAAGCCGAAAAGTGCAGGCATGTAAGGGATCTAGAGGTTGACAACATGTCTTCTTAACGGGAGTCCAGGAGCTCATCTCCACAAATGGACTTTTCAGGATCCTTGGGTGGCTCCGTAGTTTGAAACCAATTCTGGTTATCGCTTCTCGGCCTTTTGGCTAAGATCAAGTGTAGTATCTGTTCTTATCAGTTTAATATCTGATACGTCCCCTATCTGGGGACCATATATTAAATGGATTTTTAGAACAGGGAGATGGAAAAAAAGCTTGCTCTGTCCACTCCACGCATTGACCTGGTATTGCAGTATCTCCAGGACCGGTGCACCCCTTCTTTAATGCAGTTTCTAAAATCAGAAAGAATTGAATTCAATGTTTTTTGTTCATTTTGCTTGTTTGTCGGATTTTGGGATGGACTCTTTGGCTTTGCTTTTCTTCTCCTCATTGGATTTTTCATGTTCAAAGTTGCAGAAGCCAGATTACAAGCTCATTTTGGTTCAACTTCAGCAACTGTGCATTGCATTGCCATGTAATGTAATGAAATGCTATCTTTCTAGCTCTCCCTTTTTACTTCCTTTTGGATAAACAGACATATTAGGCAAGCATTTTGGAGCTTTCACCTAAATAACTACAGGTGGTGAGATAAGCTGCACAATATAATTGACCTTTCAGTATATTGTTGCACACACACCATCTATTTAGCAAATGCCCTTGTTATCAACAGCAGCCTTTTAAACTCACCTGAGCTAACAGGTATGTGCGCTGGTTACTCTGCTGCGCTTAAAATTTCTTTTTTGGTTTGCTACAATGCCTTTTCTGAAACGTTGTCTCCCTCTGCTGGAACACTGACTTCTTTCATTTAATGCCTGCAGACTATAAAAGAGAACCCAACCCAAAAAGTTTGGTTGATTAGTCTGTGGCATTCTGTTAAACTGTTGCTTATGGCGGTCTCTGTGAGCTTCTCAGCGACATTCAGCCAGCCAGGTATCCTGCCTGCAGTAGATGGAATGTGGCAATGGAACGCTGGCTGCGCGTGTCATAATAGGCTCTGAGCCTTTATATACCTGTGCACAGCAGCAGCCACCTTCAGTCTGCTGCTGGACAGCCAGCAGCAGCAGCAGCAGCAGGAGAGGTATGTAATCAGCAGCCCTCCTGCTAAGGGTAGACAGCTGCTCGTTCCACCCCACCCCCCGCCTTAATTGGTTCTCCTCCCTTCCAACGGTGTTGAGGCGGGTGGGAACAGCAGGGGGTGAAGGTGCTGTGTTTAAAGAGGTGGAGTTATGCAGATCTAAAACGCGTGGATTGCAGCAGCAGCAAGCCGAAAAGTGCAGGCATGTAAGGGATCTAGAGGTTGACAACATGTCTTCTTAACGGGAGTCCAGGAGCTCATCTCCACAAATGGACTTTTCAGGATCCTTGGGTGGCTCCGTAGTTTGAAACCAATTCTGGTTATCGCTTCTCGGCCTTTTGGCTAAGATCAAGTGTAGTATCTGTTCTTATCACTTTAATATCTGATACGTCCCCTATCTGGGGACCATATATTAAATGGATTTTTAGAACAGGGAGATGGAAAAAGAGCTTGCTCTGTCCACTCCACGCATTGACCTGGTATTGCAGTATCTCCAGGACCGGTGCACCCCTTCTTTAATGCAGTTTCTAAAATCAGAAAGAATTGAATTCAATGTTTTTTGTTCATTTTGCTTGTTTGTCGGATTTTGGGATGGACTCTTTGGCTTTGCTTTTCTTCTCCTCATTGGATTTTTCATGTTCAAAGTTGCAGAAGCCAGATTACAAGCTCATTTTGGTTCAACTTCAGCAACTGTGCATTGCATTGCCATGTAATGTAATGAAATGCTATCTTTCTAGCTCTCCCTTTTTACTTCCTTTTGGATAAACAGACATATTAGGCAAGCATTTTGGAGCTTTCACCTAAATAACTACAGGTGGTGAGATAAGCTGCACAATATAATTGACCTTTCAGTATATTGTTGCACACACACCATCTATTTAGCAAATGCCCTTGTTATCAACAGCAGCCTTTTAAACTCACCTGAGCTAACAGGTATGTGCGCTGGTTACTCTGCTGCGCTTAAAATTTCTTTTTTGGTTTGCTACAATGCCTTTTCTGAAACGTTGTCTCCCTCTGCTGGAACACTGACTTCTTTCATTTAATGCCTGCAGACTATAAAAGAGAACCCAACCCAAAAAGTTTGGTTGATTAGTCTGTGGCATTCTGTTAAACTGTTGCTTATGGCGGTCTCTGTGAGCTTCTCAGCGACATTCAGCCAGCCAGGTATCCTGCCTGCAGTAGATGGAATGTGGCAATGGAACGCTGGCTGCGCGTGTCATAATAGGCTCTGAGCCTTTATATACCTGTGCACAGCAGCAGCCACCTTCAGTCTGCTGCTGGACAGCCAGCAGCAGCAGCAGCAGCAGGAGAGGTATGTAATCAGCAGCCCTCCTGCTAAGGGTAGACAGCTGCTCGTTCCACCCCACCCTCCGCCTTAATTGGTTCTCCTCCCTTCCAACGGTGTTGAGGCGGGTGGGAACAGCAGGGGGTGAAGGTGCTGTGTTTAAAGAGGTGGAGTTATGCAGATCTAAAACGCGTGGATTGCAGCAGCAGCAAGCCGAAAAGTGCAGGCATGTAAGGGATCTAGAGGTTGACAACATGTCTTCTTAACGGGAGTCCAGGAGCTCATCTCCACAAATGGACTTTTCAGGATCCTTGGGTGGCTCCGTAGTTTGAAACCAATTCTGGTTATCGCTTCTCGGCCTTTTGGCTAAGATCAAGTGTAGTATCTGTTCTTATCACTTTAATATCTGATACGTCCCCTATCTGGGGACCATATATTAAATGGATTTTTAGAACAGGGAGATGGAAAAAGAGCTTGCTCTGTCCACTCCACGCATTGACCTGGTATTGCAGTATCTCCAGGACCGGTGCACCCCTTCTTTAATGCAGTTTCTAAAATCAGAAAGAATTGAATTCAATGTTTTTTGTTCATTTTGCTTGTTTGTCGGATTTTGGGATGGACTCTTTGGCTTTGCTTTTCTTCTCCTCATTGGATTTTTCATGTTCAAAGTTGCAGAAGCCAGATTACAAGCTCATTTTGGTTCAACTTCAGCAACTGTGCATTGCATTGCCATGTAATGTAATGAAATGCTATCTTTCTAGCTCTCCCTTTTTACTTCCTTTTGGATAAACAGACATATTAGGCAAGCATTTTGGAGCTTTCACCTAAATAACTACAGGTGGTGAGATAAGCTGCACAATATAATTGACCTTTCAGTATATTGTTGCACACACACCATCTATTTAGCAAATGCCCTTGTTATCAACAGCAGCCTTTTAAACTCACCTGAGCTAACAGGTATGTGCGCTGGTTACTCTGCTGCGCTTAAAATTTCTTTTTTGGTTTGCTACAATGCCTTTTCTGAAACGTTGTCTCCCTCTGCTGGAACACTGACTTCTTTCATTTAATGCCTGCAGACTATAAAAGAGAACCCAACCCAAAAAGTTTGGTTGATTAGTCTGTGGCATTCTGTTAAACTGTTGCTTATGGCGGTCTCTGTGAGCTTCTCAGCGACATTCAGCCAGCCAGGTATCCTGCCTGCAGTAGATGGAATGTGGCAATGGAACGCTGGCTGCGCGTGTCATAATAGGCTCTGAGCCTTTATATACCTGTGCACAGCAGCAGCCACCTTCAGTCTGCTGCTGGACAGCCAGCAGCAGCAGCAGCAGCAGGAGAGGTATGTAATCAGCAGCCCTCCTGCTAAGGGTAGACAGCTGCTCGTTCCACCCCACCCCCCGCCTTAATTGGTTCTCCTCCCTTCCAACGGTGTTGAGGCGGGTGGGAACAGCAGGGGGTGAAGGTGCTGTGTTTAAAGAGGTGGAGTTATGCAGATCTAAAACGCGTGGATTGCAGCAGCAGCAAGCCGAAAAGTGCAGGCATGTAAGGGATCTAGAGGTTGACAACATGTCTTCTTAACGGGAGTCCAGGAGCTCATCTCCACAAATGGACTTTTCAGGATCCTTGGGTGGCTCCGTAGTTTGAAACCAATTCTGGTTATCGCTTCTCGGCCTTTTGGCTAAGATCAAGTGTAGTATCTGTTCTTATCAGTTTAATATCTGATACGTCCCCTATCTGGGGACCATATATTAAATGGATTTTTAGAACAGGGAGATGGAAAAAGAGCTTGCTCTGTCCACTCCACGCATTGACCTGGTATTGCAGTATCTCCAGGACCGGTGCACCCCTTCTTTAATGCAGTTTCTAAAATCAGAAAGAATTGAATTCAATGTTTTTTGTTCATTTTGCTTGTTTGTCGGATTTTGGGATGGACTCTTTGGCTTTGCTTTTCTTCTCCTCATTGGATTTTTCATGTTCAAAGTTGCAGAAGCCAGATTACAAGCTCATTTTGGTTCAACTTCAGCAACTGTGCATTGCATTGCCATGTAATGTAATGAAATGCTATCTTTCTAGCTCTCCCTTTTTACTTCCTTTTGGATAAACAGACATATTAGGCAAGCATTTTGGAGCTTTCACCTAAATAACTACAGGTGGTGAGATAAGCTGCACAATATAATTGACCTTTCAGTATATTGTTGCACACACACCATCTATTTAGCAAATGCCCTTGTTATCAACAGCAGCCTTTTAAACTCACCTGAGCTAACAGATATGTGCGCTGGTTACTCTGCTGCGCTTAAAATTTCTTTTTTGGTTTGCTACAATGCCTTTTCTGAAACGTTGTCTCCCTCTGCTGGAACACTGACTTCTTTCATTTAATGCCTGCAGACTATAAAAGAGAACCCAACCCAAAAAGTTTGGTTGATTAGTCTGTGGCATTCTGTTAAACTGTTGCTTATGGCGGTCTCTGTGAGCTTCTCAGCGACATTCAGCCAGCCAGGTATCCTGCCTGCAGTAGATGGAATGTGGCAATGGAACGCTGGCTGCGCGTGTCATAATAGGCTCTGAGCCTTTATATACCTGTGCACAGCAGCAGCCACCTTCAGTCTGCTGCTGGACAGCCAGCAGCAGCAGCAGCAGCAGGAGAGGTATGTAATCAGCAGCCCTCCTGCTAAGGGTAGACAGCTGCTCGTTCCACCCCACCCCCCGCCTTAATTGGTTCTCCTCCCTTCCAACGGTGTTGAGGCGGGTGGGAACAGCAGGGGGTGAAGGTGCTGTGTTTAAAGAGGTGGAGTTATGCAGATCTAAAACGCGTGGATTGCAGCAGCAGCAAGCCGAAAAGTGCAGGCATGTAAGGGATCTAGAGGTTGACAACATGTCTTATTAACGGGAGTCCAGGAGCTCATCTCCACAAATGGACTTTTCAGGATCCTTGGGTGGCTCCGTAGTTTGAAACCAATTCTGGTTATCGCTTCTCGGCCTTTTGGCTAAGATCAAGTGTAGTATCTTTCGAAAAGGCGGTTTTGGATGTTGGCCGCCCTAGTAGATTGATACATTATGCACACTGGGGTTTAGGCGCTTGTTAGTACGCCAGGTGGCTAATATAGTCATCTGGTGGAAAGCATGGCCCCCCAGGATCGACGCCATTGGGCCGGGGAAGATCGAAAGCCCGAAGTGTGAAGTGCCCCAGGAGTGGTGACCCTGGGGTGCCTTAACTCACTGGGATTGGGAACCCCACTTGAGTTTATGGCACATTTGCACAAGCACTTCAAATTTTCTTTCTTCGCACACACCCTTATTCCGGGCCTTCTGGCCTTAGGATGGGGAATTTTTCAATTCCCGGTCGAAGGTCCGGGCAGTATTATACTGTGAAACCTTCACTATTTATTTAATTTCTTTGTCACTGTGTGTCCACTTATTCACGTGTGTCACGTCCTACTAGGATTTTGTCGGGATGCGGTTCCCTTACGGGTTCCTCTCTTGGCAGGTCTAGGGGGGGAGTGTGTGGCCATCAGGTTCCGCTCCCCCCTGAACCCCCCTGGCTCTCCTCTTTCGGGAGGAGAGCGTTGTTGGCTCCCCTCTTCCGGGAGGGGAGCACAGTCTTTGGCTCCCAGTGCTTTGCTCGGGTGAGAACTCGGGCAGGTGCTGGGGGTAAGATTGGGTCGCCTCTGGCTTCGGCTGGAGGTGGCTTTTTGTCCCTGTTCCTCGCTGTGGCCTTTTGGCTCGGAGGGACGGGGAATGGTTTGGGGGACCCTTCTCCTTTTGGAGAGGGTTTCAAGAAGACCAGCATCCTAGTGCACTTTTTTTGTGGCACTTGTCACTTTTTTAAGCGCACTCGGGTTTTGTACACGAATTCGGGCTTTCGAAAAAAAAAAAAAAAAAATCTGTTCTTATCAGTTTAATATCTGATACGTCCCCTATCTGGGGACCATATATTAAATGGATTTTTAGAACAGGGAGATGGAAAAAGAGCTTGCTCTGTCCACTCCACGCATTGACCTGGCATTGCAGTATCTCCAGGACCGGTGCACCCCTTCTTTAATGCAGTTTCTAAAATCAGAAAGAATTGAATTCAATGTTTTTTGTTCATTTTGCTTGTTTGTCGGATTTTGGGATGGACTCTTTGGCTTTGCTTTTCTTCTCCTCATTGGATTTTTCATGTTCAAAGTTGCAGAAGCCAGATTACAAGCTCATTTTGGTTCAACTTCAGCAACTGTGCATTGCATTGCCATGTAATGTAATGAAATGCTATCTTTCTAGCTCTCCCTTTTTACTTCCTTTTGGATAAACAGACATATTAGGCAAGCATTTTGGAGCTTTCACCTAAATAACTACAGGTGGTGAGATAAGCTGCACAATATAATTGACCTTTCAGTATATTGTTGCACACACACCATCTATTTAGCAAATGCCCTTGTTATCAACAGCAGCCTTTTAAACTCACCTGAGCTAACAGGTATGTGCGCTGGTTACTCTGCTGCGCTTAAAATTTCTTTTTTGGTTTGCTACAATGCCTTTTCTGAAACGTTGTCTCCCTCTGCTGGAACACTGACTTCTTTCATTTAATGCCTGCAGACTATAAAAGAGAACCCAACCCAAAAAGTTTGGTTGATTAGTCTGTGGCATTCTGTTAAACTGTTGCTTATGGCGGTCTCTGTGAGCTTCTCAGCGACATTCAGCCAGCCAGGTATCCTGCCTGCAGTAGATGGAATGTGGCAATGGAACGCTGGCTGCGCGTGTCATAATAGGCTCTAAGCCTTTATATACCTGTGCACAGCAGCAGCCACCTTCAGTCTGCTGCTGGACAGCCAGCAGCAGCAGCAGCAGCAGGAGAGGTATGTAATCAGCAGCCCTCCTGCTAAGGGTAGACAGCTGCTCGTTCCACCCCACCCCCCGCCTTAATTGGTTCTCCTCCCTTCCAACGGTGTTGAGGCGGGTGGGAACAGCAGGGGGTGAAGGTGCTGTGTTTAAAGAGGTGGAGTTATGCAGATCTAAAACGCGTGGATTGCAGCAGCAGCAAGCCGAAAAGTGCAGGCATGTAAGGGATCTAGAGGTTGACAACATGTCTTCTTAACGGGAGTCCAGGAGCTCATCTCCACAAATGGACTTTTCAGGATCCTTGGGTGGCTCCGTAGTTTGAAACCAATTCTGGTTATCGCTTCTCGGCCTTTTGGCACGATCTGTAGTGGATCCTGTCATTGGGCTAAAGGTGACCTGTGTGGAGGTTGCTGCTCTCGGCCTTTTGGGTTTACCCAATTGCTGCTATTGGGAGTGGTGGACCAAAGCTGGGAATACCCTTTTATCGCTGGTGGACGGTCTTTTCTTTGTGTAGTGGTGGACGGTCGGAGAGGAGGTCGGAATCCAGAGACGTTTGGCGATCCTAGGAGGTGTTTTTCTTCATTTTTTTCCTGGTGTTATCTGTGGAAAGAAGGAAAGAAGAGAATATGGAGTCCAGGAGGAATACTGGAGGTAGGAGGACTGATCAAGGGGGAAATCCCAATGACTATTTTCACGAGGAATACCCGCTTAAGGACACAATTAGGTTTGTGGTGTCTCCTGGTCATATTCAAGAGAAGGATGCGACTTTTGTCTATGAGAAGATTTGCAGCTTTTTGAAAATTGAAAAAGACGAATATTATTGTTTTCAAAGTTTCTTTTCAAGGGGCTTCCATGACGTTACTTTAATGAGAAGTTCCCAGTGTGAACGGGTATTTTCTCTTTATGAAATTAATAAGGAGAATGCGCTGTTCGAGGGGGTTAAAGTAATCCCCTCGTTTCAATTTTCATTTAGAATCTTGACAGTCCACATGTTCAGCCCTTTCATTTCTGATCAGGAGGTCCTGTGTTTTCTTAGTACTTACTGTGAGAAGGTGATTGAGAAGGGAAGAGGAAAAACGCAATTTGGGGTATGGAATGGGAAAAGAACTTATTTGGTGGCTTTCAAAAAAGATCCTGATGTAGAGGGTGGTGTACTGAGGCCCCCGCCGGTCGTTTTTATAAACCGTAGCCGTGGGTATTTATTTTTTGCGGGGATGCCTGAATATTGTAGAAAATGTCGAATATATGGCCATAATGACAATGGTTGCAAAAAGTGTTCAGAATGTCCAGGAGCTGGACATCAGGAGGAAGATTGCCCTGCAAAGAGGAATCAGAAGGGCGATGAAGAGATGGATACCGTGCCTGGAAGTCAGCAACAAGGAAAAGCTGATGAGGACATGGAAGGAACAAGGAATGAGGAGGAGGATCTGAGGATGGAGAATGAAAGGAAGGAGAAAGAAAAGGTGGAAAAGGAGAAGAAGAAGGCAGAGAGGTTCAAGAAAATGGAAGAGGAATATAAACAGAATAAAGAGGAGAAGAGTCGGGTGGAGACTGAAAAGGAAGTGAGGAAGAGAGAAGAACAGAAGAGAGAAGAAAAGAAGAAAGAAGATGAGAAGAAAGAAGATCAGAAGAAAGAAGAGCAGAAGATAGAAGAGCAGAAGGGAAAGGAACAGAAGAAAGAACAAAAAAAGGAAGAAGAGGGGAAGAGACATTCTGTGTTATTTGAATTGGGTAAAATTATACAGAAAATCCCGCCGGCAAGTAAAGTGGGAATCATGCAGAAAACTTTACCTCTGGTGGAGCCGTTACCTTCTGGGTCTCAGTCCGGTGGTCAGTCGTGTACTCAGGTCCAGATGGACTGTTCGGATAGAGTTCTGAAAAGAAGGGTAGAAGAAGTTGGAGAGGTGAATATACTAGGTGGAGGGAAAGTGAAAGCTATAGAAAAAGTAGATGTAGCAAAGGACATTGTAGTCTCCAGTTCAGATGAGCAGGAGATTCAAGATTTTTCTACTTCAGACGAGGGTGATGGGGCATGCCCTAAGAATGGCAGACCAGGATGATCCAATTTGCTTCCCTGAATGTTCAGGGGTTAAATAATGAACAAAAAAGAGTTGCTCTATATGATTTTTTAGGATTGGAAAATTTGGACTTTATTTTTTTACAGGAATGTAACCTAAGAAAATCTGTTGATTATGATTTTTTTAAAGAACATTGGTGTGGAAAAGCTATTTTTTCAGGTGGGAATGAAAATAAGAGTGATGGAGTTGGTTTCTTATGTAGTCAACACTGGGACATAGTGGATTATGAGGAGATATACCCGGGTCGAATTCTAAAAGTGGAGATCAAAAAACGTAATCTGATAATTAAATGCTTCTGTGTCTATGCCCATCCTGTTAAAAGCAGAAGGACAGAATTATTTGAAATTTTACAGATGTTTTTAACTGGGTCGGGACCAATAATTGTCAGTGGAGATTTTAATTGTCATCTGAATAGCAAAAAAGACAGCTCCGTTACGGTTTTAAATGGTATTATTTCTGCTAGTAACTTGCAAGATGCATGGGTTGCTTGTGGGAGAAACAAAGATGAAGAAGTAACATGGTCGAGTAATCGTGCTAGTTCTAGAATTGACTATTTTTTTATATCTACCCATTTTAAATGTGACTCTTTTAATTCCGAATTAAGCTGCTTCTCTGATCATAAATTAATAAGATGTGTTGTTGATTGTAATAATGTAGAAAACAGGAAATCCACGCATTGGAAACTAAACACTTCTCTGTTAGAGGACAAGGAAGTAGTTTTAGAGTTTTGTACATTTTATAAAAAACTGAGATTGAAGAGGAGGAGTTTTAAAGATGTTCTGGAGTGGTGGGATTTTTTTAAAAGAGAAACTAAGGTATTTTTTATTAAAGTGGGTAGAAGAATGGCCAGAGAGAAGAGAGAACAATATCGGTTGTTGAATGCTAGGTTACAATGTTTTTATACTTTCAGGAATAATGGAAATAATTTTGACGAAGAAATTGAGTGTGTTAAAAGTCAAATACAAAAAATTTTACATGAAAAAGGGAAAGAGATTATTTTTAATGCTAGAGTGAGAGTTTTGGAAGAAGATGAGAAATGCTCCAAATTCTTCTTTAAAAAAATTGTTGGGAAAAAAGACTTTATGGAAAATGTGGAAGGTGAAATTGTACTGGAAGGAAAGATTAAGAAGGTGGAGGAATTTTATAGTGATTTATTTTCAGAGAAAAAAAGTGATGGCGTTTTGAGGGATCATTTTTTGAATAACCTAAAGTATGCCTTTTCAGAGGAGGGGAAAGAGGTTTTAATTAGTGATTTTACGATTAATGAATTATGGGAAACAATCAAATCCTTTGCAAATTCTAAAACCCCGGGTATGGACGGTTTGCCTATAGAATTTTATAAGTGTTTTTGGAGTTTTTTAAAAGAAGATTTTTTTGAGTTATTTTATCATGTAATGTGTTCATGTTGTACTCCAGGGTCATGGGCAGAAGGGTTGATAGTGTTACTTTTTAAAAAGGGGGAAAAGAGTCTTATCAAGAATTGGAGACCTATAACTCTTCTTAATGCAGACTACAAAATTTATGCGAAAATACTTGCAAACCGTTTAAAAAAGGTAATATCTATGGTAATTGGAGGGGAGCAATCATGCGCAGTTCCTGGGAGAAAAATTACAGATTCACTTTTATTGATAAGGGACGTGATATGGGATTTTAAAGATAGGGCACAAAAACTAGCATTGATCACATTAGATTTTGAAAAGGCATATGATAGAGTATCACATTGTTTTTTATTTGAAGTTTTAAAGAAAATTGGTTGCCCGGAAGAGTTTATTAATCGTATTAAATGTTTATATGATTTATCTTTTAGTAAAGTGTCTGTTAACGGGTTTTTATCTGGAAGTATTAAGATAACTTGTGGCGTTAAACAGGGCTGCCCTTTGTCTCCTATTTTATTCATATGTGCGATAGAACCTCTTTTAAGTGCTATTAGAAACGATAAGGTGGTGGATGGAGTGTTTCTACCGGGAAATAATAATGTACCTCTTAAGTTTGTGGCATATATGGACGACGTAACAGTATTTGTGAGGAGTATGAGAAGTTTTAACAGAGTTTTAAGGACAGCGGAATGGTTCAGCGGTGCTTCTGGTTTTAAGGTTAACTTTGAAAAATCAGGGGTTTTATCAATTGGTGGTTTTATGATTGATGGGGCTTGTAGGCTTTTAGTGGTTCCAGAGATAAAAATTTTAGGGGTATTCTTTTCATCAAATTGTGGGAATATTAAGAATTGGGAATCACTTTTGGAGCGTGTAAGAAAAAAGATCAGCCTGTGGAAGCTAAGATGCTTGTCGATGGAAGGGAAGATATTAGTGATAAGACAAGTGCTTTTACCCTTGATTTTATATGTTGCCGTTGTTTTTATACCACCGGACTCTGTAATGAAGAAGATTATTAAGGAGTGTTTTAATTTTTTCTGGGGTACAAAGATGGAGAGGGTTAGAAGGGAGGAGTTGTATAAGAAGAAAGAAGATGGAGGGAAGAACTTCCCAGATATTAGAAGGTTTTTATATTGTAAATATCTCTCTTTGTGTTTTAATGTTCTGGTTGGCGAAGAATCGAATCTGAAAGCTATTTTAACATATAACTGCGTTTTTTTTATAAGGAAATATAAATGGTGTGTGATGGATCTGAAGAAACCCCATAGATGGCTACCTCCAGAACATTATATAATTTTGGAAAGAATAATGAGAGAATTTAACTTGATGTGTGGGGGATGTGAAATACTAACAAATCATAGGAAAATTTTAAAGTTTTTGGAGAATAGAAGTTATACATGTACGGTTGACCAATTCTCATCACAATTATCAAAAGAAATTTGGCTACGGGTTAATGTGCCATTTATTGCAAATGAGCAAAAGGATTTATTATGGAACATCATAAAGAAGTGTCTTCCAACTAAAGATTTTAATCATAGGAGAGGGTTGGTGAGGAATTCTCAGTGTCCGAGGCATGGTTGTATAGAGGACGAGACGTGTTTACACATCTTTTGGAATTGCGACTTTGCACAAAGGGTTTGGAGGAAGATAAGTACATTGGTTGGAGTTGTAAGTAGTCTTAGGTCTTTTGATTTTAACTTAATATTTTATGGAATTGGTATAAGAAATGTAGACTTTAAAGTGGTTTGGCTAATTGTTTCTGTAGTTAAAATGGCTTTATGGAAATGTAGAAATATTTTATTGTTTAAAAGGACCATGTTATCTGTTAATGATTGTATTAAACTTAGCTTTAGTTATTTATTTATCTACTATTGGAAAGATAGGAAAGATGTAGGTATAGAAGAAGCAGAAAAAATCTGGAGGCAGAAGGAGTGGAATAATATTTTGGATTAATAGTTCGTATTAGTATAAATGTTTCTACTTACCTTTTCTGTGTTTCACGGTGATGATTTCTTGGATTTAGTCTTAATTTCTGTGAAATATGAAAGACATAAATCATTTAATTTCGAAATCTGAGTGAAAAAAAAAAAAAAAAAAAAAAATCTGTTCTTATCAGTTTAATATCTGATACGTCCCCTATCTGGGGACCATATATTAAATGGATTTTTAGAACAGGGAGATGGAAAAAGAGCTTGCTCTGTCCACTCCACGCATTGACCTGGTATTGCAGTATCTCCAGGACCGGTGCACCCCTTCTTTAATGCAGTTTCTAAAATCAGAAAGAATTGAATTCAATGTTTTTTGTTCATTTTGCTTGTTTGTCGGATTTTGGGATGGACTCTTTGGCTTTGCTTTTCTTCTCCTCATTGGATTTTTCATGTTCAAAGTTGCAGAAGCCAGATTACAAGCTCATTTTGGTTCAACTTCAGCAACTGTGCATTGCATTGCCATGTAATGTAATGAAATGCTATCTTTCTAGCTCTCCCTTTTTACTTCCTTTTGGATAAACAGACATATTAGGCAAGCATTTTGGAGCTTTCACCTAAATAACTACAGGTGGTGAGATAAGCTGCACAATATAATTGACCTTTCAGTATATTGTTGCACACACACCATCTATTTAGCAAATGCCCTTGTTATCAACAGCAGCCTTTTAAACTCACCTGAGCTAACAGGTATGTGCGCTGGTTACTCTGCTGCGCTTAAAATTTCTTTTTTGGTTTGCTACAATGCCTTTTCTGAAACGTTGTCTCCCTCTGCTGGAACACTGACTTCTTTCATTTAATGCCTGCAGACTATAAAAGAGAACCCAACCCAAAAAGTTTGGTTGATTAGTCTGTGGCATTCTGTTAAACTGTTGCTTATGGCGGTCTCTGTGAGCTTCTCAGCGACATTCAGCCAGCCAGGTATCCTGCCTGCAGTAGATGGAATGTGGCAATGGAACGCTGGCTGCGCGTGTCATAATAGGCTCTGAGCCTTTATATACCTGTGCACAGCAGCAGCCACCTTCAGTCTGCTGCTGGACAGCCAGCAGCAGCAGCAGCAGCAGGAGAGGTATGTAATCAGCAGCCCTCCTGCTAAGGGTAGACAGCTGCTCGTTCCACCCCACCCCCCGCCTTAATTGGTTCTCCTCCCTTCCAACGGTGTTGAGGCGGGTGGGAACAGCAGGGGGTGAAGGTGCTGTGTTTAAAGAGGTGGAGTTATGCAGATCTAAAACGCGTGGATTGCAGCAGCAGCAAGCCGAAAAGTGCAGGCATGTAAGGGATCTAGAGGTTGACAACATGTCTTCTTAACGGGAGTCCAGGAGCTCATCTCCACAAATGGACTTTTCAGGATCCTTGGGTGGCTCCGTAGTTTGAAACCAATTCTGGTTATCGCTTCTCGGCCTTTTGGCACGATCTATCAGGTTTACCTGTGTGGTCTTGCCTGTGAGGTGCTCTTGGTACCCTTTCTCTCGGCCTGGGGGGATCGTTCCTCTTCGGAGGGACTTAACCCCCCTGCTGCTATTGGGAGGAAGGATTAGTCCGGGAGCAACGGGAAGGGATCCCATGAAGGCTTGCGCCTTTCAGAGAGAAGAGTCGGTACGTTCCTGAGTGAAGGATGCCGGCAACGCTCACATATTCATCGGGTGATGCCCGGATGCGGAACACCGTGAGGATTGAAGTTGGAGCAGGATCGAGGACGGAGAAGAACTTGGACTACATCTGCCATAGGATTCTGCTTGGAGTTCTGGAGTTTCGGCGGGAAGACATATTCTGCTTCCAGGACAATGAGTACAAGGGGACTTACACCATCACCTTCAAGAGCCAGGGATGCTGTCACCAACTCGTACAAAAGGTAAATGAGAAAAACTACTTAGATGAATTGGATGGACTAACCTTTTGTCTCTTGTATGCCTATGACGAGATCCCTATCGTGGTGCATTTCCCGAACCCCTTTGTGGAGGCTGCAGACATCTCGACCTACCTTATCCGTTATTGTGATGATCTGAGATACCTGGGCACTGTGAAGAACGCGGTAGGCTTCTGGTGCGGCAAGAGGAGGTACATGGCCCGTCTAAAGAGGGACCCAAGCGGAGTGGGAGGAATGCTACACCCTCCCTCAACATTTGTGATCGGTAAGAGCAGAGTCTACTTATTTTACCCTGGAATGCCGGTATGTTGCAGGAACTGTGGACAAATGGGTCATACCCAAACGTCCTGCATGGGCAGGAAAGTAGACCGCTGCAATAATTGCAGCTGTTACGGACATTTAATGAAGGACTGTCCCGCTGGGAGGAAATGCAATCTTTGTGGTGAGGCGGGGCACATGTTCCGAGGATGCCCCAACAGGACCAGGACCAGGACCTACGCAGAAGCTGCATCTTCTGCAGCTGAGCCGATGCGCCCGCCGGTCTTCACTGGCGGGCCGGCGTCGGAGGGCGGTTCGAAGGGCGAGAAGGCTGGGATGGAGCAGGGAGCCGGAGGCCCCTCTGGGGCGGCCCCTGCATCGAAGTCCCTTAACGATGGGCGGACCTCGCATGGACCGGAGCGGAGGGGTCCTCCTTCTGGGAGGGTATCCTCCGTGTCGATGGTTCCCGATACCGATCCTGTTGGGCTGGAGTGTGGTGCCCCTGTGCGGTTGGCTACAGGGGACCACGCAGCGATGGCCTCAGGATCTTCCAGGGCGATTAGCCAGCCAGATGAGGGGGCTTTGCTTCTAGGTGGCGAACATCAGGGAATCTGTGTTGGTGATCTTATCCTGATGGACCAGTCTCTCCCCCTGGAGGAGGTGGAGGAAGAGGAGGACTGCACCAGTGACCTAGTGGAGTCTGCCCCGAAAAAGAGACGGAATGTCGAAGCCCCAGCGTCTCCTGGAATGTGGCTGGGAACCGTGACCTACGAGGGGGCAACCGCCGGCTCACAGAATATCGAGTCATTTGGGTCCTCTAGCCCGGATGTCCTGGAGCAATTTGGCATACAGGGCTTTGAGTCAGGTGTCCTCATGGAAGATCCACCACCCTGACCTATGAATGCCCACATTAAGACTTGTCTCACTGAATGTGAGGTCATTAAAGAGCCCAGTTCGTAGGGCTGCTCTATTTAAGTACTTAGAAACCACTGACTTTGACATATGTTTATTACAGGAATGCGGGATACAACATGCACTAAATTATAATGACATCAAGACAGATTGGAGACTGGGGCCCTCCATCTGGTCTGGCTCCAATGACAACAAGTCAGCGGGGGTGGGCTTCCTCTGTCGTGGGAGAAATATTGCTATAAATACTGTCACAGAAATAGTACCAGGCAGAGTGGTTTTAGTGCATTTTAAATTTAATGGTTTTACCCTACGTGTAATGAATGTTTATGCTTCCCCTGATAAGCAAGAGAGAATTAATTTATTTGGGATATTGCCATTGTACTGTACTGGGTCATCTCCCCTGATCGTAGGGGGTGATTTTAATTGTCTTTGTGCTAGTGAACAACGAGCGGGGGGTGACCCTTTACGCAAATTGGATAAGTCATGTCATCTATTGAATGATTTTATAACTGATTTTAAATTATGCGATGCGTGGAGGTCACTCCTGCCGACGGACCCTGGTTATACGTGGTCCGGAAGAGGGGTGTCCTCCAGGATCGATTTTATTTTCCTATCAGATGATTTTAACCCTGTAAAATGTGTTTTAACATCAAATATATTTTCTGACCATAAGGGCTTGGAGGTGCACCTAGAATACCGGGATGAACAGAGGGTCAACAGGGGCCTCTGGCGTCTAAGTACTTACCTGCTGGAGGACCCTCTGATTCGACAAGACTTTGGTAAAGCCTATCAAGCCTGGCGGCGACAAAAACCTTCTGATGCCCCTATGGTAACCTGGTGGGAAAATTTGAAAAAAAAAGTCAGAATGTTTTTTATAAAAGCAGGGAGACGTAAAGCTAGAGAGAAAAAAAGATGTTTTAGTGATCTTAACACCAAACTGCAAACACTTTTTAAATTCAAAGAGCTAGGGGTGGAGGTGGGAGATGATATTGCTGGCCTAAAAACTGAAATTCAGAACTGCATAGACACAAAGGGGAAAGAGATTATTTTTAACTCTAGAGTGCAGCACTTGGAGGAGGGGGAGAAGTGCTCTCGCTTCTTCTTCAAAAAAGTCATGGATAAAAGAGAAGTGATCACAAATCTAGAGGGTGAAACATCTATGCAGGGAATGTTGAATGCTACTTTTAACTTTTATAAGCATCTTTTTAGTAAAAAGTGTATAGATGAGTCCTTTTTATCTGATGCTCTTAATGATCTCGATTTTAAGTTACATTTTACAGACCAGGAGTTTTTAGAACGCGATATTGTTTTAGAGGAATTATTTTATGTTTTTAAAAGTTTCTCTAAGGGCAAAGCACCTGGGTGTGATGGACTACCTGTAGAGTTTTATCTTACTTTTTGGGACATTTTAAAAGAGGACCTTTTTATGCTTTTTAAAGAAGTTTTTATTTGTGAACAGTTGCCATTTTCGTGGAGGAGAGGAGTGGTGTCTTTGATATATAAAAAAGGTGATCGCAGTGCTCTAGCGAATTGGAGACCCATAACTCTCCTAAACGTCGATTACAAGGTACTTGCTAAGGTGGTTGCAAACCGGCTCAGGAATGTCATTGCCAAACTAATCCAGCCTGAGCAGGTTTGTAGTGTACCAGGCAGAAGTATTTCAGAGGTTTTAAACGTATTAAGGGATGTAATTTGGTATTCCAGAGACCGGGGTCAAAATGTAGCTCTTTTAGCCCTAGATTTTGAAAAAGCTTTCGATAGAGTCTCTCATAGATTTCTTTTTAGAGTTTTAAAAAGAATGGGTATCCCTAATATGCTTTTAAATTGTATTAAGATTTTATATAAAAATTGTTTTAGTCAAATTTCTCTTAATGGCTTTTTAACAGATGGAGTTCCCCTTGAGTCCGGAGTGAAGCAGGGATGCCCCTTGTCGCCCATCCTGTTCATCTGCGCCATGGAGCCCCTGCTGAGCGCAATAAGGAGAGACAAAGTGATTAGAGGGGTTCCTGTTCCTGGCGGAGGTGGCAGTGATGTGAGAGTCTTTGGCTACATGGATGACGTGACGGTTGTGTGCGTGGACCCTGCTTCCCTCCGGAGGGCGGTGTTGCGCATTGATTTTTTTTCCCAGGCATCCGGTTTTAAACTTAATTTAAATAAATCTGAATGTCTGACTTTGGGATCCTGGGACACCGCCCAACTCACGCAGCTCACTATAAAACGAGACAATGTAAAAATTCTTGGAGTTGTTTTTAACGAGGAGAATGTGGGAACTCAAAGCTGGGAGAATGTCATAGAAAAAATGTCAAAGAAAATATCATTTTGGGGTTTGAGGTCCCTAACAATGGAGGGGAAAATTTTAATTATAAAATCAGTGTTGTTACCCCTCATACTGTATATAGCTATGGTGTACCCCCCCTCTGATGTTTTAATTAAAAAAATGACTAGGATGATCTTTATGTTTTTATGGAACTCCAAAATGGAAAAATTAAGGCGAGAAATAATGAGGAAGAATAAAATGAACGGCGGAAGGGATGTCCCCGACTTACATATTTATTTGTATTTAAATTATTTCTGCTTTTGTTTCAAACATTTTAATGGTAATAGTGCGCTAAGTTATTTTTTAAAATATACTTGTGGGATGATTTTTAAAAGATGGTTTAAGTTGTCGTTGAATTCCCCTGTTTTACTATGCCCCCCCAAACACCAAGCAATCTTAGAAAAGACTGTTCGATTTTATAGCCTTGGTGATTTTAATATGGACATTTTTAAAGACCGCAAGAAGCTTTTATCTTTTCTGAGGAGGAATGAAGATGTGGCCCCCATAGTAAATTTCTCAGAAGATAGATCGAAGCAAGTTTGGAAGAATGTCTTCGGGAAATTCTTAGCAAATGGACATAAGGATATCGCATGGATGGTGGTCCACCAGTGCCTCCCCACCAGAGAGTTTCAACACAGGAGAGGCCTGGTGGCCAGAGCAAAATGCCCCAGAGACTCATGTGTTTATGACGAAACCACCTTGCACCTTATGTGGAATTGCCCATTTGCACAGGAACTTTGGCACAAAGTTGGGATTCTTTTAAAATGGACTTGCGGTTTAAGAGATTTTAACCATGAATATGTTTTATATGGCCTTTTTAAATGTCCGACCCCTCAACAGTATTGTATATGTTGGTGTATGATTAACTGTTTTAAAGACGCCCTTTGGAAGGCACGCAATATCTTACTTTTTAAACGTGATGCTATTTCTGTGAAGGATTGTCTTAAAATTGCTTTTAGCCAGATGTATATTTATTACTTGAGGGATGTCAAATGTATTGGGAGAAGGGATGCCAATCGTATATGGGGTTTTTATGGGTGGAATTCTGTGTTTTATTAATGTACTGTTTGTGTTGTTGTTTTTGATTGTAAACCATCTTTTACGCACTTAGTAAAATATGTTGAAACCTGATCTGTTCTTATCAGTTTAATATCTGATACGTCCCCTATCTGGGGACCATATATTAAATGGATTTTTAGAACAGGGAGATGGAAAAAGAGCTTGCTCTGTCCACTCCACGCATTGACCTGGTATTGCAGTATCTCCAGGACCGGTGCACCCCTTCTTTAATGCAGTTTCTAAAATCAGAAAGAATTGAATTCAATGCTTTTTGTTCATTTTGCTTGTTTGTCGGATTTTGGGATGGACTCTTTGGCTTTGCTTTTCTTCTCCTCATTGGATTTTTCATGTTAAAAGTTGCAGAAGCCAGATGACAAGCTCATTTTGGTTCAACTTCAGCAACTGTGCATTGCATTGCCATGTAATGTAATGTAATGCAATGCTATCTATCTAGCTCTCCCTCTATACTTCCTTTTGGATAAACAGACATATTAGGCAAGCATTTTGGAGCTTTCACCTAAATAACTACAGGTGGTGAGATAAGCTGCACAATATAATTGACCTTTCAGTATATTGTTGCACACACACCATCTATTTAGCAAATGCCCTTGTTATCAACAGCAGCCTTTTAAACTCACCTGAGCTAACAGGTATGTGAGCTGGTTACTCTGCTGCGCTTAAAATTTCTTTTTTGGTTTGCTACAATGCCTTTTCTGAAACGTTGTCTCCCTCTGCTGGAACACTGACTTCTTTCATTTAATGCCTGCAGACTATAAAAGAGAAACCAACCCAAAAAGTTTGGTTGATTAGTCTGTGGCATTCTTTTAAACTGTTGCTTATGGCGGTCTCTGTGAGCTTCTCAGTGACATTCAGCCATCCAGGTATCCCGCCTGCAGTAGACGGAATGTGGCAATGGAACGCTGGCTGCGCGTGTCATAATAGGCTCTGAGCCTTTATATACCTGCGCACAGCAGCAGCCACCATCAGTCTGCTGCTGGACAGCCAGCAGCAGCAGCAGCAGGAGAGGTAATTAATCAGCAACCCTCCTGCTAAGGGTAGACAGCTGCTCGTTCCACCCCCCCCCCCGCCTTAATTGGTTCTCCTCCCTTCCAACGGTGTTGAGGCGGGTGGGAACAGCCGGGGGTTGAGGGTACTGTGCTAAAAGAGGTGGAGTTATGCAGATCTAAAACGCGTGGATTGCAGCAGCAGCAAGCCGAAAAGTGCAGGCATGTGAGGGATCTAGAGGTTGACAGCATGTCTTCTTAACGGGAGTCCAGGTGGCCATCTCCACAAATGGACTTTTCAGAATCCTTGGGTGGCACCGTAGTCGGAAACCAATTCTGGTTATCGCTTCTCGGCCTTTTGGCTAAGATCAAGTGTAGTATCTGTTCTTATCAGTTTAATATCTGATACGTCCCCTATCTGGGGACCATATATTAAATGGATTTTTAGAACAGGGAGATGGAAAAAGAGCTTGCTCTGTCCACTCCACGCATTGACCTGGTATTGCAGTATCTCCAGGACCGGTGCACCCCTTCTTTAATGCAGTTTCTAAAATCAGAAAGAATTGAATTCAATGCTTTTTGTTCATTTTGCTTGTTTGTCGGATTTTGGGATGGACTCTTTGGCTTTGCTTTTCTTCTCCTCATTGGATTTTTCATGTTAAAAGTTGCAGAAGCCAGATGACAAGCTCATTTTGGTTCAACTTCAGCAACTGTGCATTGCATTGCCATGTAATGTAATGTAATGCAATGCTATCTATCTAGCTCTCCCTCTATACTTCCTTTTGGATAAACAGACATATTAGGCAAGCATTTTGGAGCTTTCACCTAAATAACTACAGGTGGTGAGATAAGCTGCACAATATAATTGACCTTTCAGTATATTGTTGCACACACACCATCTATTTAGCAAATGCCCTTGTTATCAACAGCAGCCTTTTAAACTCACCTGAGCTAACAGGTATGTGAGCTGGTTACTCTGCTGCGTTTAAAATTTCTTTTTTGGTTTGCTACAATGCCTTTTCTGAAACGTTGTCTCCCTCTGCTGGAACACTGACTTCTTTCATTTAATGCCTGCAGACTATAAAAGAGAAACCAACCCAAAAAGTTTGGTTGATTAGTCTGTGGCATTCTTTTAAACTGTTGCTTATGGCGGTCTCTGTGAGCTTCTCAGTGACATTCAGCCATCCAGGTATCCCGCCTGCAGTAGACGGAATGTGGCAATGGAACGCTGGCTGCGCGTGTCATAATAGGCTCTGAGCCTTTATATACCTGCGCACAGCAGCAGCCACCTTCAGTCTGCTGCTGGACAGCCAGCAGCAGCAGCAGCAGGAGAGGTAATTAATCAGCAACCCTCCTGCTAAGGGTAGACAGCTGCTCGTTCCACCCCCCCCCCCGCCTTAATTGGTTCTCCTCCCTTCCAACGGTGTTGAGGCGGGTGGGAACAGCCGGGGGTTGAGGGTACTGTGCTAAAAGAGGTGGAGTTATGCAGATCTAAAACGCGTGGATTGCAGCAGCAGCAAGCCGAAAAGTGCAGGCATGTGAGGGATCTAGAGGTTGACAGCATGTCTTCTTAACGGGAGTCCAGGTGGCCATCTCCACAAATGGACTTTTCAGAATCCTTGGGTGGCACCGTAGTCGGAAACCAATTCTGGTTATCGCTTCTCGGCCTTTTGGCTAAGATCAAGTGTAGTATCTGTTCTTATCAGTTTAATATCTGATACGTCCCCTATCTGGGGACGATATATTAAATGGATTTTTAGAACAGGGAGATGGAAAAAGAGCTTGCTCTGTCCACTCCACGCATTGACCTGGTATTGCAGTATCTCCAGGACCGGTGCACCCCTTCTTTAATGCAGTTTCTAAAATCAGAAAGAATTGAATTCAATGCTTTTTGTTCATTTTGCTTGTTTGTCGGATTTTGGGATGGACTCTTTGGCTTTGCTTTTCTTCTCCTCATTGGATTTTTCATGTTAAAAGTTGCAGAAGCCAGATGACAAGCTCATTTTGGTTCAACTTCAGCAACTGTGCATTGCATTGCCATGTAATGTAATGTAATGCAATGCTATCTATCTAGCTCTCCCTCTATACTTCCTTTTGGATAAACAGACATATTAGGCAAGCATTTTGGAGCTTTCACCTAAATAACTACAGGTGGTGAGATAAGCTGCACAATATAATTGACCTTTCAGTATATTGTTGCACACACACCATCTATTTAGCAAATGCCCTTGTTATCAACAGCAGCCTTTTAAACTCACCTGAGCTAACAGGTATGTGAGCTGGTTACTCTGCTGCGCTTAAAATTTCTTTTTTGGTTTGCTACAATGCCTTTTCTGAAACATTGTCTCCCTCTGCTGGAACACTGACTTCTTTCATTTAATGCCTGCAGACTATAAAAGAGAAACCAACCCAAAAAGTTTGGTTGATTAGTCTGTGGCATTCTTTTAAACTGTTGCTTATGGCGGTCTCTGTGAGCTTCTCAGTGACATTCAGCCATCCAGGTATTCCGCCTGCAGTAGACGGAATGTGGCAATGGAACGCTGGCTGCGCGTGTCATAATAGGCTCTGAGCCTTTATATACCTACGCACAGCAGCAGCCACCTTCAGTCTGCTGCTGGACAGCCAGCAGCAGCAGCAGCAGGAGAGGTAATTAATCAGCAACCCTCCTGCTAAGGGTAGACAGCTGCTCGTTCCACCCCCCCCCCCGCCTTAATTGGTTCTCCTCCCTTCCAACGGTGTTGAGGCGGGTGGGAACAGCCGGGGGTTGAGGGTACTGTGCTAAAAGAGGTGGAGTTATGCAGATCTAAAACGCGTGGATTGCAGCAGCAGCAAGCCGAAAAGTGCAGGCATGTGAGGGATCTAGAGGTTGACAGCATGTCTTCTTAACGGGAGTCCAGGTGGCCATCTCCACAAATGGACTTTTCAGAATCCTTGGGTGGCACCGTAGTCGGAAACCAATTCTGGTTATCGCTTCTCGGCCTTTTGGCTAAGATCAAGTGTAGTATCTGTTCTTATCAGTTTAATATCTGATACGTCCCCTATCTGGGGACCATATATTAAATGGATTTTTAGAACAGGGAGATGGAAAAAGAGCTTGCTCTGTCCACTCCACGCATTGACCTGGTATTGCAGTATCTCCAGGACCGGTGCACCCCTTCTTTAATGCAGTTTCTAAAATCAGAAAGAATTGAATTCAATGCTTTTTGTTCATTTTGCTTGTTTGTCGGATTTTGGGATGGACTCTTTGGCTTTGCTTTTCTTCTCCTCATTGGATTTTTCATGTTAAAAGTTGCAGAAGCCAGATGACAAGCTCATTTTGGTTCAACTTCAGCAACTGTGCATTGCATTGCCATGTAATGTAATGTAATGCAATGCTATCTATCTAGCTCTCCCTCTATACTTCCTTTTGGATAAACAGACATATTAGGCAAGCATTTTGGAGCTTTCACCTAAATAACTACAGGTGGTGAGATAAGCTGCACAATATAATTGACCTTTCAGTATATTGTTGCACACACACCATCTATTTAGCAAATGCCCTTGTTATCAACAGCAGCCTTTTAAACTCACCTGAGCTAACAGGTATGTGAGCTGGTTACTCTGCTGCGCTTAAAATTTCTTTTTTGGTTTGCTACAATGCCTTTTCTGAAACGTTGTCTCCCTCTGCTGGAACACTGACTTCTTTCATTTAATGCCTACAGACTATAAAAGAGAAACCAACCCAAAAAGTTTGGTTGATTAGTCTGTGGCATTCTTTTAAACTGTTGCTTTTGGCGGTCTCTGTGAGCTTCTCAGTGACATTCAGCCATCCAGGTATCCCGCCTGCAGTAGACGGAATGTGGCAATGGAACGCTGGCTGCGCGTGTCATAATAGGCTCTGAGCCTTTATATACCTGCGCACAGCAGCAGCCACCTTCAGTCTGCTGCTGGACAGCCAGCAGCAGCAGCAGCAGGAGAGGTAATTAATCAGCAACCCTCCTGCTAAGGGTAGACAGCTGCTCGTTCCACCCCCCCCCGCCTTAATTGGTTCTGCTCCCTTCCAACGGTGTTGAGGCGGGTGGGAACAGCCGGGGGTTGAGGGTACTGTGCTAAAAGAGGTGGAGTTATGCAGATCTAAAACGCGTGGATTGCAGCAGCAGCAAGCCGAAAAGTGCAGGCATGTGAGGGATCTAGAGGTTGACAGCATGTCTTCTTAACGGGAGTCCAGGTGGCCATCTCCACAAATGGACTTTTCAGAATCCTTGGGTGGCACCGTAGTCGGAAACCAATTCTGGTTATCGCTTCTCGGCCTTTTGGCTAAGATCAAGTGTAGTATCTGTTCTTATCAGTTTAATATCTGATACGTCCCCTATCTGGGGACCATATATTAAATGGATTTTTAGAACAGGGAGATGGGAAAAGAGCTTGCTCTGTCCACTCCACGCATTGACCTGGTATTGCAGTATCTCCAGGACCGGTGCACCCCTTCTTTAATGCAGTTTCTAAAATCAGAAAGAATTGAATTCAATGCTTTTTGTTCATTTTGCTTGTTTGTCGGATTTTGGGATGGACTCTTTGGCTTTGCTTTTCTTCTCCTCATTGGATTTTTCATGTTAAAAGTTGCAGAAGCCAGATGACAAGCTCATTTTGGTTCAACTTCAGCAACTGTGCATTGCATTGCCATGTAATGTAATGTAATGCAATGCTATCTATCTAGCTCTCCCTCTATACTTCCTTTTGGATAAACAGACATATTAGGCAAGCATTTTGGAGCTTTCACCTAAATAACTACAGGTGGTGAGATAATCTGCACAATATAATTGACCTTTCAGTATATTGTTGCACACACACCATCTATTTAGCAAATGCCCTTGTTATCAACAGCAGCCTTTTAAACTCACCTGAGCTAACAGGTATGTGAGCTGGTTACTCTGCTGCGCTTAAAATTTCTTTTTTGGTTTGCTACAATGCCTTTTCTGAAACGTTGTCTCCCTCTGCTGGAACACTGACTTCTTTCATTTAATGCCTGCAGACTATAAAAGAGAAACCAACCCAAAAAGTTTGGTTGATTAGTCTGTGGCATTCTTTTAAACTGTTGCTTATGGCGGTCTCTGTGAGCTTCTCAGTGACATTCAGCCATCCAGGTATCCCGCCTGCAGTAGACGGAATGTGGCAATGGAACGCTGGCTGCGCGTGTCATAATAGGCTCTGAGCCTTTATATACCTGCGCACAGCAGCAGCCACCTTCAGTCTGCTGCTGGACAGCCAGCAGCAGCAGCAGCAGGAGAGGTAATTAATCAGCAACCCTCCTGCTAAGGGTAGACAGCTGCTCGTTCCACCCCCCCCCCGCCTTAATTGGTTCTCCTCCCTTCCAACGGTGTTGAGGCGGGTGGGAACAGCCGGGGGTTGAGGGTACTGTGCTAAAAGAGGTGGAGTTATGCAGATCTAAAACGCGTGGATTGCAGCAGCAGCAAGCCAAAAAGTGCAGGCATGTGAGGGATCTAGAGGTTGACAGCATGTCTTCTTAACGGGAGTCCAGGTGGCCATCTCCACAAATGGACTTTTCAGAATCCTTGGGTGGCACCGTAGTCGGAAACCAATTCTGGTTATCGCTTCTCGGCCTTTTGGCTAAGATCAAGTGTAGTATCTGTTCTTATCAGTTTAATATCTGATACGTCCCCTATCTGGGGACCATATATTAAATGGATTTTTAGAACAGGGAGATGGAAAAAGAGCTTGCTCTGTCCACTCCACGCATTGACCTGGTATTGCAGTATCTCCAGGACCGGTGCACCCCTTCTTTAATGCAGTTTCTAAAATCAGAAAGAATTGAATTCAATGCTTTTTGTTCATTTTGCTTGTTTGTCGGATTTTGGGATGGACTCTTTGGCTTTGCTTTTCTTCTCCTCATTGGATTTTTCATGTTAAAAGTTGCAGAAGCCAGATGACAAGCTCATTTTGGTTCAACTTCAGCAACTGTGCATTGCATTGCCATGTAATGTAATGTAATGCAATGCTATCTATCTAGCTCTCCCTCTATACTTCCTTTTGGTTAAACAGACATATTAGGCAAGCATTTTGGAGCTTTCACCTAAATAACTACAGGTGGTGAGATAAGCTGCACAATATAATTGACCTTTCAGTATATTGTTGCACACACACCATCTATTTAGCAAATGCCCTTGTTATCAACAGCAGCCTTTTAAACTCACCTGAGCTAACAGGTATGTGAGCTGGTTACTCTGCTGCGCTTAAAATTTCTTTTTTGGTTTGCTACAATGCCTTTTCTGAAACGTTGTCTCCCTCTGCTGGAACACTGACTTCTTTCATTTAATGCCTGCAGACTATAAAAGAGAAACCAACCCAAAAAGTTTGGTTGATTAGTCTGTGGCATTCTTTTAAACTGTTGCTTATGGCGGTCTCTGTGAGCTTCTCAGTGACATTCAGCCATCCAGGTATCCCGCCTGCAGTAGACGGAATGTGGCAATGGAACGCTGGCTGCGCGTGTCATAATAGGCTCTGAGCCTTTATATACCTGCGCACAGCAGCAGCCACCTTCAGTCTGCTGCTGGACAGCCAGCAGCAGCAGCAGCAGGAGAGGTAATTAATCAGCAACCCTCCTGCTAAGGGTAGACAGCTGCTCGTTCCACCCCCCCCCCCGCCTTAATTGGTTCTCCTCCCTTCCAACGGTGTTGAGGCGGGTGGGAACAGCCGGGGGTTGAGGGTACTGTGCTAAAAGAGGTGGAGTTATGCAGATCTAAAACGCGTGGATTGCAGCAGCAGCAGCAAGCCGAAAAGTGCAGGCATGTGAGGGATCTAGAGGTTGACAGCATGTCTTCTTAACGGGAGTCCAGGTGGCCATCTCCACAAATGGACTTTTCAGAATCCTTGGGTGGCACCGTAGTCGGAAACCAATTCTGGTTATCGCTTCTCGGCCTTTTGGCTAAGATCAAGTGTAGTATCTGTTCTTATCAGTTTAATATCTGATACGTCCCCTATCTGGGGACCATATATTAAATGGATTTTTAGAACAGGGAGATGGAAAAAGAGCTTGCTCTGTCCACTCCACGCATTGACCTGGTATTGCAGTATCTCCAGGACCGGTGCACCCCTTCTTTAATGCAGTTTCTAAAATCAGAAAGAATTGAATTCAATGCTTTTTGTTCATTTTGCTTGTTTGTCGGATTTTGGGATGGACTCTTTGGCTTTGCTTTTCTTCTCCTCATTGGATTTTTCATGTTAAAAGTTGCAGAAGCCAGATGACAAGCTCATTTTGGTTCAACTTCAGCAACTGTGCATTGCATTGCCATGTAATGTAATGTAATGCAATGCTATCTATCTAGCTCTCCCTCTATACTTCCTTTTGGATAAACAGACATATTAGGCAAGCATTTTGGAGCTTTCACCTAAATAACTACAGGTGGTGAGATAAGCTGCACAATATAATTGACCTTTCAGTATATTGTTGCACACACACCATCTATTTAGCAAATGCCCTTGTTATCAACAGCAGCCTTTTAAACTCACCTGAGCTAACAGGTATGTGAGCTGGTTACTCTGCTGCGCTTAAAATTTCTTTTTTGGTTTGCTACAATGCCTTTTCTGAAACGTTGTCTCCCTCTGCTGGAACACTGACTTCTTTCATTTAATGCCTGCAGACTATAAAAGAGAAACCAACCCAAAAAGTTTGGTTGATTAGTCTGTGGCATTCTTTTAAACTGTTGCTTATGGCGGTCTCTGTGAGCTTCTCAGTGACATTCAGCCATCCAGGTATCCCGCCTGCAGTAGACGGAATGTGGCAATGGAACGCTGGCTGCGCGTGTCATAATAGGCTCTGAGCCTTTATATACCTGTGCACAGCAGCAGCCACCTTCAGTCTGCTGCTGGACAGCCAGCAGCAGCAGCAGCAGGAGAGGTAATTAATCAGCAACCCTCCTGCTAAGGGTAGACAGCTGCTCGTTCCACCCCCCCCCCCGCCTTAATTGGTTCTCCTCCCTTCCAACGGTGTTGAGGCGGGTGGGAACAGCCGGGGGTTGAGGGTACTGTGCTAAAAGAGGTGGAGTTATGCAGATCTAAAACGCGTGGATTGCAGCAGCAGCAAGCCGAAAAGTGCAGGCATGTGAGGGATCTAGAGGTTGACAGCATGTCTTCTTAACGGGAGTCCAGGTGGCCATCTCCACAAATGGACTTTTCAGAATCCTTGGGTGGCACCGTAGTCGGAAACCAATTCTGGTTATCGCTTCTCGGCCTTTTGGCTAAGATCAAGTGTAGTATCTGTTCTTATCAGTTTAATATCTGATACGTCCCCTATCTGGGGACCATATATTAAATGGATTTTTAGAACAGGGAGATGGAAAAAGAGCTTGCTCTGTCCACTCCACGCATTGACCTGGTATTGCAGTATCTCCAGGACCGGTGCACCCCTTCTTTAATGCAGTTTCTAAAATCAGAAAGAATTGAATTCAATGCTTTTTGTTCATTTTGCTTGTTTGTCGGATTTTGGGATGGACTCTTTGGCTTTGCTTTTCTTCTCCTCATTGGATTTTTCATGTTAAAAGTTGCAGAAGCCAGATGACAAGCTCATTTTGGTTCAACTTCAGCAACTGTGCATTGCATTGCCATGTAATGTAATGTAATGCAATGCTATCTATCTAGCTCTCCCTCTATACTTCCTTTTGGTTAAACAGACATATTAGGCAAGCATTTTGGAGCTTTCACCTAAATAACTACAGGTGGTGAGATAAGCTGCACAATATAATTGACCTTTCAGTATATTGTTGCACACACACCATCTATTTAGCAAATGCCCTTGTTATCAACAGCAGCCTTTTAAACTCACCTGAGCTAACAGGTATGTGAGCTGGTTACTCTGCTGCGCTTAAAATTTCTTTTTTGGTTTGCTACAATGCCTTTTCTGAAACGTTGTCTCCCTCTGCTGGAACACTGACTTCTTTCATTTAATGCCTGCAGACTATAAAAGAGAAACCAACCCAAAAAGTTTGGTTGATTAGTCTGTGGCATTCTTTTAAACTGTTGCTTATGGCGGTCTCTGTGAGCTTCTCAGTGACATTCAGCCATCCAGGTATCCCGCCTGCAGTAGACGGAATGTGGCAATGGAACGCTGGCTGCGCGTGTCATAATAGGCTCTGAGCCTTTATATACCTGCGCACAGCAGCAGCCACCTTCAGTCTGCTGCTGGACAGCCAGCAGCAGCAGCAGCAGGAGAGGTAATTAATCAGCAACCCTCCTGCTAAGTGTAGACAGCTGCTCGTTCCACCCCCCCCCCCGCCTTAATTGGTTCTCCTCCCTTCCAACGGTGTTGAGGCGGGTGGGAACAGCCGGGGGTTGAGGGTACTGTGCTAAAAGAGGTGGAGTTATGCAGATCTAAAACGCGTGGATTGCAGCAGCAGCAGCAAGCCGAAAAGTGCAGGCATGTGAGGGATCTAGAGGTTGACAGCATGTCTTCTTAACGGGAGTCCAGGTGGCCATCTCCACAAATGGACTTTTCAGAATCCTTGGGTGGCACCGTAGTCGGAAACCAATTCTGGTTATCGCTTCTCGGCCTTTTGGCTAAGATCAAGTGTAGTATCTGTTCTTATCAGTTTAATATCTGATACGTCCCCTATCTGGGGACCATATATTAAATGGATTTTTAGAACAGGGAGATGGAAAAAGAGCTTGCTCTGTCCACTCCACGCATTGACCTGGTATTGCAGTATCTCCAGGACCGGTGCACCCCTTCTTTAATGCAGTTTCTAAAATCAGAAAGAATTGAATTCAATGCTTTTTGTTCATTTTGCTTGTTTGTCGGATTTTGGGATGGACTCTTTGGCTTTGCTTTTCTTCTCCTCATTGGATTTTTCATGTTAAAAGTTGCAGAAGCCAGATGACAAGCTCATTTTGGTTCAACTTCAGCAACTGTGCATTGCATTGCCATGTAATGTAATGTAATGCAATGCTATCTATCTAGCTCTCCCTCTATACTTCCTTTTGGATAAACAGACATATTAGGCAAGCATTTTGGAGCTTTCACCTAAATAACTACAGGTGGTGAGATAAGCTGCACAATATAATTGACCTTTCAGTATATTGTTGCACACACACCATCTATTTAGCAAATGCCCTTGTTATCAACAGCAGCCTTTTAAACTCACCTGAGCTAACAGGTATGTGAGCTGGTTACTCTGCTGCGCTTAAAATTTCTTTTTTGGTTTGCTACAATGCCTTTTCTGAAACGTTGTCTCCCTCTGCTGGAACACTGACTTCTTTCATTTAATGCCTGCAGACTATAAAAGAGAAACCAACCCAAAAAGTTTGGTTGATTAGTCTGTGGCATTCTTTTAAACTGTTGCTTATGGCGGTCTCTGTGAGCTTCTCAGTGACATTCAGCCATCCAGGTATCCCGCCTGCAGTAGACGGAATGTGGCAATGGAACGCTGGCTGCGCGTGTCATAATAGGCTCTGAGCCTTTATATACCTGTGCACAGCAGCAGCCACCTTCAGTCTGCTGCTGGACAGCCAGCAGCAGCAGCAGCAGGAGAGGTAATTAATCAGCAACCCTCCTGCTAAGGGTAGACAGCTGCTCGTTCCACCCCCCCCCCCCGCCTTAATTGGTTCTCCTCCCTTCCAACGGTGTTGAGGCGGGTGGGAACAGCCGGGGGTTGAGGGTACTGTGCTAAAAGAGGTGGAGTTATGCAGATCTAAAACGCGTGGATTGCAGCAGCAGCAAGCCGAAAAGTGCAGGCATGTGAGGGATCTAGAGGTTGACAGCATGTCTTCTTAACGGGAGTCCAGGTGGCCATCTCCACAAATGGACTTTTCAGAATCCTTGGGTGGCACCGTAGTCGGAAACCAATTCTGGTTATCGCTTCTCGGCCTTTTGGCTAAGATCAAGTGTAGTATCTGTTCTTATCAGTTTAATATCTGATACGTCCCCTATCTGGGGACCATATATTAAATGGATTTTTAGAACAGGGAGATGGAAAAAGAGCTTGCTCTGTCCACTCCACGCATTGACCTGGTATTGCAGTATCTCCAGGACCGGTGCACCCCTTCTTTAATGCAGTTTCTAAAATCAGAAAGAATTGAATTCAATGCTTTTTGTTCATTTTGCTTGTTTGTCGGATTTTGGGATGGACTCTTTGGCTTTGCTTTTTTTCTCCTCATTGGATTTTTCATGTTAAAAGTTGCAGAAGCCAGATGACAAGCTCATTTTGGTTCAACTTCAGCAACTGTGCATTGCATTGCCATGTAATGTAATGTAATGCAATGCAATCTATCTAGCTCTCCCTCTATACTTCCTTTTGGATAAACAGACATATTAGGCAAGCATTTTGGAGCTTTCACCTAAATAACTACAGGTGGTGAGATAAGCTGCACAATATAATTGACCTTTCAGTATATTGTTGCACACACACCATCTATTTAGCAAATGCCCTTGTTATCAACAGCAGCCTTTTAAACTCACCTGAGCTAACAGGTATGTGAGCTGGTTACTCTGCTGCGCTTAAAATTTCTTTTTTGGTTTGCTACAATGCCTTTTCTGAAACGTTGTCTCCCTCTGCTGGAACACTGACTTCTTTCATTTAATGCCTGCAGACTATAAAAGAGAAACCAACCCAAAAAGTTTGGTTGATTAGTCTGTGGCATTCTTTTAAACTGTTGCTTATGGCGGTCTCTGTGAGCTTCTCAGTGACATTCAGCCATCCAGGTATCCCACCTGCAGTAGACGGAATGTGGCAATGGAACGCTGGCTGCGCGTGTCATAATAGGCTCTGAGCCTTTATATACCTGCGCAGAGCAGCAGCCACCTTCAGTCTGCTGCTGGACAGCCAGCAGCAGCAGCAGCAGGAGAGGTAATTAATCAGCAACCCCCCTGCTAAGGGTAGACAGCTGCTCGTTCCACCCCCCCCCCCCCCCGCCTTAATTGGTTCTCCTCCCTTCCAACGGTGTTGAGGCGGGTGGGAACAGCCGGGGGTTGAGGGTACTGTGCTAAAAGAGGTGGAGTTATGCAGATCTAAAACGCGTGGATTGCAGCAGCAGCAAGCCGAAAAGTGCAGGCATGTGAGGGATCTAGAGGTTGACAGCATGTCTTCTTAACGGGAGTCCAGGTGGCCATCTCCACAAATGGACTTTTCAGAATCCTTGGGTGGCACCGTAGTCGGAAACCAATTCTGGTTATCGCTTCTCGGCCTTTTGGCTAAGATCAAGTGTAGTATCTGTTCTTATCAGTTTAATATCTGATACGTCCCCTATCTGGGGACCATATATTAAATGGATTTTTAGAACAGGGAGATGGAAAAAGAGCTTGCTCTGTCCACTCCACGCATTGACCTGGTATTGCAGTATCTCCAGGACCGGTGCACCCCTTCTTTAATGCAGTTTCTAAAATCAGAAAGAATTGAATTCAATGCTTTTTGTTCATTTTGCTTGTTTGTCGGATTTTGGGATGGACTCTTTGGCTTTGCTTTTCTTCTCCTCATTGGATTTTTCATGTTAAAAGTTGCAGAAGCCAGATGACAAGCTCATTTTGGTTCAACTTCAGCAACTGTGCATTGCATTGCCATGTAATGTAATGTAATGCAATGCTATCTATCTAGCTCTCCCTCTATACTTCCTTTTGGATAAACAGACATATTAGGCAAGCATTTTGGAGCTTTCACCTAAATAACTACAGGTGGTGAGATAAGCTGCACAATATAATTGACCTTTCAGTATATTGTTGCACACACACCATCTATTTAGCAAATGCCCTTGTTATCAACAGCAGCCTTTTAAACTCACCTGAGCTAACAGGTATGTGAGCTGGTTACTCTGCTGCGCTTAAAATTTCTTTTTTGGTTTGCTACAATGCCTTTTCTGAAACGTTGTCTCCCTCTGCTGGAACACTGACTTCTTTCATTTAATGCCTGCAGACTATAAAAGAGAAACCAACCCAAAAAGTTTGGTTGATTAGTCTGTGGCATTCTTTTAAACTGTTGCTTATGGCGGTCTCTGTGAGCTTCTCAGTGACATTCAGCCATCCAGGTATCCCGCCTGCAGTAGACGGAATGTGGCAATGGAACGCTGGCTGCGCGTGTCATAATAGGCTCTGAGCCTTTATATACCTGCGCACAGCAGCAGCCACCTTCAGTCTGCTGCTGGACAGCCAGCAGCAGCAGCAGCAGGAGAGGTAATTAATCAGCAACCCTCCTGCTAAGGGTAGACAGCTGCTCGTTCCACCCCCCCCCCCCGCCTTAATTAGTTCTCCTCCCTTCCAACGGTGTTGAGGCGGGTGGGAACAGCCGGGGGTTGAGGGTACTGTGCTAAAAGAGGTGGAGTTATGCAGATCTAAAACGCGTGGATTGCAGCAGCAGCAAGCCGAAAAGTGCAGGCATGTGAGGGATCTAGAGGTTGACAGCATGTCTTCTTAACGGGAGTCCAGGTGGCCATCTCCACAAATGGACTTTTCAGAATCCTTGGGTGGCACCGTAGTCGGAAACCAATTCTGGTTATCGCTTCTCGGCCTTTTGGCTAAGATCAAGTGTAGTATCTGTTCTTATCAGTTTAATATCTGATACGTCCCCTATCTGGGGACCATATATTAAATGGATTTTTAGAACAGGGAGATGGAAAAAGAGCTTGCTCTGTCCACTCCACGCATTGACCTGGTATTGCAGTATCTCCAGGACCGGTGCACCCCTTCTTTAATGCAGTTTCTAAAATCAGAAAGAATTGAATTCAATGCTTTTTGTTCATTTTGCTTGTTTGTCGGATTTTGGGATGGACTCTTTGGCTTTGCTTTTTTTCTCCTCATTGGATTTTTCATGTTAAAAGTTGCAGAAGCCAGATGACAAGCTCATTTTGGTTCAACTTCAGCAACTGTGCATTGCATTGCCATGTAATGTAATGTAATGCAATGCAATCTATCTAGCTCTCCCTCTATACTTCCTTTTGGATAAACAGACATATTAGGCAAGCATTTTGGAGCTTTCACCTAAATAACTACAGGTGGTGAGATAAGCTGCACAATATAATTGACCTTTCAGTATATTGTTGCACACACACCATCTATTTAGCAAATGCCCTTGTTATCAACAGCAGCCTTTTAAACTCACCTGAGCTAACAGGTATGTGAGCTGGTTACTCTGCTGCGCTTAAAATTTCTTTTTTGGTTTGCTACAATGCCTTTTCTGAAACGTTGTCTCCCTCTGCTGGAACACTGACTTCTTTCATTTAATGCCTGCAGACTATAAAAGAGAAACCAACCCAAAAAGTTTGGTTGATTAGTCTGTGGCATTCTTTTAAACTGTTGCTTATGGCGGTCTCTGTGAGCTTCTCAGTGACATTCAGCCATCCAGGTATCCCACCTGCAGTAGACGGAATGTGGCAATGGAACGCTGGCTGCGCGTGTCATAATAGGCTCTGAGCCTTTATATACCTGCGCACAGCAGCAGCCACCTTCAGTCTGCTGCTGGACAGCCAGCAGCAGCAGCAGCAGGAGAGGTAATTAATCAGCAACCCTCCTGCTAAGGGTAGACAGCTGCTCGTTCCACCCCCCCCCCCGCCTTAATTGGTTCTCCTCCCTTCCAACGGTGTTGAGGCGGGTGGGAACAGCCGGGGGTTGAGGGTACTGTGCTAAAAGAGGTGGAGTTATGCAGATCTAAAACGCGTGGATTGCAGCAGCAGCAAGCCGAAAAGTGCAGGCATGTGAGGGATCTAGAGGTTGACAGCATGTCTTCTTAACGGGAGTCCAGGTGGCCATCTCCACAAATGGACTTTTCAGAATCCTTGGGTGGCACCGTAGTCGGAAACCAATTCTGGTTATCGCTTCTCGGCCTTTTGGCTAAGATCAAGTGTAGTATCTGTTCTTATCAGTTTAATATCTGATACGTCCCCTATCTGGGGACCATATATTAAATGGATTTTTAGAACAGGGAGATGGAAAAAGAGCTTGCTCTGTCCACTCCACGCATTGACCTGGTATTGCAGTATCTCCAGGACCGGTGCACCCCTTCTTTAATGCAGTTTCTAAAATCAGAAAGAATTGAATTCAATGCTTTTTGTTCATTTTGCTTGTTTGTCGGATTTTGGGATGGACTCTTTGGCTTTGCTTTTCTTCTCCTCATTGGATTTTTCATGTTAAAAGTTGCAGAAGCCAGATGACAAGCTCATTTTGGTTCAACTTCAGCAACTGTGCATTGCATTGCCATGTAATGTAATGTAATGCAATGCTATCTATCTAGCTCTCCCTCTATACTTCCTTTTGGATAAACAGACATATTAGGCAAGCATTTTGGAGCTTTCACCTAAATAACTACAGGTGGTGAGATAAGCTGCACAATATAATTGACCTTTCAGTATATTGTTGCACACACACCATCTATTTAGCAAATGCCCTTGTTATCAACAGCAGCCTTTTAAACTCACCTGAGCTAACAGGTATGTGAGCTGGTTACTCTGCTGCGCTTAAAATTTCTTTTTTGGTTTGCTACAATGCCTTTTCTGAAACGTTGTCTCCCTCTGCTGGAACACTGACTTCTTTCATTTAATGCCTGCAGACTATAAAAGAGAAACCAACCCAAAAAGTTTGGTTGATTAGTCTGTGGCATTCTTTTAAACTGTTGCTTATGGCGGTCTCTGTGAGCTTCTCAGTGACATTCAGCCATCCAGGTATCCCGCCTGCAGTAGACGGAATGTGGCAATGGAACGCTGGCTGCGCGTGTCATAATAGGCTCTGAGCCTTTATATACCTGCGCACAGCAGCAGCCACCTTCAGTCTGCTGCTGGACAGCCAGCAGCAGCAGGAGAGGTAATTAATCAGCAACCCTCCTGCTAAGGGTAGACAGCTGCTCGTTCCACCCCCCCCCGCCTTAATTGGTTCTCCTCCCTTCCAACGGTGTTGAGGCGGGTGGGAACAGCCGGGGGTTGAGGGTACTGTGCTAAAAGAGGTGGAGTTATGCAGATCTAAAACGCGTGGATTGCAGCAGCAGCAAGCCGAAAAGTGCAGGCATGTGAGGGATCTAGAGGTTGACAGCATGTCTTCTTAACGGGAGTCCAGGTGGCCATCTCCACAAATGGACTTTTCAGAATCCTTGGGTGGCACCGTAGTCGGAAACCAATTCTGGTTATCGCTTCTCGGCCTTTTGGCTAAGATCAAGTGTAGTATCTGTTCTTATCAGTTTAATATCTGATACGTCCCCTATCTGGGGACCATATATTAAATGGATTTTTAGAACAGGGAGATGGAAAAAGAGCTTGCTCTGTCCACTCCACGCATTGACCTGGTATTGCAGTATCTCCAGGACCGGTGCACCCCTTCTTTAATGCAGTTTCTAAAATCAGAAAGAATTGAATTCAATGCTTTTTGTTCATTTTGCTTGTTAGTCGGATTTTGGGATGGACTCTTTGGCTTTGCTTTTCTTCTCCTCATTGGATTTTTCATGTTAAAAGTTGCAGAAGCCAGATGACAAGCTCATTTTGGTTCAACTTCAGCAACTGTGCATTGCATTGCCATGTAATGTAATGTAATGCAATGCTATCTATCTAGCTCTCCCTCTATACTTCCTTTTGGATAAACAGACATATTAGGCAAGCATTTTGGAGCTTTCACCTAAATAACTACAGGTGGTGAGATAAGCTGCACAATATAATTGACCTTTCAGTATATTGTTGCACACACACCATCTATTTAGCAAATGCCCTTGTTATCAACAGCAGCCTTTTAAACTCACCTGAGCTAACAGGTATGTGAGCTGGTTACTCTGCTGCGCTTAAAATTTCTTTTTTGGTTTGCTACAATGCCTTTTCTGAAACGTTGTCTCCCTCTGCTGGAACACTGACTTCTTTCATTTAATGCCTGCAGACTATAAAAGAGAAACCAACCCAAAAAGTTTGGTTGATTAGTCTGTGGCATTCTTTTAAACTGTTGCTTATGGCGGTCTCTTTGAGCTTCTCAGTGACATTCAGCCATCCAGGTATCCCGCCTGCAGTAGACGGAATGTGGCAATGGAACGCTGGCTGCGCGTGTCATAATAGGCTCTGAGCCTTTATATACCTGCGCACAGCAGCAGCCACCTTCAGTCTGCTGCTGGACAGCCAGCAGCAGCAGCAGCAGGAGAGGTAATTAATCAGCAACCCTCCTGCTAAGGGTAGACAGCTGCTCGTTCCACCCCCCCCCCTGCCTTAATTGGTTCTCCTCCCTTCCAACGGTGTTGAGGCGGGTGGGAACAGCCGGGGGTTGAGGGTACTGTGCTAAAAGAGGTGGAGTTATGCAGATCTAAAACGCGTGGATTGCAGCAGCAGCAAGCCGAAAAGTGCAGGCATGTGAGGGATCTAGAGGTTGACAGCATGTCTTCTTAACGGGAGTCCAGGTGGCCATCTCCACAAATGAACTTTTCAGAATCCTTGGGTGGCACCGTAGTCGGAAACCAATTCTGGTTATCGCTTCTCGGCCTTTTGGCTAAGATCAAGTGTAGTATCTTTCGAAAAGGCGGTTTTGGATGTCGGCCGCCCTAGTAGATTGATACATTATGCACACTGGGGTTTAGGCGCTTGTTAGTACGCCAGGTGGCTAATATAGTCATCTGGTGGAAAGCATGGCCCCCCAGGATCGACGCCATTGGGCCGGGGAAGATCGAAAGCCCGAAGTGTGAAGTGCCCCAGGAGTGGTGACCCTGGGGTGCCTTAACTCACTGGGATTGGGAACCCCACTTGAGTTTATGGCACATTTGCACAAGCACTTCAAATTTTCTTTCTTCGCACACACCCTTATTCCGGGCCTTCTGGCCTTAGGATGGGGAATTTTTCAATTCCCGGTTGAAGGTCCGGGCAGTATTATACTGTGAAACCTTCACTATTTATTTAATTTCTTTGTCACTGTGTGTCCACTTATTCACGTGTGTCACGTCCTACTAGGATTTTGTCGGGATGCGGTTCCCTTACGGGTTCCTCTCTTGGCAGGTCTAGGGGGGGAGTGTGTGGCCATCAGGTTCCGCTCCCCCCTGAACCCCCCTGGCTCTCCTCTTTCGGGAGGAGAGCGTTGTTGGCTCCCCTCTTCCGGGAGGGGAGCACAGTCTTTGGCTCCCAGTGCCTTGCTCGGGTGAGAACTCGGGCAGGTGCTGGGGGTATGATTGGGTCACCTCTGGCTTCGGCTGGAGGTGGCTTTTTGTCCCTGTTCCTCGCTGTGGCCTTTTGGCTCGGAGGGACGGGGAATGGTTTGGGGGACCCTTCTCCTTTTGGAGAGGGTTTCAAGAAGACCAGCATCCTAGTGCACTTTTTTTGTGGCACTTGTCACTTTTTTAAGCGCACTCGGGTTTTGTACACGAATTCGGGCTTTAAAAAAAAAAAAAAAAAAAAAAAAAATCTGTTCTTATCAGTTTAATATCTGATACGTCCCCTATCTGGGGACCATATATTAAATGGATTTTTAGAACAGGGAGATGGAAAAAGAGCTTGCTCTGTCCACTCCACGCATTGACCTGGTATTGCAGTATCTCCAGGACCGGTGCACCCCTTCTTTAATGCAGTTTCTAAAATCAGAAAGAATTGAATTCAATGCTTTTTGTTCATTTTGCTTGTTTGTCGGATTTTGGGATGGACTCTTTGGCTTTGCTTTTCTTCTCCTCATTGGATTTTTCATGTTAAAAGTTGCAGAAGCCAGATGACAAGCTCATTTTGGTTCAACTTCAGCAACTGTGCATTGCATTGCCATGTAATGTAATGTAATGCAATGCTATCTATCTAGCTCTCCCTCTATACTTCCTTTTGGATAAACAGACATATTAGGCAAGCATTTTGGAGCTTTCACCTAAATAACTACAGGTGGTGAGATAAGCTGCACAATATAATTGACCTTTCAGTATATTGTTGCACACACACCATCTATTTAGCAAATGCCCTTGTTATCAACAGCAGCCTTTTAAACTCACCTGAGCTAACAGGTATGTGAGCTGGTTACTCTGCTGCGCTTAAAATTTCTTTTTTGGTTTGCTACAATGCCTTTTCTGAAACGTTGTCTCCCTCTGCTGGAACACTGACTTCTTTCATTTAATGCCTGCAGACTATAAAAGAGAAACCAACCCAAAAAGTTTGGTTGATTAGTCTGTGGCATTCTTTTAAACTGTTGCTTATGGCGGTCTCTGTGAGCTTCTCAGTGACATTCAGCCATCCAGGTATCCCGCCTGCAGTAGACGGAATGTGGCAATGGAACGCTGGCTGCGCGTGTCATAATAGGCTCTGAGCCTTTATATACCTGCGCAGAGCAGCAGCCACCTTCAGTCTGCTGCTGGACAGCCAGCAGCAGCAGCAGCAGGAGAGGTAATTAATCAGCAACCCTCCTGCTAAGGGTAGACAGCTGCTCGTTCCACCCCCCCCCCCGCCTTAATTGGTTCTCCTCCCTTCCAACGGTGTTGAGGCGGGTGGGAACAGCCGGGGGTTGAGGGTACTGTGCTAAAAGAGGTGGAGTTATGCAGATCTAAAACGCGTGGATTGCAGCAGCAGCAAGCCGAAAAGTGCAGGCATGTGAGGGATCTAGAGGTTGACAGCATGTCTTCTTAACGGGAGTCCAGGTGGCCATCTCCACAAATGGACTTTTCAGAATCCTTGGGTGGCACCGTAGTCGGAAACCAATTCTGGTTATCGCTTCTCGGCCTTTTGGCTAAGATCAAGTGTAGTATCTGTTCTTATCAGTTTAATATCTGATACGTCCCCTATCTGGGGACCATATATTAAATGGATTTTTAGAACAGGGAGATGGAAAAAGAGCTTGCTCTGTCCACTCCACGCATTGACCTGGTATTGCAGTATCTCCAGGACCGGTGCACCCCTTCTTTAATGCAGTTTCTAAAATCAGAAAGAATTGAATTCAATGCTTTTTGTTCATTTTGCTTGTTTGTCGGATTTTGGGATGGACTCTTTGGCTTTGCTTTTCTTCTCCTCATTGGATTTTTCATGTTAAAAGTTGCAGAAGCCAGATGACAAGCTCATTTTGGTTCAACTTCAGCAACTGTGCATTGCATTGCCATGTAATGTAATGTAATGCAATGCTATCTATCTAGCTCTCCCTCTATACTTCCTTTTGGATAAACAGACATATTAGGCAAGCATTTTGGAGCTTTCACCTAAATAACTACAGGTGGTGAGATAAGCTGCACAATATAATTGACCTTTCAGTATATTGTTGCACACACACCATCTATTTAGCAAATGCCCTTGTTATCAACAGCAGCCTTTTAAACTCACCTGAGCTAACAGGTATGTGAGCTGGTTACTCTGCTGCGCTTAAAATTTCTTTTTTGGTTTGCTACAATGCCTTTTCTGAAACGTTGTCTCCCTCTGCTGGAACACTGACTTCTTTCATTTAATGCCTGCAGACTATAAAAGAGAAACCAACCCAAAAAGTTTGGTTGATTAGTCTGTGGCATTCTTTTAAACTGTTGCTTATGGCGGTCTCTGTGAGCTTCTCAGTGACATTCAGCCATCCAGGTATCCCGCCTGCAGTAGACGGAATGTGGCAATGGAACGCTGGCTGCGCGTGTCATAATAGGCTCTGAGCCTTTATATACCTGCGCACAGCAGCAGCCACCTTCAGTCTGCTGCTGGACAGCCAGCAGCAGCAGCAGCAGGAGAGGTAATTAATCAGCAACCCTCCTGCTAAGGGTAGACAGCTGCTCGTTCCACCCCCCCCCCCCCCGCCTTAATTGGTTCTCCTCCCTTCCAACGGTGTTGAGGCGGGTGGGAACAGCCGGGGGTTGAGGGTACTGTGCTAAAAGAGGTGGAGTTATGCAGATCTAAAACGCGTGGATTGCAGCAGCAGCAAGCCGAAAAGTGCAGGCATGTGAGGGATCTAGAGGTTGACAGCATGTCTTCTTAATGGGAGTCCAGGTGGCCATCTCCACAAATGGACTTTTCAGAATCCTTGGGTGGCACCGTAGTCGGAAACCAATTCTGGTTATCGCTTCTCGGCCTTTTGGCTAAGATCAAGTGTAGTATCTGTTCTTATCAGTTTAATATCTGATACGTCCCCTATCTGGGGACCATATATTAAATGGATTTTTAGAACAGGGAGATGGAAAAAGAGCTTGCTCTGTCCACTCCACGCATTGACCTGGTATTGCAGTATCTCCAGGACCGGTGCACCCCTTCTTTAATGCAGTTTCTAAAATCAGAAAGAATTGAATTCAATGCTTTTTGTTCATTTTGCTTGTTTGTCGGATTTTGGGATGGACTCTTTGGCTTTGCTTTTCTTCTCCTCATTGGATTTTTCATGTTAAAAGTTGCAGAAGCCAGATGACAAGCTCATTTTGGTTCAACTTCAGCAACTGTGCATTGCATTGCCATGTAATGTAATGTAATGCAATGCTATCTATCTAGCTCTCCCTCTATACTTCCTTTTGGATAAACAGACATATTAGGCAAGCATTTTGGAGCTTTCACCTAAATAACTACAGGTGGTGAGATAAGCTGCACAATATAATTGACCTTTCAGTATATTGTTGCACACACACCATCTATTTAGCAAATGCCCTTGTTATCAACAGCAGCCTTTTAAACTCACCTGAGCTAACAGGTATGTGAGCTGGTTACTCTGCTGCGCTTAAAATTTCTTTTTTGGTTTGCTACAATGCCTTTTCTGAAACGTTGTCTCCCTCTGCTGGAACACTGACTTCTTTCATTTAATGCCTGCAGACTATAAAAGAGAAACCAACCCAAAAAGTTTGGTTGATTAGTCTGTGGCATTCTTTTAAACTGTTGCTTATGGCGGTCTCTGTGAGCTTCTCAGTGACATTCAGCCATCCAGGTATCCCGCCTGCAGTAGACGGAATGTGGCAATGGAACGCTGGCTGCGCGTGTCATAATAGGCTCTGAGCCTTTATATACCTGCGCACAGCAGCAGCCACCTTCAGTCTGCTGCTGGACAGCCAGCAGCAGCAGCAGCAGGAGAGGTAATTAATCAGCAACCCTCCTGCTAAGGGTAGACAGCTGCTCGTTCCACCCCCCCCCCCCGCCTTAATTGGTTCTCCTCCCTTCCAACGGTGTTGAGGCGGGTGGGAACAGCCGGGGGTTGAGGGTACTGTGCTAAAAGAGGTGGAGTTATGCAGATCTAAAACGCGTGGATTGCAGCAGCAGCAAGCCGAAAAGTGCAGGCATGTGAGGGATCTAGAGGTTGACAGCATGTCTTCTTAACGGGAGTCCAGGTGGCCATCTCCACAAATGGACTTTTCAGAATCCTTGGGTGGCACCGTAGTCGGAAACCAATTCTGGTTATCGCTTCTCGGCATTTTGGCTAAGATCAAGTGTAGTATCTGTTCTTATCAGTTTAATATCTGATACGTCCCCTATCTGGGGACCATATATTAAATGGATTTTTAGAACAGGGAGATGGAAAAAGAGCTTGCTCTGTCCACTCCACGCATTGACCTGGTATCGCAGTATCTCCAGGACCGGTGCACCCCTTCTTTAATGCAGTTTCTAAAATCAGAAAGAATTGAATTCAATGCTTTTTGTTCATTTTGCTTGTTTGTCGGATTTTGGGATGGACTCTTTGGCTTTGCTTTTCTTCTCCTCATTGGATTTTTCATGTTAAAAGTTGCAGAAGCCAGATGACAAGCTCATTTTGGTTCAACTTCAGCAACTGTGCATTGCATTGCCATGTAATGTAATGTAATGCAATGCTATCTATCTAGCTCTCCCTCTATACTTCCTTTTGGATAAACAGACATATTAGGCAAGCATTTTGGAGCTTTCACCTAAATAACTACAGGTGGTGAGATAAGCTGCACAATATAATTGACCTTTCAGTATATTGTTGCACACACACCATCTATTTAGCAAATGCCCTTGTTATCAACAGCAGCCTTTTAAACTCACCTGAGCTAACAGGTATGTGAGCTGGTTACTCTGCTGCGCTTAAAATTTCTTTTTTGGTTTGCTACAATGCCTTTTCTGAAACGTTGTCTCCCTCTGCTGGAACACTGACTTCTTTCATTTAATGCCTGCAGACTATAAAAGAGAAACCAACCCAAAAAGTTTGGTTGATTAGTCTGTGGCATTCTTTTAAACTGTTGCTTATGGCGGTCTCTGTGAGCTTCTCAGTGACATTCAGCCATCCAGGTATCCCGCCTGCAGTAGACGGAATGTGGCAATGGAACGCTGGCTGCGCGTGTCATAATAGGCTCTGAGCCTTTATATACCTGCGCACAGCAGCAGCCACCTTCAGTCTGCTGCTGGACAGCCAGCAGCAGCAGCAGCAGGAGAGGTAATTAATCAGCAACCCTCCTGCTAAGGGTAGACAGCTGCTCGTTCCACCCCCCCCCCCCCGCCTTAATTGGTTCTCCTCCCTTCCAACGGTGTTGAGGCGGGTGGGAACAGCCGGGGGTTGAGGGTACTGTGCTAAAAGAGGTGGAGTTATGCAGATCTAAAACGCGTGGATTGCAGCAGCAGCAAGCCGAAAAGTGCAGGCATGTGAGGGATCTAGAGGTTGACAGCATGTCTTCTTAACGGGAGTCCAGGTGGCCATCTCCACAAATGGACTTTTCAGAATCCTTGGGTGGCACCGTAGTCGGAAACCAATTCTGGTTATCGCTTCTCGGCCTTTTGGCTAAGATCAAGTGTAGTATCTGTTCTTATCAGTTTAATATCTGATACGTCCCCTATCTGGGGACCATATATTAAATGGATTTTTAGAACAGGGAGATGGAAAAAGAGCTTGCTCTGTCCACTCCACGCATTGACCTGGTATTGCAGTATCTCCAGGACCGGTGCACCCCTTCTTTAATGCAGTTTCTAAAATCAGAAAGAATTGAATTCAATGCTTTTTGTTCATTTTGCTTGTTTGTCGGATTTTGGGATGGACTCTTTGGCTTTGCTTTTCTTCTCCTCATTGGATTTTTCATGTTAAAAGTTGCAGAAGCCAGATGACAAGCTCATTTTGGTTCAACTTCAGCAACTGTGCATTGCATTGCCATGTAATGTAATGTAATGCAATGCTATCTATCTAGCTCTCCCTCTATACTTCCTTTTGGATAAACAGACATATTAGGCAAGCATTTTGGAGCTTTCACCTAAATAACTACAGGTGGTGAGATAAGCTGCACAATATAATTGACCTTTCAGTATATTGTTGCACACACACCATCTATTTAGCAAATGCCCTTGTTATCAACAGCAGCCTTTTAAACTCACCTGAGCTAACAGGTATGTGAGCTGGTTACTCTGCTGCGCTTAAAATTTCTTTTTTGGTTTGCTACAATGCCTTTTCTGAAACGTTGTCTCCCTCTGCTGGAACACTGACTTCTTTCATTTAATGCCTGCAGACTATAAAAGAGAAACCAACCCAAAAAGTTTGGTTGATTAGTCTGTGGCATTCTTTTAAACTGTTGCTTATGGCGGTCTCTGTGAGCTTCTCAGTGACATTCAGCCATCCAGGTATCCCGCCTGCAGTAGACGGAATGTGGCAATGGAACGCTGGCTGCGCGTGTCATAATAGGCTCTGAGCCTTTATATACCTGCGCACAGCAGCAGCCACCTTCAGTCTGCTGCTGGACAGCCAGCAGCAGCAGCAGCAGGAGAGGTAATTAATCAGCAACCCTCCTGCTAAGGGTAGACAGCTGCTCGTTCCACCCCCCCCCCCCGCCTTAATTGGTTCTCCTCCCTTCCAACGGTGTTGAGGCGGGTGGGAACAGCCGGGGGTTGAGGGTACTGTGCTAAAAGAGGTGGAGTTATGCAGATCTAAAACGCGTGGATTGCAGCAGCAGCAAGCCGAAAAGTGCAGGCATGTGAGGGATCTAGAGGTTGACAGCATGTCTTCTTAACGGGAGTCCAGGTGGCCATCTCCACAAATGGACTTTTCAGAATCCTTGGGTGGCACCGTAGTCGGAAACCAATTCTGGTTATCGCTTCTCGGCCTTTTGGCTAAGATCAAGTGTAGTATCTGTTCTTATCAGTTTAATATCTGATACGTCCCCTATCTGGGGACCATATATTAAATGGATTTTTAGAACAGGGAGATGGAAAAAGAGCTTGCTCTGTCCACTCCACGCATTGACCTGGTATTGCAGTATCTCCAGGACCGGTGCACCCCTTCTTTAATGCAGTTTCTAAAATCAGAAAGAATTGAATTCAATGCTTTTTGTTCATTTTGCTTGTTTGTCAGATTTTGGGATGGACTCTTTGGCTTTGCTTTTCTTCTCCTCATTGGATTTTTCATGTTAAAAGTTGCAGAAGCCAGATGACAAGCTCATTTTGGTTCAACTTCAGCAACTGTGCATTGCATTGCCATGTAATGTAATGTAATGCAATGCTATCTATCTAGCTCTCCCTCTATACTTCCTTTTGGATAAACAGACATATTAGGCAAGCATTTTGGAGCTTTCACCTAAATAACTACAGGTGGTGAGATAAGCTGCACAATATAATTGACCTTTCAGTATATTGTTGCACACACACCATCTATTTAGCAAATGCCCTTGTTATCAACAGCAGCCTTTTAAACTCACCTGAGCTAACAGGTATGTGAGCTGGTTACTCTGCTGCGCTTAAAATTTCTTTTTTGGTTTGCTACAATGCCTTTTCTGAAACGTTGTCTCCCTCTGCTGGAACACTGACTTCTTTCATTTAATGCCTGCAGACTATAAAAGAGAAACCAACCCAAAAAGTTTGGTTGATTAGTCTGTGGCATTCTTTTAAACTGTTGCTTATGGCGGTCTCTGTGAGCTTCTCAGTGACATTCAGCCATCCAGGTATCCCGCCTGCAGTAGACGGAATGTGGCAATGGAACGCTGGCTGCGCGTGTCATAATAGGCTCTGAGCCTTTAAATACCTGCGCACAGCAGCAGCCACCTTCAGTCTGCTGCTGGACAGCCAGCAGCAGCAGCAGCAGGAGAGGTAATTAATCAGCAACCCTCCTGCTAAGGGTAGACAGCTGCTCGTTCCACCCCCCCCCCCGCCTTAATTGGTTCTCCTCCCTTCCAACGGTGTTGAGGCGGGTGGGAACAGCCGGGGGTTGAGGGTACTGTGCTAAAAGAGGTGGAGTTATGCAGATCTAAAACGCGTGGATTGCAGCAGCAGCAAGCCGAAAAGTGCAGGCATGTGAGGGATCTAGAGGTTGACAGCATGTCTTCTTAACGGGAGTCCAGGTGGCCATCTCCACAAATGGACTTTTCAGAATCCTTGGGTGGCACCGTAGTCGGAAACCAATTCTGGTTATCGCTTCTCGGCCTTTTGGCTAAGATCAAGTGTAGTATCTGTTCTTATCAGTTTAATATCTGATACGTCCCCTATCTGGGGACCATATATTAAATGGATTTTTAGAACAGGGAGATGGAAAAAGAGCTTGCTCTGTCCACTCCACGCATTGACCTGGTATTGCAGTATCTCCAGGACCGGTGCACCCCTTCTTTAATGCAGTTTCTAAAATCAGAAAGAATTGAATTCAATGCTTTTTGTTCATTTTGCTTGTTTGTCGGATTTTGGGATGGACTCTTTGGCTTTGCTTTTCTTCTCCTCATTGGATTTTTCATGTTAAAAGTTGCAGAAGCCAGATGACAAGCTCATTTTGGTTCAACTTCAGCAACTGTGCATTGCATTGCCATGTAATGTAATGTAATGCAATGCTATCTATCTAGCTCTCCCTCTATACTTCCTTTTGGATAAACAGACATATTAGGCAAGCATTTAGGAGCTTTCACCTAAATAACTACAGGTGGTGAGATAAGCTGCACAATATAATTGACCTTTCAGTATATTGTTGAACACACACAATCTATTTAGCAAATGCCCTTGTTATCAACAGCAGCCTTTTAAACTCACCTGAGCTAACAGGTATGTGAGCTGGTTACTCTGCTGCGCTTAAAATTTCTTTTTTGGTTTGCTACAATGCCTTTTCTGAAACGTTGTCTCCCTCTGCTGGAACACTGACTTCTTTCATTTAATGCCTGCAGACTATAAAAGAGAAACCAACCCAAAAAGTTTGGTTGATTAGTCTGTGGCATTCTTTTAAACTGTTGCTTATGGCGGTCTCTGTGAGCTTCTCAGTGACATTCAGCCATCCAGGTATCCCGCCTGCAGTAGACGGAATGTGGCAATGGAACGCTGGCTGCGCGTGTCATAATAGGCTCTGAGCCTTTATATACCTGCGCACAGCAGCAGCCACCTTCAGTCTGCTGCTGGACAGCCAGCAGCAGCAGCAGCAGGAGAGGTAATTAATCAGCAACCCTCCTGCTAAGGGTAGACAGCTGCTCGTTCCACCCCCCCCCCGCCTTAATTGGTTCTCCTCCCTTCCAACGGTGTTGAGGCGGGTGGGAACAGCCGGGGGTTGAGGGTACTGTGCTAAAAGAGGTGGAGTTATGCAGATCTAAAACGCGTGGATTGCAGCAGCAGCAAGCCGAAAAGTGCAGGCATGTGAGGGATCTAGAGGTTGACAGCATGTCTTCTTAACGGGAGTCCAGGTGGCCATCTCCACAAATGGACTTTTCAGAATCCTTGGGTGGCACCGTAGTCGGAAACCAATTCTGGTTATCGCTTCTCGGCCTTTTGGCTAAGATCAAGTGTAGTATCTGTTCTTATCAGTTTAATATCTGATACGTCCCCTATCTGGGGACCATATATTAAATGGATTTTTAGAACAGGGAGATGGAAAAAGAGCTTGCTCTGTCCACTCCACGCATTGACCTGGTATTGCAGTATCTCCAGGACCGGTGCACCCCTTCTTTAATGCAGTTTCTAAAATCAGAAAGAATTGAATTCAATGCTTTTTGTTCATTTTGCTTGTTTGTCGGATTTTGGGATGGACTCTTTGGCTTTGCTTTTCTTCTCCTCATTGGATTTTTCATGTTAAAAGTTGCAGAAGCCAGATGACAAACTCATTTTGGTTCAACGTCAGCAACTGTGCATTGCATTGCCATGTAATGTAATGTAATGCAATGCTATCTATCTAGCTCTCCCTCTATACTTCCTTTTGGATAAACAGACATATTAGGCAAGCATTTTGGAGCTTTCACCTAAATAACTACAGGTGGTGAGATAAGCTGCACAATATAATTGACCTTTCAGTATATTGTTGCACACACACCATCTATTTAGCAAATGCCCTTGTTATCAACAGCAGCCTTTTAAACTCACCTGAGCTAACAGGTATGTGAGCTGGTTACTCTGCTGCGCTTAAAATTTCTTTTTTGGTTTGCTACAATGCCTTTTCTGAAACGTTGTCTCCCTCTGCTGGAACACTGACTTCTTTCATTTAATGCCTGCAGACTATAAAAGAGAAACCAACCCAAAAAGTTTGGTTGATTAGTCTGTGGCATTCTTTTAAACTGTTGCTTATGGCGGTCTCTGTGAGCTTCTCAGTGACATTCAGCCATCCAGGTATCCCGCCTGCAGTAGACGGAATGTGGCAATGGAACGCTGGCTGCGCGTGTCATAATAGGCTCTGAGCCTTTATATACCTGCGCACAGCAGCAGCCACCTTCAGTCTGCTGCTGGACAGCCAGCAGCAGCAGCAGCAGGAGAGGTAATTAATCAGCAACCCTCCTGCTAAGGGTAGACAGCTGCTCGTTCCACCCCCCCCCCCCCCCGCCTTAATTGGTTCTCCTCCCTTCCAACGGTGTTGAGGCGGGTGGGAACAGCCGGGGGTTGAGGGTACTGTGCTAAAAGAGGTGGAGTTATGCAGATCTAAAACGCGTGGATTGCAGCAGCAGCAAGCCGAAAAGTGCAGGCATGTGAGGGATCTAGAGGTTGGCAGCATGTCTTCTTAACGGGAGTCCAGGTGGCCATCTCCACAAATGGACTTTTCAGAATCCTTGGGTGGCACCGTAGTCGGAAACCAATTCTGGTTATCGCTTCTCGGCCTTTTGGCTAAGATCAAGTGTAGTATCTGTTCTTATCAGTTTAATATCTGATACGTCCCCTATCTGGGGACCATATATTAAATGGATTTTTAGAACAGGGAGATGGAAAAAGAGCTTGCTCTGTCCACTCCACGCATTGACCTGGTATTGCAGTATCTCCAGGACCGGTGCACCCCTTCTTTAATGCAGTTTCTAAAATCAGAAAGAATTGAATTCAATGCTTTTTGTTCATTTTGCTTGTTTGTCGGATTTTGGGATGGACTCTTTGGCTTTGCTTTTCTTCTCCTCATTGGATTTTTCATGTTAAAAGTTGCAGAAGCCAGATGACAAGCTCATTTTGGTTCAGCTTCAGCAACTGTGCATTGCATTGCCATGTAATGCAATGTAATGCAATGCTATCTATCTAGCTCTCCCTTTATACTTCCTTTTGGATAAACAGACATATTAGGCAAGCATTTTGGAGCTTTCACCTAAATAACTACAGGTGGTGAGATAAGCTGCACAATATAATTGACCTTTCAGTATATTGTTGCACACACACCATCTATTTAGCAAATGCCCTTGTTATCAACAGCAGCCTTTTAAACTCACCTGAGCTAACAGGTATGTGAGCTGGTTACTCTGCTGCGCTTAAAATTTCTTTTTTGGTTTGCTACAATGCCTTTTCTGAAACGTTGTCTCCCTCTGCTGGAACACTGACTTCTTTCATTTAATGCCTGCAGACTATAAAAGAGAAACCAACCCAAAAAGTTTGGTTGATTAGTCTGTGGCATTCTTTTAAACTGTTGCTTATGGCGGTCTCTGTGAGCTTCTCAGTGACATTCAGCCATCCAGGTATCCTGCCTGCAGTAGACGGAATGTGGCAATGGAACGCTGGCTGCGCGTGTCATAATAGGCTCTGAGCCTTTATATACCTGCGCACAGCAGCAGCCACCTTCAGTCTGCTGCTGGACAGCCAGCAGCAGCAGCAGCAGGAGAGGTAATTAATCAGCAACCCTCCTGCTAAGGGTAGACAGCTGCTCGTTCCACCCCCCCCCCCGCCTTAATTGGTTCTCCTCCCTTCCAACGGTGTTGAGGCGGGTGGGAACAGCCGGGGGTTGAGGGTACTGTGCTAAAAGAGGTGGAGTTATGCAGATCTAAAACGCGTGGATTGCAGCAGCAGCAAGCCGAAAAGTGCAGGCATGTGAGGGATCTAGATGTTGACAGCATGTCTTCTTAACGGGAGTCCAGGTGGCCATCTCCACAAATGGACTTTTCAGAATCCTTGGGTGGCACCGTAGTCGGAAACCAATTCTGGTTATCGCTTCTCGGCCTTTTGGCTAAGATCAAGTGTAGTATCTTTCGAAAAGGCGGTTTTGGATGTTGGCCGCCCTAGTAGATTGATACATTATGCACACTGGGGTTTAGGCGCTTGTTAGTACGCCAGGTGTCTAATATAGTCATCTGGTGGAAAGCATGGCCCCCCAGGATCGACGCCATTGGGCCGGGGAAGATCGAAAGCCCGAAGTGTGAAGTGCCCCAGGAGTGGTGACCCTGGGGTGCCTTAACTCACTGGGATTGGGAACCCCACTTGAGTTTATGGCACATTTGCACAAGCACTTCAAATTTTCTTTCTTCGCACACACCCTTATTCCGGACATTCTGGCCTTAGGATGGGGAATTTTTCAATTCCCGGTCGAAGGTCCGGGCAGTATTATACTGTGAAACCTTCACTATTTATTTAATTTCTTTGTCACTGTGTGTCCACTTATTCACGTGTGTCACGTCCTACTAGGATTTTGTCGGGATGCGGTTCCCTTACGGGTTCCTCTCTTGGCAGGTCTAGGGGGGGAGTGTGTGGCCATCAGGTTCCGCTCCCCCCTGAACCCCCCTGGCTCTCCTCTTTCGGGAGGAGAGCATTGTTTTCTCCCCTCTTCCGGGAGGGGAGCACAGTCTTTGGCTTCCAGTGCCTTGCTCGGGTGAGAACTCGGGCAGGTGCTGGGGGTAAGATTGGGTCGCCACTGGCTTCAGCTGGAGGTGGCTTTTTGTCCCTGTTCCTCGCTGTGGCCTTTTGGCTCGGAGGGACGGGGAATGGTTTGGGGGACCCTTCTCCTTTTGGAGAGGGTTTCAAGAAGACCAGCATCCTAGTGCACTTTTTTTGTGGCACTTGTCACTTTTTTAAGCGCACTCGGGTTTTGTACACGAATTCGGGCTTTCGAAAAAGAAAAAAAAAAAAAAAAATCTGTTCTTATCAGTTTAATATCTGATACGTCCCCTATCTGGGGACCATATATTAAATGGATTTTTAGAACAGGGAGATGGAAAAAGAGCTTGCTCTGTCCACTCCACGCATTGACCTGGTATTGCAGTATCTCCAGGACCGGTGCACCCCTTCTTTAATGCAGTTTCTAAAATCAGAAAGAATTGAATTCAATGCTTTTTGTTCATTTTGCTTGTTTGTCGGATTTTGGGATGGACTCTTTGGCATTGCTTTTCTTCTCCTCATTGGATTTTTCATGTTAAAAGTTGCAGAAGCCAGATGACAAGCTCATTTTGGTTCAACTTCAGCAACTGTGCATTGCATTGCCATGTAATGTAATGTAATGCAATGCTATCTATCTAGCTCTCCCTCTATACTTCCTTTTGGATAAACAGACATATTAGGCAAGCATTTTGGAGCTTTCACCTAAATAACTACAGGTGGTGAGATAAGCTGCACAATATAATTGACCTTTCAGTATATTGTTGCACACACACCATCTATTTAGCAAATGCCCTTGTTATCAACAGCAGCCTTTTAAACTCACCTGAGCTAACAGGTATGTGAGTTGGTTACTCTGCTGCGCTTAAAATTTCTTTTTTGGTTTGCTACAATGCCTTTTCTGAAACGTTGTCTCCCTCTGCTGGAACACTGACTTCTTTCATTTAATGCCTGCAGACTATAAAAGAGAAACCAACCCAAAAAGTTTGGTTGATTAGTCTATGGCATTCTTTTAAACTGTTGCTTATGGCGGTCTCTGTGAGCTTCTCAGTGACATTCAGCCATCCAGGTATCCCGCCTGCAGTAGACGGAATGTGGCAATGGAACGCTGGCTGCGCGTGTCATAATAGGCTCTGAGCCTTTATATACCTGCGCACAGCAGCAGCCACCTTCAGTCTGCTGCTGGACAGCCAGCAGCAGCAGCAGGAGAGGTAATTAATCAGCAACCCTCCTGCTAAGGGTAGACAGCTGCTCGTTCCACCCCCCCCCCCGCCTTAATTGGTTCTCCTCCCTTCCAACGGTGTTGAGGCGGGTGGGAACAGCCGGGGGTTGAGGGTACTGTGCTAAAAGAGGTGGAGTTATGCAGATCTAAAAAGCGTGGATTGCAGCAGCAGCAAGACGAAAAGTGCAGGCATGTGAGGGATCTAGAGGTTGACAGCATGTCTTCTTAACGGGAGTCCAGGTGGCCATCTCCACAAATGGACTTTTCAGAATCCTTGGGTGGCACCGTAGTCGGAAACCAATTCTGGTTATCGCTTCTCGGCCTTTTGGCTAAGATCAAGTGTAGTATCTGTTCTTATCAGTTTAATATCTGATACGTCCCCTATCTGGGGACCATATATTAAATGGATTTTTAGAACAGGGAGATGGAAAAAGAGCTTGCTCTGTCCACTCCACGCATTGACCTGGTATTGCAGTATCTCCAGGACCGGTGCACCCCTTCTTTAATGCAGTTTCTAAAATCAGAAAGAATTGAATTCAATGCTTTTTGTTCATTTTGCTTGTTTGTCGGATTTTGGGATGGACTCTTTGGCTTTGCTTTTCTTCTCCTCATTGGATTTTTCATGTTAAAAGTTGCAGAAGCCAGATGACAAGCTCATTTTGGTTCAACTTCAGCAACTGTGCATTGCATTGCCATGTAATGTAATGTAATGCAATGCTATCTATCTAGCTCTCCCTCTATACTTCCTTTTGGATAAACAGACATATTAGGCAAGCATTTTGGAGCTTTCACCTAAATAACTACAGGTGGTGAGATAAGCTGCACAATATAATTGACCTTTCAGTATATTGTTGCACACACACCATCTATTTAGCAAATGCCCTTGTTATCAACAGCAGCCTTTTAAACTCACCTGAGCTAACAGGTATGTGAGCTGGTTACTCTGCTGCGCTTAAAATTTCTTTTTTGGTTTGCTACAATGCCTTTTCTGAAACGTTGTCTCCCTCTGCTGGAACACTGACTTCTTTCATTTAATGCCTGCAGACTATAAAAGAGAAACCAACCCAAAAAGTTTGGTTGATTAGTCTGTGGCATTCTTTTAAACTGTTGCTTATGGCGGTCTCTGTGAGCTTCTCAGTGACATTCAGCCATCCAGGTATCCCGCCTGCAGTAGACGGAATGTGGCAATGGAACGCTGGCTGCGCGTGTCATAATAGGCTCTGAGCCTTTATATACCTGCGCACAGCAGCAGCCACCTTCAGTCTGCTGCTGGACAGCCAGCAGCAGCAGCAGCAGGAGAGGTAATTAATCAGCAACCCTCCTGCTAAGGGTAGACAGCTGCTCGTTCCACCCCCCCCCCCGCCTTAATTGGTTCTCCTCCCTTCCAACGGTGTTGAGGCGGGTGGGAACAGCCGGGGGTTGAGGGTACTGTGCTAAAAGAGGTGGAGTTATGCAGATCTAAAACGCGTGGATTGCAGCAGCAGCAAGCCGAAAAGTGCAGGCATGTGAGGGATCTAGAGGTTGACAGCATGTCTTCTTAACGGGAGTCCAGGTGGCCATCTCCACAAATGGACTTTTCAGAATCCTTGGGTGGCACCGTAGTCGGAAACCAATTCTGGTTATCGCTTCTCGGCCTTTTGGCTAAGATCAAGTGTAGTATCTGTTCTTATCAGTTTAATATCTGATACGTCCCCTATCTGGGGACCATATATTAAATGGATTTTTAGAACAGGGAGATGGAAAAAGAGCTTGCTCTGTCCACTCCACGCATTGACCTGGTATTGCAGTATCTCCAGGACCGGTGCACCCCTTCTTTAATGCAGTTTCTAAAATCAGAAAGAATTGAATTCAATGCTTTTTGTTCATTTTGCTTGTTTGTCGGATTTTGGGATGGACTCTTTGGCTTTGCTTTTCTTCTCCTCATTGGATTTTTCATGTTAAAAGTTGCAGAAGCCAGATGACAAGCTCATTTTGGTTCAACTTCAGCAACTGTGCATTGCATTGCCATGTAATGTAATGTAATGCAATGCTATCTATCTAGCTCTCCCTCTATACTTCCTTTTGGATAAACAGACATATTAGGCAAGCATTTTGGAGCTTTCACCTAAATAACTACAGGTGGTGAGATAAGCTGCACAATATAATTGACCTTTCAGTATATTGTTGCACACACACCATCTATTTAGCAAATGCCCTTGTTATCAACAGCAGCCTTTTAAACTCACCTGAGCTAACAGGTATGTGAGCTGGTTACTCTGCTGCGCTTAAAATTTCTTTTTTGGTTTGCTACAATGCCTTTTCTGAAACGTTGTCTCCCTCTGCTGGAACACTGACTTCTTTCATTTAATGCCTGCAGACTATAAAAGAGAAACCAACCCAAAAAGTTTGGTTGATTAGTCTGTGGCATTCTTTTAAACTGTTGCTTATGGCGGTCTCTGTGAGCTTCTCAGTGACATTCAGCCATCCAGGTATCCCGCCTGCAGTAGACGGAATGTGGCAATGGAACGCTGGCTGCGCGTGTCATAATAGGCTCTGAGCCTTTATATACCTGCGCACAGCAGCAGCCACCTTCAGTCTGCTGCTGGACAGCCAGCAGCAGCAGCAGCAGGAGAGGTAATTAATCAGCAACCCTCCTGCTAAGGGTAGACAGCTGCTCGTTCCACCCCCCCCCCGCCTTAATTGGTTCTCCTCCCTTCCAACGGTGTTGAGGCGGGTGGGAACAGCCGGGGGTTGAGGGTACTGTGCTAAAAGAGGTGGAGTTATGCAGATCTAAAACGCGTGGATTGCAGCAGCAGCAAGCCGAAAAGTGCAGGCATGTGAGGGATCTAGAGGTTGACAGCATGTCTTCTTAACGGGAGTCCAGGTGGCCATCTCCACAAATGGACTTTTCAGAATCCTTGGGTGGCACCGTAGTCGGAAACCAATTCTGGTTATCGCTTCTCGGCCTTTTGGCTAAGATCAAGTGTAGTATCTGTTCTTATCAGTTTAATATCTGATACGTCCCCTATCTGGGGACCATATATTAAATGGATTTTTAGAACAGGGAGATGGAAAAAGAGCTTGCTCTGTCCACTCCACGCATTGACCTGGTATTGCAGTATCTCCAGGACCGGTGCACCCCTTCTTTAATGCAGTTTCTAAAATCAGAAAGAATTGAATTCAATGCTTTTTGTTCATTTTGCTTGTTTGTCGGATTTTGGGATGGACTCTTTGGCTTTGCTTTTCTTCTCCTCATTGGATTTTTCATGTTAAAAGTTGCAGAAGCCAGATGACAAGCTCATTTTGGTTCAACTTCAGCAACTGTGCATTGCATTGCCATGTAATGTAATGTAATGCAATGCTATCTATCTAGCTCTCCCTCTATACTTCCTTTTGGATAAACAGACATATTAGGCAAGCATTTTGGAGCTTTCACCTAAATAACTACAGGTGGTGAGATAAGCTGCACAATATAATTGACCTTTCAGTATATTGTTGCACACACACCATCTATTTAGCAAATGCCCTTGTTATCAACAGCAGCCTTTTAAACTCACCTGAGCTAACAGGTATGTGAGCTGGTTACTCTGCTGCGCTTAAAATTTCTTTTTTGGTTTGCTACAATGCCTTTTCTGAAACGTTGTCTCCCTCTGCTGGAACACTGACTTCTTTCATTTAATGCCTGCAGACTATAAAAGAGAAACCAACCCAAAAAGTTTGGTTGATTAGTCTATGGCATTCTTTTAAACTGTTGCTTATGGCGGTCTCTGTGAGCTTCTCAGTGACATTCAGCCATCCAGGTATCCCGCCTGCAGTAGACGGAATGTGGCAATGGAACGCTGGCTGCGCGTGTCATAATAGGCTCTGAGCCTTTATATACCTGCGCACAGCAGCAGCCACCTTCAGTCTGCTGCTGGACAGCCAGCAGCAGCAGCAGCAGGAGAGGTAATTAATCAGCAACCCTCCTGCTAAGGGTAGACAGCTGCTCGTTCCACCCCCCCCCCCGCCTTAATTGGTTCTCCTCCCTTCCAACGGTGTTGAGGCGGGTGGGAACAGCCGGGGGTTGAGGGTACTGTGCTAAAAGAGGTGGAGTTATGCAGATCTAAAACGCGTGGATTGCAGCAGCAGCAAGCCGAAAAGTGCAGGCATGTGAGGGATCTAGAGGTTGACAGCATGTCTTCTTAACGGGAGTCCAGGTGGCCATCTCCACAAATGGACTTTTCAGAATCCTTGGGTGGCACCGTAGTCGGAAACCAATTCTGGTTATCGCTTCTCGGCCTTTTGGCTAAGATCAAGTGTAGTATCTGTTCTTATCAGTTTAATATCTGATACGTCCCCTATCTGGGGACCATATATTAAATGGATTTTTAGAACAGGGAGATGGAAAAAGAGCTTGCTCTGTCCACTCCACGCATTGACCTGGTATTGCAGTATCTCCAGGACCGGTGCACCCCTTCTTTAATGCAGTTTCTAAAATCAGAAAGAATTGAATTCAATGCTTTTTGTTCATTTTGCTTGTTTGTCGGATTTTGGGATGGACTCTTTGGCTTTGCTTTTCTTCTCCTCATTGGATTTTTCATGTTAAAAGTTGCAGAAGCCAGATGACAAGCTCATTTTGGTTCAACTTCAGCAACTGTGCATTGCATTGCCATGTAATGTAATGTAATGCAATGCTATCTATCTAGCTCTCCCTCTATACTTCCTTTTGGATAAACAGACATATTAGGCAAGCATTTTGGAGCTTTCACCTAAATAACTACAGGTGGTAAGATAAGCTGCACAATATAATTGACCTTTCAGTATATTGTTGCACACACACCATCTATTTAGCAAATGCCATTGTTATCAACAGCAGCCTTTTAAACTCACCTGAGCTAACAGGTATGTGAGCTGGTTACTCTGCTGCGCTTAAAATTTCTTTTTTGGTTTGCTACAATGCCTTTTCTGAAACGTTGTCTCCCTCTGCTGGAACACTGACTTCTTTCATTTAATGCCTGCAGACTATAAAAGAGAAACCAACCCAAAAAGTTTGGTTGATTAGTCTGTGGCATTCTTTTAAACTGTTGCTTATGGCGGTCTCTGTGAGCTTCTCAGTGACATTCAGCCATCCAGGTATCCCGCCTGCAGTAGACGGAATGTGGCAATGGAACGCTGGCTGCGCGTGTCATAATAGGCTCTGAGCCTTTATATACCTGCGCACAGCAGCAGCCACCTTCAGTCTGCTGCTGGACAGCCAGCAGCAGCAGCAGCAGGAGAGGTAATTAATCAGCAACCCTCCTGCTAAGGGTAGACAGCTGCTCGTTCCACCCCCCCCCCCGCCTTAATTGGTTCTCCTCCCTTCCAACGGTGTTGAGGCGGGTGGGAACAGCCGGGGGTTGAGGGTACTGTGCTAAAAGAGGTGGAGTTATGCAGATCTAAAACGCGTGGATTGCAGCAGCAGCAAGCCGAAAAGTGCAGGCATGTGAGGGATCTAGAGGTTGACAGCATGTCTTCTTAACGGGAGTCCAGGTGGCCATCTCCACAAATGGACTTTTCAGAATCCTTGGGTGGCACCGTAGTCGGAAACAAATTCTGGTTATCGCTTCTCAGCCTTTTGGCTAAGATCAAGTGTAGTATCTGTTCTTATCAGTTTAATATCTGATACGTCCCCTATCTGGGGACCATATATTAAATGGATTTTTAGAACAGGGAGATGGAAAAAGAGCTTGCTCTGTCCACTCCACGCATTGACCTGGTATTGCAGTATCTCCAGGACCGGTGCACCCCTTCTTTAATGCAGTTTCTAAAATCAGAAAGAATTGAATTCAATGCTTTTTGTTCATTTTGCTTGTTTGTCGGATTTTGGGATGGACTCTTTGGCTTTGCTTTTCTTCTCCTCATTGGATTTTTCATGTTAAAAGTTGCAGAAGCCAGATGACAAGCTCATTTTGGTTCAACTTCAGCAACTGTGCATTGCATTGCCATGTAATGTAATGTAATGCAATGCTATCTATCTAGCTCTCCCTCTATACTTCCTTTTGGATAAACAGACATATTAGGCAAGCATTTTGGAGCTTTCACCTAAATAACTACAGGTGGTGAGATAAGCTGCACAATATAATTGACCTTTCAGTATATTGTTGCACACACACCATCTATTTAGCAAATGCCCTTGTTATCAAGAGCAGCCTTTTAAACTCACCTGAGCTAACAGGAATGTGAGCTGGTTACTCTGCTGCGCTTAAAATTTCTTTTTTGGTTTGCTACAATTCCTTTTCTGAAACGTTGTCTCCCTCTGCTGGAACACTGACTTCTTTCATTTAATGCCTGCAGACTATAAAAGAGAAACCAACCCAAAAAGTTTGGTTGATTAGTCTGTGGCATTCTTTTAAACTGTTGCTTATGGCGGTCTCTGTGAGCTTCTCAGTGACATTCAGCCATCCAGGTATCCCGCCTGCAGTAGACGGAATGTGGCAATGGAACGCTGGCTGCGCGTGTCATAATAGGCTCTGAGCCTTTATATACCTGCGCACAGCAGCAGCCACCTTCAGTCTGCTGCTGGACAGCCAGCAGCAGCAGCAGCAGGAGAGGTAATTAATCAGCAACCCTCCTGCTAAGGGTAGACAGCTGCTCGTTCCACCCCCCCCCGCCTTAATTGGTTCTCCTCCCTTCCAACGGTGTTGAGGCGGGTGGGAACAGCCGGGGGTTGAGGGTACTGTGCTAAAAGAGGTGGAGTTATGCAGATCTAAAACGCGTGGATTGCAGCAGCAGCAAGCCGAAAAGTGCAGGCATGTGAGGGATCTAGAGGTTGACAGCATGTCTTCTTAACGGGAGTCCAGGTGGCCATCTCCACAAATGGACTTTTCAGAATCCTTGGGTGGCACCGTAGTCGGAAACCAATTCTGGTTATCGCTTCTCGGCCTTTTGGCTAAGATCAAGTGTAGTATCTGTTCTTATCAGTTTAATATCTGATACGTCCCCTATCTGGGGACCATATATTAAATGGATTTTTAGAACAGGGAGATGGAAAAAGAGCTTGCTCTGTCCACTCCACGCATTGACCTGGTATTGCAGTATCTCCAGGACCGGTGCACCCCTTCTTTAATGCAGTTTCTAAAATCAGAAAGAATTGAATTCAATGCTTTTTGTTCATTTTGCTTGTTTGTCGGATTTTGGGATGGACTCTTTGGCTTTGCTTTTCTTCTCCTCATTGGATTTTTCATGTTAAAAGTTGCAGAAGCCAGATGACAAGCTCATTTTGGTTCAACTTCAGCAACTGTGCATTGCATTGCCATGTAATGTAATGTAATGCAATGCTATCTATCTAGCTCTCCCTCTATACTTCCTTTTGGATAAACAGACATATTAGGCAAGCATTTTGGAGCTTTCACCTAAATAACTACAGGTGGTGAGATAAGCTGCACAATATAATTGACCTTTCAGTATATTGTTGCACACACACCATCTATTTAGCAAATGCCCTTGTTATCAACAGCAGCCTTTTAAACTCACCTGAGCTAACAGGTATGTGAGCTGGTTACTCTGCTGCGCTTAAAATTTCTTTTTTGGTTTGCTACAATGCCTTTTCTGAAACGTTGTCTCCCTCTGCTGGAACACTGACTTCTTTCATTTAATGCCTGCAGACTATAAAAGAGAAACCAACCCAAAAAGTTTGGTTGATTAGTCTGTGGCATTCTTTTAAACTGTTGCTTATGGCGGTCTCTGTGAGCTTCTCAGTGACATTCAGCCATCCAGGTATCCCGCCTGCAGTAGACGGAATGTGGCAATGGAACGCTGGCTGCGCGTGTCATAATAGGCTCTGAGCCTTTATATACCTGCGCACAGCAGCAGCCACCTTCAGTCTGCTGCTGGACAGCCAGCAGCAGCAGCAGCAGGAGAGGTAATTAATCAGCAACCCTCCTGCTAAGGGTAGACAGCTGCTCGTTCCACCCCCCCCCCGCCTTAATTGGTTCTCCTCCCTTCCAACGGTGTTGAGGCGGGTGGGAACAGCCGTGGGTTGAGGGTACTGTGCTAAAAGAGGTGGAGTTATGCAGATCTAAAACGCGTGGATTGCAGCAGCAGCAAGCCGGAAAGTGCAGGCATGTGAGGGATCTAGAGGTTGACAGCATGTCTTCTTAACGGGAGTCCAGGTGGCCATCTCCACAAATGGACTTTTCAGAATCCTTGGGTGGCACCGTAGTCGGAAACCAATTCTGGTTATCGCTTCTCGGCCTTTTGGCTAAGATCAAGTGTAGTATCTGTTCTTATCAGTTTAATATCTGATACGTCCCCTATCTGGGGACCATATATTAAATGGATTTTTAGAACAGGGAGATGGAAAAAGAGCTTGCTCTGTCCACTCCACGCATTGACCTGGTATTGCAGTATCTCCAGGACCGGTGCACCCCTTCTTTAATGCAGTTTCTAAAATCAGAAAGAATTGAATTCAATGCTTTTTGTTCATTTTGCTTGTTTGTCGGATTTTGGGATGGACTCTTTGGCTTTGCTTTTCTTCTCCTCATTGGATTTTTCATGTTAAAAGTTGCAGAAGCCAGATGACAAGCTCATTTTGGTTCAACTTCAGCAACTGTGCATTGCATTGCCATGTAATGTAATGTAATGCAATGCTATCTATCTAGCTCTCCCTCTATACTTCCTTTTGGATAAACAGACATATTAGGCAAGCATTTTGGAGCTTTCACCTAAATAACTACAGGTGGTGAGATAAGCTGCACAATATAATTGACCTTTCAGTATATTGTTGCACACACACAATCTATTTAGCAAATGCCCTTGTTATCAACAGCAGCCTTTTAAACTCACCTGAGCTAACAGGTATGTGAGCTGGTTACTCTGCTGCGCTTAAAATTTCTTTTTTGGTTTGCTACAATGCCTTTTCTGAAACGTTGTCTCCCTCTGCTGGAACACTGACTTCTTTCATTTAATGCCTGCAGACTATAAAAGAGAAACCAACCCAAAAAGTTTGGTTGATTAGTCTGTGGCATTCTTTTAAACTGTTGCTTATGGCGGTCTCTGTGAGCTTCTCAGTGACATTCAGCCATCCAGGTATCCCGCCTGCAGTAGACGGAATGTGGCAATGGAACGCTGGCTGCGCGTGTCATAATAGGCTCTGAGCCATTATATACCTGCGCACAGCAGCAGCCACCTTCAGTCTGCTGCTGGACAGCCAGCAGCAGCAGCAGGAGAGGTAATTAATCAGCAACCCTCCTGCTAAGGGTAGACAGCTGCTCGTTCCACCCCCCCCCCCGCCTTAATCGGTTCTCCTCCCTTCCAACGGTGTTGAGGCGGGTGGGAACAGCCGGGGGTTGAGGGTACTGTGCTAAAAGAGGTGGAGTTATGCAGATCTAAAACGCGTGGATTGCAGCAGCAGCAAGCCGAAAAGTGCAGGCATGTGAGGGATCTAGAGGTTGACAGCATGTCTTCTTAACGGGAGTCCAGGTGGCCATCTCCACAAATGGACTTTTCAGAATCCTTGGGTGGCACCGTAGTCGGAAACCAATTCTGGTTATCGCTTCTCGGCCTTTTGGCTAAGATCAAGTGTAGTATCTGTTCTTATCAGTTTAATATCTGATACGTCCCCTATCTGGGGACCATATATTAAATGGATTTTTAGAACAGGGAGATGGAAAAAGAGCTTGCTCTGTCCACTCCACGCATTGACCTGGTATTGCAGTATCTCCAGGACCAGTGCACCCCTTCTTTAATGCAGTTTCTAAAATCAGAAAGAATTGAATTCAATGCTTTTTGTTCATTTTGCTTGTTTGTCGGATTTTGGGATGGACTCTTTGGCTTTGCTTTTCTTCTCCTCATTGGATTTTTCATGTTAAAAGTTGCAGAAGCCAGATGACAAGCTCATTTTGGTTCAACTTCAGCAACTGTGCATTGCATTGCCATGTAATGTAATGTAATGCAATGCTATCTATCTAGCTCTCCCTCTATACTTCCTTTTGGATAAACAGACATATTAGGCAAGCATTTTGGAGCTTTCACCTAAATAACTACAGGTGGTGAGATAAGCTGCACAATATAATTGACCTTTCAGTATATTGTTGCACACACACCATCTATTTAGCAAATGCCCTTGTTATCAACAGCAGCCTTTTAAACTCACCTGAGCTAACAGGTATGTGAGCTGGTTACTCTGCTGCGCTTAAAATTTCTTTTTTGGTTTGCTACAATGCCTTTTCTGAAACGTTGTCTCCCTCTGCTGGAACACTGACTTCTTTCATTTAATGCCTGCAGACTATAAAAGAGAAACCAACCCAAAAAGTTTGGTTGATTAGTCTGTGGCATTCTTTTAAACTGTTGCTTATGGCGGTCTCTGTGAGCTTCTCAGTGACATTCAGCCATCCAGGTATCCCGCCTGCAGTAGACGGAATGTGGCAATGGAACGCTGGCTGCGCGTGTCATAATAGGCTCTGAGCCTTTATATACCTGCGCACAGCAGCAGCCACCTTCAGTCTGCTGCTGGACAGCCAGCAGCAGCAGCAGCAGGAGAGGTAATTAATCAGCAACCCTCCTGCTCGTTCCACCCCCCCCCGCCTTAATTGGTTCTCCTCCCTTCCAACGGTGTTGAGGCGGGTGGGAACAGCCGGGGGTTGAGGGTACTGTGCTAAAAGAGGTGGAGTTATGCAGATCTAAAACGCGTGGATTGCAGCAGCAGCAAGCCGAAAAGTGCAGGCATGTGAGGGATCTAGAGGTTGACAGCATGTCTTCTTAACGGGAGTCCAGGTGGCCATCTCCACAAATGGACTTTTCAGAATCCTTGGGTGGCACCGTAGTCGGAAACCAATTCTGGTTATCGCTTCTCGGCCTTTTGGCTAAGATCAAGTGTAGTATCTTTCGAAAAGGCGGTTTTGGATGTTGGCCGCCCTAGTAGATTGATACATTATGCACACTGGGGTTTAGGCGCTTGTTAGTACGCCAGGTGGCTAATATAGTCATCTGGTGGAAAGCATGGCCCCCCAGGATCGACGCCATTGGGCCGGGGAAGATCGAAAGCCCGAAGTGTGAAGTGCCCCAGGAGTGGTGACCCTGGGGTGCCTTAACTCACTGGGATTGGGAACCCCACTTGAGTTTATGGCACATTTGCACAAGCACTTTAAATTTTCTTTCTTCGCACACACCCTTATTCCGGGCCTTCTGGCCTTAGGATGGGGAATTTTTCAATTCCCGGTCGAAGGTCCGGGCAGTATTATACTGTGAAACCTTCACTATTTATTTAATTTCTTTGTCACTGTGTGTCCACTTATTCACGTGTGTCACGTCCTACTAGGATTTTGTCGGGATGCGGTTCCCTTACGGGTTCCTCTCTTGGCAGGTCTAGGGGGGGAGTGTGTGGCCATCAGGTTCCGCTCCCCCCTGAACCCCCCTGGCTCTCCTCTTTCGGGAGGAGAGCGTTGTTGGCTCCCCTCTTCCGGGAGGGGAGCACAGTCTTTGGCTCCCAGTGCCTTGCTCGGGTGAGAACTCGGGCAGGTGCTGGGGGTAAGATTGGGTCGCCTCTGGCTCCGGCTGGAGGTGGCTATTTGTCCCTGTTCCTCGCTGTGGCCTTCTGGCTCGGAGGGACGGGGAATGGTTTGGGGGACCCTTCTCCTTTTGGAGAGGGTTTCAAGAAGACCAGCATCCTAGTGCACTTTTTTTGTGGCACTTGTCACTTTTTTAAGCGCACTCGGGTTTTGTACACGAATTCGGGCTTTCGATAAAAAAAAAAAAAATCTGTTCTTATCAGTTTAATATCTGATACGTCCCCTATCTGGGGACCATATATTAAATGGATTTTTAGAACAGGGAGATGGAAAAAGAGCTTGCTCTGTCCACTCCACGCATAGACCTGGTATTGCAGTATCTCCAGGACCGGTGCACCCCTTCTTTAATGCAGTTTCTAAAATCAGAAAGAATTGAATTCAATGCTTTTTGTGCATTTTGCTTGTTTGTCGGATTTTGGGATGGACTCTTTGGCTTTGCTTTTCTTCTCCTCATTGGATTTTTCATGTTAAAAGTTGCAGAAGCCAGATGACAAGCTCATTTTGGTTCAACTTCAGCAACTGTGCATTGCATTGCCATGTAATGTAATGTAATGCAATGCTATCTATCTAGCTCTCCCTCTATACTTCCTTTTGGATAAACAGACATATTAGGCAAGCATTTTGGAGCTTTCACCTAAATAACTACAGGTGGTGAGATAAGCTGCACAATATAATTGACCTTTCAGTATATTGTTGCACACACACCATCTATTTAGCAAATGCCCTTGTTATCAACAGCAGCCTTTTAAACTCACCTGAGCTAACAGGTATGTGAGCTGGTTACTCTGCTGCACTTAAAATTTCTTTTTTTGGTTTGCTACAATGCCTTTTCTGAAACGTTGTCTCCCTCTGCTGGAACACTGACTTCTTTCATTTAATGCCTGCAGACTATAAAAGAGAAACCAACCCAAAAAGTTTGGTTGATTAGTCTGTGGCATTCTTTTAAACTGTTGCTTATGGCGGTCTCTGTGAGCTTCTCAGTGACATTCAGCCATCCAGGTATCCCGCCTGCAGTAGACGGAATGTGGCAATGGAACGCTGGCTGCGCGTGTCATAATAGGCTCTGAGCCTTTATATACCTGCGCACAGCAGCAGCCACCTTCAGTCTGCTGCTGGACAGCCAGCAGCAGCAGGAGAGGTAATTAATCAGCAACCCTCCTGCTAAGGGTAGACAGCTGCTCGTTCCACCCCCCCCCCCGCCTTAATTGGTTCTCCTCCCTTCCAACGGTGTTGAGGCGGGTGGGAACAGCCGGGGGTTGAGGGTACTGTGCTAAAAGAGGTGGAGTTATGCAGATCTAAAACGCGTGGATTGCAGCAGCAGCAAGCCGAAAAGTGCAGGCATGTGAGGGATCTAGAGGTTGACAGCATGTCTTCTTAACGGGAGTCCAGGTGGCCATCTCCACAAATGGACTTTTCAGAATCCTTGGGTGGCACCGTAGTCGGAAACCAATTCTGGTTATCGCTTCTCGGCCTTTTGGCTAAGATCAAGTGTAGTATCTGTTCTTATCAGTTTAATATCTGATACGTCCCCTATCTGGGGACCATATATTAAATGGATTTTTAGAACAGGGAGATGGAAAAAGAGCTTGCTCTGTCCACTCCACGCATTGACCTGGTATTGCAGTATCTCCAGGACCGGTGCACCCCTTCTTTAATGCAGTTTCTAAAATCAGAAAGAATTGAATTCAATGCTTTTTGTTCATTTTGCTTGTTTGTCGGATTTTGGGATGGACTCTTTGGCTTTGCTTTTCTTCTCCTCATTGGATTTTTCATGTTAAAAGTTGCAGAAGCCAGATGACAAGCTCATTTTGGTTCAACTTCAGCAACTGTGCATTGCATTGCCATGTAATGTAATGTAATGCAATGCTATCTATCTAGCTTTCCCTCTATACTTCCTTTTGGATAAACAGACATATTAGGCAAGCATTTTGGAGCTTTCACCTAAATAACTACAGGTGGTGAGATAAGCTGCATAATATAATTGACCTTTCAGTATATTGTTGCACACACACCATCTATTTAGCAAATGCCCTTGTTATCAACAGCAGCCTTTTAAACTCACCTGAGCTAACAGGTATGTGAGCTGGTTACTCTGCTGCACTTAAAATTTCTTTTTTGGTTTGCTACAATGCCTTTTCTGAAACGTTGTCTCCCTCTGCTGGAACACTGACTTCTTTCATTTAATGCCTGCAGACTATAAAAGAGAAACCAACCCAAAAAGTTTGGTTGATTAGTCTGTGGCATTCTTTTAAACTGTTGCTTATGGCGGTCTCTGTGAGCTTCTCAGTGACATTCAGCCATCCAGGTATCCCGCCTGCAGTAGACGGAATGTGGCAATGGAACGCTGGCTGCGCGTGTCATAATAGGCTCTGAGCCTTTATATACCTGCGCACAGCAGCAGCCACCTTCAGTCTGCTGCTGGACAGCCAGCAGCAGCAGCAGCAGGAGAGGTAATTAATCAGCAACCCTCCTGCTAAGGGTAGACAGCTGCTCGTTCCACCCCCCCCCCGCCTTAATTGGTTCTCCTCCCTTCCAACGGTGTTGAGGCGGGTGGGAACAGCCGGGGGTTGAGGGTACTGTGCTAAAAGAGGTGGAGTTATGCAGATCTAAAACGCGTGGATTGCAGCAGCAGCAAGCCGAAAAGTGCAGGCATGTGAGGGATCTAGAGGTTGACAGCATGTCTTCTTAACGGGAGTCCAGGTGGCCATCTCCACAAATGGACTTTTCAGAATCCTTGGGTGGCACCGTAGTCGGAAACCAATTCTGGTTATCGCTTCTCGGCCTTTTGGCTAAGATCAAGTGTAGTATCTGTTCTTATCAGTTTAATATCTGATACGTCCCCTATCTGGGGACCATATATTAAATGGATTTTTAGAACAGGGAGATGGAAAAAGAGCTTGCTCTGTCCACTCCACGCATTGACCTGGTATTGCAGTATCTCCAGGAGCGGTGCACCCCTTCTTTAATGCAGTTTCTAAAATCAGAAAGAATTGAATTCAATGCTTTTTGTTCATTTTGCTTGTTTGTCGGATTTTGGGATGGACTCTTTGGCTTTGCTTTTCTTCTCCTCATTGGATTTTTCATGTTAAAAGTTGCAGAAGCCAGATGACAAGCTCATTTTGGTTCAACTTCAGCAACTGTGCATTGCATTGCCATGTAATGTAATGTAATGCAATGCTATCTATCTAGCTCTCCCTCTATACTTCCTTTTGGATAAACAGACATATTAGGCAAGCATTTTGGAGCTTTCACCTAAATAACTACAGGTGGTGAGATAAGCTGCACAATATAATTGACCTTTCAGTATATTGTTGCACACACACCATCTATTTAGCAAATGCCCTTGTTATCAACAGCAGCCTTTTAAACTCACCTGAGCTAACAGGTATGTGAGCTGGTTACTCTGCTGCGCTTAAAATTTCTTTTTTGGTTTGCTACAATGCCTTTTCTGAAACGTTGTCTCCCTCTGCTGGAACACTGACTTCTTTCATTTAATGCCTGCAGACTATAAAAGAGAAACCAACCCAAAAAGTTTGGTTGATTAGTCTGTGGCATTCTTTTAAACTGTTGCTTATGGCGGTCTCTGTGAGCTTCTCAGTGACATTCAGCCATCCAGGTATCCCGCCTGCAGTAGACGGAATGTGGCAATGGAACGCTGGCTGCGCGTGTCATAATAGGCTCTGAGCCTTTATATACCTGCGCACAGCAGCAGCCACCTTCAGTGTGCTGCTGGACAGCCAGCAGCAGCAGCAGCAGGAGAGGTAATTAATCAGCAACCCTCCTGCTAAGGGTAGACAGCTGCTCGTTCCACCCCCCCCCCGCCTTAATTGGTTCTCCTCCCTTCCAACGGTGTTGAGGCGGGTGGGAACAGCCGGGGGTTGAGGGTACTGTGCTAAAAGAGGTGGAGTTATGCAGATCTAAAACGCGTGGATTGCAGCAGCAGCAAGCCGAAAAGTGCAGGCATGTGAGGGATCTAGAGGTTGACAGCATGTCTTCTCAACGGGAGTCCAGGTGGCCATCTCCACAAATGGACTTTTCAGAATCCTTGGGTGGCACCGTAGTCGGAAACCAATTCTGGTTATCGCTTCTCGGCCTTTTGGCTAAGATCAAGTGTAGTATCTGTTCTTATCAGTTTAATATCTGATACGTCCCCTATCTGGGGACCATATATTAAATGGATTTTTAGAACAGGGAGATGGAAAAAGAGCTTGCTCTGTCCACTCCACGCATTGACCTGGTATTGCAGTATCTCCAGGACCGGTGCACCCCTTCTTTAATGCAGTTTCTAAAATCAGAAAGAATTGAATTCAATGCTTTTTGTTCATTTTGCTTGTTTGTCGGATTTTGGGATGGACTCTTTGGCTTTGCTTTTCTTCTCCTCATTGGATTTTTCATGTTAAAAGTTGCAGAAGCCAGATGACAAGCTCATTTTGGTTCAACTTCAGCAACTGTGCATTGCATTGCCATGTAATGTAATGTAATGCAATGCTATCTATCTAGCTCTCCCTCTATACTTCCTTTTGGATAAACAGACATATTAGGCAAGCATTTTGGAGCTTTCACCTAAATAACTACAGGTGGTGAGATAAGCTGCACAATATAATTGACCTTTCAGTATATTGTTGCACACACACCATCTATTTAGCAAATGCCCTTGTTATCAACAGCAGCCTTTTAAACTCACCTGAGCTAACAGGTATGTGAGCTGGTTACTCTGCTGCGCTTAAAGTTTCTTTTTTGGTTTGCTACAATGCCTTTTCTGAAACGTTGTCTCCCTCTGCTGGAACACTGACTTCTTTCATTTAATGCCTGCAGACTATAAAAGAGAAACCAACCCAAAAAGTTTGGTTGATTAGTCTGTGGCATTCTTTTAAACTGTTACTTATGGCGGTCTCTGTGAGCTTCTCAGTGACATTCAGCCATCCAGGTATCCCGCCTGCAGTAGACGGAATGTGGCAATGGAACGCTGGCTGCGCGTGTCATAATAGGCTCTGAGCCTTTATATACCTGCGCACAGCAGCAGCCACCTTCAGTCTGCTGCTGGACAGCCAGCAGCAGCAGCAGCAGGAGAGGTAATTAATCAGCAACCCTCCTGCTAAGGGTAGACAGCTGCTCGTTCCACCCCCCCCCCGCCTTAATTGGTTCTCCTCCCTTCCAACGGTGTTGAGGCGGGTGGGAACAGCCGGGGGTTGAGGGTACTGTGCTAAAAGAGGTGGAGTTATGCAGATCTAAAACGCGTGGATTTCAGCAGCAGCAAGCCGAAAAGTGCAGGCATGTGAGGGATCTAGAGGTTGACAGCATGTCTTCTTAACGGGAGTCCAGGTGGCCATCTCCACAAATGGACTTTTCAGAATCCTTGGGTGGCACCGTAGTCGGAAACCAATTCTGGTTATCGCTACTCGGCCTTTTGGCTAAGATCAAGTGTAGTATCTGTTCTTATCAGTTTAATATCTGATACGTCCCCTATCTGGGGACCATATATTAAATGGATTTTTAGAACAGGGAGATGGAAAAAGAGCTTGCTCTGTCCACTCCACGCATTGACCTGGTATTGCAGTATCTCCAGGAGCGGTGCACCCCTTCTTTAATGCAGTTTCTAAAATCAGAAAGAATTGAATTCAATGCTTTTTGTTCATTTTTCTTGTTTGTCGGATTTTGGGATGGACTCTTTGGCTTTGCTTTTCTTCTCCTCATTGGATTTTTCATATTAAAAGTTGCAGAAGCCAGATGACAAGCTCATTTTGGTTCAACTTCAGCAACTGTGCATTGCATTGCCATGTAATGTAATGTAATGCAATGCTATCTATCTAGCTCTCCCTCTATACTTCCTTTTGGATAAACAGACATATTAGGCAAGCATTTTGGAGCTTTCACCTAAATAACTACAGGTGGTGAGATAAGCTGCACAATATAATTGACCTTTCAGTATATTGTTGCACACACACCATCTATTTAGCAAATGCCCTTGTTATCAACAGCAGCCTTTTAAACTCACCTGAGCTAACAGGTATGTGAGCTGGTTACTCTGCTGCGCTTAAAATTTCTTTTTTGGTTTGCTACAATGCCTTTTCTGAAACGTTGTCTCCCTCTGCTGGAACACTGACTTCTTTCATTTAATGCCTGCAGACTATAAAAGAGAAACCAACCCAAAAAGTTTGGTTGATTAGTCTGTGGCATTCTTTTAAACTGTTGCTTATGGCGGTCTCTGTGAGCTTCTCAGTGACATTCAGCCATCCAGGTATCCCGCCTGCAGTAGACGGAATGTGGCAATGGAACGCTGGCTGCGCGTGTCATAATAGGCTCTGAGCCTTTATATACCTGCGCACAGCAGCAGCCACCTTCAGTCTGCTGCTGGACAGCCAGCAGCAGCAGCAGCAGGAGAGGTAATTAATCAGCAACCCTCCTGCTAAGGGTAGACAGCTGCTCGTTCCACCCCCCCCCCCGCCTTAATTGGTTCTCCTCCCTTCCAACGGTGTTGAGGCGGGTGGGAACAGCCGGGGGTTGAGGGTACTGTGCTAAAAGAGGTGGAGTTATGCAGATCTAAAACGCGTGGATTGCAGCAGCAGCAAGCCGAAAAGTGCAGGCATGTGAGGGATCTAGAGGTTGACAGCATGTCTTCTCAACGGGAGTCCAGGTGGCCATCTCCACAAATGGACTTTTCAGAATCCTTGGGTGGCACCGTAGTCGGAAACCAATTCTGGTTATCGCTTCTCGGCCTTTTGGCTAAGATCAAGTGTAGTATCTGTTCTTATCAGTTTAATATCTGATACGTCCCCTATCTGGGGACCATATATTAAATGGATTTTTAGAACAGGGAGATGGAAAAAGAGCTTGCTCTGTCCACTCCACGCATTGACCTGGTATTGCAGTATCTCCAGGACCGGTGCACCCCTTCTTTAATGCAGTTTCTAAAATCAGAAAGAATTGAATTCAATGCTTTTTGTTCATTTTGCTTGTTTGTCGGATTTTGGGATGGACTCTTTGGCTTTGCTTTTCTTCTCCTCATTGGATTTTTCATGTTAAAGTTGCAGAAGCCAGATGACAAGCTCATTTTGGTTCAACTTCAGCAACTGTGCATTGCATTGCCATGTAATGTAATGTAATGCAATGCTATCTATCTAGCTCTCCCTCTATACTTCCTTTTGGATAAACAGACATATTAGGCAAGCATTTTGGAGCTTTCACCTAAATAACTACAGGTGGTGAGATAAGCTGCACAATATAATTGACCTTTCAGTATATTGTTGCACACACACCATCTATTTAGCAAATGCCCTTGTTATCAACAGCAGCCTTTTAAACTCACCTGAGCTAACAGGTATGTGAGCTGGTTACTCTGCTGCGCTTAAAATTTCTTTTTTGGTTTGCTACAATGCCTTTTCTGAAACGTTGTCTCCCTCTGCTGGAACACTGACTTCTTTCATTTAATGCCTGCAGACTATAAAAGAGAAACCAACCCAAAAAGTTTGGTTGATTAGTCTGTGGCATTCTTTTAAACTGTTACTTATGGCGGTGTCTGTGAGCTTCTCAGTGACATTCAGCCATCCAGGTATCCCGCCTGCAGTAGACGGAATGTGGCAATGGAACGCTGGCTGCGCGTGTCATAATAGGCTCTGAGCCTTTATATACCTGCGCACAGCAGCAGCCACCTTCAGTCTGCTGCTGGACAGCCAGCAGCAGCAGCAGCAGGAGAGGTAATTAATCAGCAACCCTCCTGCTAAGGGTAGACAGCTGCTCGTTCCACCCCCCCCCCGCCTTAATTGGTTCTCCTCCCTTCCAACGGTGTTGAGGCGGGTGGGAACAGCCGGGGGTTGAGGGTACTGTGCTAAAAGAGGTGGAGTTATGCAGATCTAAAACGCGTGGATTGCAGCAGCAGCAAGCCGAAAAGTGCAGGCATGTGAGGGATCTAGAGGTTGACAGCATGTCTTCTTAACGGGAGTCCAGGTGGCCATCTCCACAAATGGACTTTTCAGAATCCTTGGGTGGCACCGTAGTCGGAAACCAATTCTGGTTATCGCTTCTCGGCCTTTTGGCTAAGATCAAGTGTAGTATCTGTTCTTATCAGTTTAATATCTGATACGTCCCCTATCTGGGGACCATATATTAAATGGATTTTTAGAACAGGGAGATGGAAAAAGAGCTTGCTCTGTCCACTCCACGCATTGACCTGGTATTGCAGTATCTCCAGGACCGGTGCACCCCTTCTTTAATGCAGTTTCTAAAATCAGAAAGAATTGAATTCAATGCTTTTTGTTCATTTGGCTTGTTTGTTGGATTTTGGGATGGACTCTTTGGCTTTGCTTTTCTTCTCCTCATTGGATTTTTCATGTTAAAAGTTGCAGAAGCCAGATGACAAGCTCATTTTGGTTCAACTTCAGCAACTGTGCATTGCATTGCCATGTAATGTAATGTAATGCAATGCTATCTATCTAGCTCTCCCTCTATACTTCCTTTTGGATAAACAGACATATTAGGCAAGCATTTTGGAGCTTTCACCTAAATAACTACAGGTGGTGAGATAAGCTGCACAATATAATTGACCTTTCAGTATATTGTTGCACACACACCATCTATTTAGCAAATGCCCTTGTTATCAACAGCAGCCTTTTAAACTCACCTGAGCTAACAGGTATGTGAGCTGGTTACTCTGCTGCGCTTAAAATTTCTTTTTTGGTTTGCTACAATGCCTTTTCTGAAACGTTGTCTCCCTCTGCTGGAACACTGACTTCTTTCATTTAATGCCTGCAGACTATAAAAGAGAAACCAACCCAAAAAGTTTGGTTGATTAGTCTGTGGCATTCTTTTAAACTGTTACTTATGGCGGTCTCTGTGAGCTTCTCAGTGACATTCAGCCATCCAGGTATCCCGCCTGCAGTAGACGGAATGTGGCAATGGAACGCTGGCTGCGCGTGTCATAATAGGCTCTGAGCCTTTATATACCTGCGCACAGCAGCAGCCACCTTCAGTCTGCTGCTGGACAGCCAGCAGCAGCAGCAGCAGGAGAGGTAATTAATCAGCAACCCTCCTGCTAAGGGTAGACAGCTGCTCGTTCCACCCCCCCCCCCGCCTTAATTGGTTCTCCTCCCTTCCAACGGTGTTGAGGCGGGTGGGAACAGCCGGGGGTTGAGGGTACTGTGCTAAAAGAGGTGGAGTTATGCAGATCTAAAACGCGTGGATTGCAGCAGCAGCAAGCCGAAAAGTGCAGGCATGTGAGGGATCTAGAGGTTGACAGCATGTCTTCTTAACGGGAGTCCAGGTGGCCATCTCCACAAATGGACTTTTCAGAATCCTTGGGTGGCACCGTAGTCGGAAACCAATTCTGGTTATCGCTTCTCGGCCTTTTGGCTAAGATCAAGTGTAGTATCTGTTCTTATCAGTTTAATATCCGATACGTCCCCTATCTGGGGACCATATATTAAATGGATTTTTAGAACAGGGAGATGGAAAAAGAGCTTGCTCTGTCCACTCCACGCATTGACCTGGTATTGCAGTATCTCCAGGACCGGTGCACCCCTTCTTTAATGCAGTTTCTAAAATCAGAAAGAATTGAATTCAATGCTTTTTGTTCATTTTGCTTGTTTGTCGGATTTTGGGATGGACTCTTTGGCTTTGCTTTTCTTCTCCTCATTGGATTTTTCATGTTAAAAGTTGCAGAAGCCAGATGACAAGCTCATTTTGGTTCAACTTCAGCAACTGTGCATTGCATTGCCATGTAATGTAATGTAATGCAATGCTATCTATCTAGCTCTCCCTCTATACTTCCTTTTGGATAAACAGACATATTAGGCAAGCATTTTGGAGCTTTCACCTAAATAACTACAGGTGGTGAGATAAGCTGCACAATATAATTGACCTTTCAGTATATTGTTGCACACACACCATCTATTTAGCAAATGCCCTTGTTATCAACAGCAGCCTTTTAAACTCACCTGAGCTAACAGGTATGTGAGCTGGTTACTCTGCTGCGCTTAAAATTTCTTTTTTGGTTTGCTACAATGCCTTTTCTGAAACGTTGTCTCCCTCTGCTGGAACACTGACTTCTTTCATTTAATGCCTGCAGACTATAAAAGAGAAACCAACCCAAAAAGTTAGGTTGATTAGTCTGTGGCATTCTTTTAAACTGTTGCTTATGGCGGTCTCTGTGAGCTTCTCAGTGACATTCAGCCATCCAGGTATCCCGCCTGCAGTAGACGGAATGTGGCAATGGAACGCTGGCTGCGCGTGTCATAATAGGCTCTGAGCCTTTATATACCTGCGCACAGCAGCAGCCACCTTCAGTCTGCTGCTGGACAGCCAGCAGCAGCAGCAGCAGGAGAGGTAATTAATCAGCAACCCTCCTGCTAAGGGTAGACAGCTGCTCGTTCCACCCCCCCCCCCCGCCTTAATTGGTTCTCCTCCCTTCCAACGGTGTTGAGGCGGGTGGGAACAGCCGGGGGTTGAGGGTACTGTGCTAAAAGAGGTGGAGTTATGCAGATCTAAAACGCGTGGATTGCAGCAGCAGCAAGCCGAAAAGTGCAGGCATGTGAGGGATCTAGAGGTTGTCAGCATGTCTTCTTAACGGGAGTCCAGGTGGCCATCTCCACAAATGGACTTTTCAGAATCCTTGGGTGGCACCGTAGTCGGAAACCAATTCTGGTTATCGCTTCTCGACCTTTTGGCTAAGATCAAGTGTAGTATCTGTTCTTATCAGTTTAATATCTGATACGTCCCCTATCTGGGGACCATATATTAAATGGATTTTTAGAACAGGGAGATGGAAAAAGAGCTTGCTCTGTCCACTCCACGCATTGACCTGGTATTGCAGTATCTCCAGGACCGGTGCACCCCTTCTTTAATGCAGTTTCTAAAATCAGAAAGAATTGAATTCAATGCTTTTTGTTCATTTTGCTTGTTTGTCGGATTTTGGGATGGACTCTTTGGCTTTGCTTTTCTTCTCCTCATTGGATTTTTCATGTTAAAAGTTGCAGAAGCCAGATGACAAGCTCATTTTGGTTCAACTTCAGCAACTGTGCATTGCATTGCCATGTAATGTAATGTAATGCAATGCTATCTATCTAGCTCTCCCTCTATACTTCCTTTTGGATAAACAGACATATTAGGCAAGCATTTTGGAGCTTTCACCTAAATAACTACAGGTGGTGAGATAAGCTGCACAATATAATTGACCTTTCAGTATATTGTTGCACACACACCATCTATTTAGCAAATGCCCTTGTTATCAACAGCAGCCTTTTAAACTCACCTGAGCTAACAGGTATGTGAGCTGGTTACTCTGCTGCGCTTAAAATTTCTTTTTTGGTTTGCTACAATGCCTTTTCTGAAACGTTGTCTCCCTCTGCTGGAACACTGACTTCTTTCATTTAATGCCTGCAGACTATAAAAGAGAAACCAACCCAAAAAGTTTGGTTGATTAGTCTGTGGCATTCTTTTAAACTGTTGCTTATGGCGGTCTCTGTGAGCTTCTCAGTGACATTCAGCCATCCAGGTATCCCGCCTGCAGTAGACGGAATGTGGCAATGGAACGCTGGCTGCGCGTGTCATAATAGGCTCTGAGCCTTTATATACCTGCGCACAGCAGCAGCCACCTTCAGTCTGCTGCTGGACAGCCAGCAGCAGCAGCAGCAGGAGAGGTAATTAATCAGCAACCCTCCTGCTAAGGGTAGACAGCTGCTCGTTCCACCCCCCCCCCCCGCCTTAATTGGTTCTCCTCCCTTCCAACGGTGTTGAGGCGGGTGGGAACAGCCGGGGGTTGAGGGTACTGTGCTAAAAGAGGTGGAGTTATGCAGATCTAAAACGCGTGGATTGCAGCAGCAGCAAGCCGAAAAGTGCAGGCATGTGAGGGATCTAGAGGTTGACAGCATGTCTTCTTAACGGGAGTCCAGGTGGCCATCTCCACAAATGGACTTTTCAGAATCCTTGGGTGGCACCGTAGTCGGAAACCAATTCTGGTTATCGCTTCTCGGCCTTTTGGCTAAGATCAAGTGTAGTATCTGTTCTTATCAGTTTAATATCTGATACGTCCCCTATCTGGGGACCATATATTAAATGGATTTTTAGAACAGGGAGATGGAAAAAGAGCTTGCTCTGTCCACTCCACGCATTGACCTGGTATTGCAGTATCTCCAGGACCGGTGCACCCCTTCTTTAATGCAGTTTCTAAAATCAGAAAGAATTGAATTCAATGCTTTTTGTTCATTTTGCTTGTTTGTCGGATTTTGGGATGGACTCTTTGGCTTTGCTTTTCTTCTCCTAATTGGATTTTTCATGTTAAAAGTTGCAGAAGCCAGATGACAAGCTCATTTTGGTTCAACTTCAGCAACTGTGCATTGCATTGCCATGTAATGTAATGTAATGCAATGCTATCTATCTAGCTCTCCCTCTATACTTCCTTTTGGATAAACAGACATATTAGGCAAGCATTTTGGAGCTTTCACCTAAATAACTACAGGTGGTGAGATAAGCTGCACAATATAATTGACCTTTCAGTATATTGTTGCACACACACCATCTATTTAGCAAATGCCCTTGTTATCAACAGCAGCCTTTTAAACTCACCTGAGCTAACAGGTATGTGAGCTGGTTACTCTGCTGCGCTTAAAATTTCTTTTTTGGTTTGCTACAATGCCTTTTCTGAAACGTTGTCTCCCTCTGCTGGAACACTGACTTCTTTCATTTAATGCCTGCAGACTATAAAAGAGAAACCAACCCAAAAAGTTTGGTTGATTAGTCTGTGGCATTCTTTTAAACTGTTGCTTATGGCGGTCTCTGTGAGCTTCTCAGTGACATTCAGCCATCCAGGTATCCCGCCTGCAGTAGACGGAATGTGGCAATGGAACGCTGGCTGCGCGTGTCATAATAGGCTCTGAGCCTTTATATACCTGCGCACAGCAGCAGCCACCTTCAGTCTGCTGCTGGACAGCCAGCAGCAGCAGCAGCAGGAGAGGTAATTAATCAGCAACCCTCCTGCTAAGGGTAGACAGCTGCTCGTTCCACCCCCCCCCCCGCCTTAATTGGTTCTCCTCCCTTCCAACGGTGTTGAGGCGGGTGGGAACAGCCGGGGGTTGAGGGTACTGTGCTAAAAGAGGTGGAGTTATGCAGATCTAAAACGCGTGGATTGCAGCAGCAGCAAGCCGAAAAGTGCAGGCATGTGAGGGATCTAGAGGTTGTCAGCATGTCTTCTTAACGGGAGTCCAGGTGGCCATCTCCACAAATGGACTTTTCAGAATCCTTGGGTGGCACCGTAGTCGGAAACCAATTCTGGTTATCGCTTCTCGACCTTTTGGCTAAGATCAAGTGTAGTATCTGTTCTTATCAGTTTAATATCTGATACGTCCCCTATCTGGGGACCATATATTAAATGGATTTTTAGAACAGGGAGATGGAAAAAGAGCTTGCTCTGTCCACTCCACGCATTGACCTGGTATTGCAGTATCTCCAGGACCGGTGCACCCCTTCTTTAATGCAGTTTCTAAAATCAGAAAGAATTGAATTCAATGCTTTTTGTTCATTTTGCTTGTTTGTCGGATTTTGGGATGGACTCTTTGGCTTTGCTTTTCTTCTCCTCATTGGATTTTTCATGTTAAAAGTTGCAGAAGCCAGATGACAAGCTCATTTTGGTTCAACTTCAGCAACTGTGCATTGCATTGCCATGTAATGTAATGTAATGCAATGCTATCTATCTAGCTCTCCCTCTATACTTCCTTTTGGATAAACAGACATATTAGGCAAGCATTTTGGAGCTTTCACTTAAATAACTACAGGTGGTGAGATAAGCTGCACAATATAATTGACCTTTCAGTATATTGTTGCACACACACCATCTATTTAGCAAATGCCCTTGTTATCAACAGCAGCCTTTTAAACTCACCTGAGCTAACAGGTATGTGAGCTGGTTACTCTGCTGCGCTTAAAATTTCTTTTTTGGTTTGCTACAATGCCTTTTCTGAAACGTTGTCTCCCTCTGCTGGAACACTGACTTCTTTCATTTAATGCCTGCAGACTATAAAAGAGAAACCAACCCAAAAAGTTTGGTTGATTAGTCTGTGGCATTCTTTTAAACTGTTGCTTATGGCGGTCTCTGTGAGCTTCTCAGTGACATTCAGCCATCCAGGTATCCCGCCTGCAGTAGACGGAATGTGGCAATGGAACGCTGGCTGCGCGTGTCATAATAGGCTCTGAGCCTTTATATACCTGCGCACAGCAGCAGCCACCTTCAGTCTGCTGCTGGACAGCCAGCAGCAGCAGCAGCAGGAGAGGTAATTAATCAGCAACCCTCCTGCTAAGGGTAGACAGCTGCTCGTTCCACCCCCCCCCCCCGCCTTAATTGGTTCTCCTCCCTTCCAACGGTGTTGAGGCGGGTGGGAACAGCCGGGGGTTGAGGGTACTGTGCTAAAAGAGGTGGAGTTATGCAGATCTAAAACGCGTGGATTGCAGCAGCAGCAAGCCGAAAAGTGCAGGCATGTGAGGGATCTAGAGGTTGACAGCATGTCTTCTTAACGGGAGTCCAGGTGGCCATCTCCACAAATGGACTTTTCAGAATCCTTGGGTGGCACCGTAGTCGGAAACCAATTCTGGTTATCGCTTCTCGGCCTTTTGGCTAAGATCAAGTGTAGTATCTGTTCTTATCAGTTTAATATCTGATACGTCCCCTATCTGGGGACCATATATTAAATGGATTTTTAGAACAGGGAGATGGAAAAAGAGCTTGCTCTGTCCACTCCACGCATTGACCTGGTATTGCAGTATCTCCAGGACCGGTGCACCCCTTCTTTAATGCAGTTTCTAAAATCAGAAAGAATTGAATTCAATGCTTTTTGTTCATTTTGCTTGTTTGTCGGATTTTGGGATGGACTCTTTGGCTTTGCTTTTCTTCTCCTAATTGGATTTTTCATGTTAAAAGTTGCAGAAGCCAGATGACAAGCTCATTTTGGTTCAACTTCAGCAACTGTGCATTGCATTGCCATGTAATGTAATGTAATGCAATGCTATCTATCTAGCTCTCCCTCTATACTTCCTTTTGGATAAACAGACATATTAGGCAAGCATTTTGGAGCTTTCACCTAAATAACTACAGGTGGTGAGATAAGCTGCACAATATAATTGACCTTTCAGTATATTGTTGCACACACACCATCTATTTAGCAAATGCCCTTGTTATCAACAGCAGCCTTTTAAACTCACCTGAGCTAACAGGTATGTGAGCTGGTTACTCTGCTGCGCTTAAAATTTCTTTTTTGGTTTGCTACAATGCCTTTTCTGAAACGTTGTCTCCCTCTGCTGGAACACTGACTTCTTTCATTTAATGCCTGCAGACTATAAAAGAGAAACCAACCCAAAAAGTTTGGTTGATTAGTCTGTGGCATTCTTTTAAACTGTTGCTTATGGCGGTCTCTGTGAGCTTCTCAGTGACATTCAGCCATCCAGGTATCCCGCCTGCAGTAGACGGAATGTGGCAATGGAACGCTGGCTGCGCGTGTCATAATAGGCTCTGAGCCTTTATATACCTGCGCACAGCAGCAGCCACCTTCAGTCTGCTGCTGGACAGCCAGCAGCAGCAGCAGCAGGAGAGGTAATTAATCAGCAACCCTCCTGCTAAGGGTAGACAGCTGCTCGTTCCACCCCCCCCCCCGCCTTAATTGGTTCTCCTCCCTTCCAACGGTGTTGAGGCGGGTGGGAACAGCCGGGAGTTGAGGGTACTGTGCTAAAAGAGGTGGAGTTATGCAGATCTAAAACGCGTGGATTGCAGCAGCAGCAAGCCGAAAAGTGCAGGCATGTGAGGGATCTAGAGGTTGACAGCATGTCTTCTTAACGGGAGTCCAGGTGGCCATCTCCACAAATGGACTTTTCAGAATCCTTGGGTGGCACCGTAGTCGGAAACCAATTCTGGTTATCGCTTCTCGGCCTTTTGGCTAAGATCAAGTGTAGTATCTGTTCTTATCAGTTTAATATCTGATACGTCCCCTATCTGGGGACCATATATTAAATGGATTTTTAGAACAGGGAGATGGAAAAAGAGCTTGCTCTGTCCACTCCACGCATTGACCTGGTATTGCAGTATCTCCAGGACCGGTGCACCCCTTCTTTAATGCAGTTTCTAAAATCAGAAAGAATTGAATTCAATGCTTTTTGTTCATTTTGCTTGTTTGTCGGATTTTGGGATGGACTCTTTGGCTTTGCTTTTCTTCTCCTCATTGGATTTTTCATGTTAAAAGTTGCAGAAGCCAGATGACAAGCTCATTTTGGTTCAACTTCAGCAACTGTGCATTGCATTGCCATGTAATGTAATGTAATGCAATGCTATCTATCTAGCTCTCCCTCTATACTTCCTTTTGGATAAACAGACATATTAGGCAAGCATTTTGGAGCTTTCACCTAAATAACTACAGGTGGTGAGATAAGCTGCACAATATAATTGACCTTTCAGTATATTGTTGCACACACACCATCTATTTAGCAAATGCCCTTGTTATCAACAGCAGCCTTTTAAACTCACCTGAGCTAACAGGTATGTGAGCTGGTTACTCTGCTGCGCTTAAAATTTCTTTTTTGGTTTGCTACAATGCCTTTTCTGAAACGTTGTCTCCCTCTGCTGGAACACTGACTTCTTTCATTTAATGCCTGCAGACTATAAAAGAGAAACCAACCCAAAAAGTTTGGTTGATTAGTCTGTGGCATTCTTTTAAACTGTTGCTTATGGCGGTCTCTGTGAGCTTCTCAGTGACATTCAGCCATCCAGGTATCCCGCCTGCAGTAGACGGAATGTGGCAATGGAACGCTGGCTGCGCGTGTCATAATAGGCTCTGAGCCTTTATATACCTGCGCACAGCAGCAGCCACCTTCAGTCTGCTGCTGGACAGCCAGCAGCAGCAGCAGCAGGAGAGGTAATTAATCAGCAACCCTCCTGCTAAGGGTAGACAGCTGCTCGTTCCACCCCCCCCCCCGCCTTAATTGGTTCTCCTCCCTTCCAACGGTGTTGAGGCGGGTGGGAACAGCCGGGGGTTGAGGGTACTGTGCTAAAAGAGGTGGAGTTATGCAGATCTAAAACGCGTGGATTGCAGCAGCAGCAAGCCGAAAAGTGCAGGCATGTGAGGGATCTAGAGGTTGACAGCATGTCTTCTTAACGGGAGTCCAGGTGGCCATCTCCACAAATGGACTTTTCAGAATCCTTGGGTGGCACCGTAGTCGGAAACCAATTCTGGTTATCGCTTCTCGGCCTTTTGGCTAAGATCAAGTGTAGTATCTGTTCTTATCAGTTTAATATCTGATACGTCCCCTATCTGGGGACCATATATTAAATGGATTTTTAGAACAGGGAGATGGAAAAAAGCTTGCTCTGTCCACTCCACGCATTGACCTGGTATTGCAGTATCTCCAGGACCGGTGCACCCCTTCTTTAATGCAGTTTCTAAAATCAGAAAGAATTGAATTCAATGCTTTTTGTTCATTTTGCTTGTTTGTCGGATTTTGGGATGGACTATTTGGCTTTGCTTTTCTTCTCCTCATTGGATTTTTCATGTTAAAAGTTGCAGAAGCCAGATGACAAGCTCATTTTGGTTCAACTTCAGCAACTGTGCATTGCATTGCCATGTAATGTAATGTAATGCAATGCTATCTATCTAGCTCTCCCTCTATACTTCCTTTTGGATAAACAGACATATTAGGCAAGCATTTTGGAGCTTTCACCTAAATAACTACAGGTGGTGAGATAAGCTGCACAATATAATTGACCTTTCAGTATATTGTTGCACACACACCATCTATTTAGCAAATGCCCTTGTTATCAACAGCAGCCTTTTAAACTCACCTGAGCTAACAGGTATGTGAGCTGGTTACTCTGCTGCGCTTAAAATTTCTTTTTTGGTTTGCTACAATGCCTTTTCTGAAACGTTGTCTCCCTCTGCTGGAACACTGACTTCTTTCATTTAATGCCTGCAGACTATAAAAGAGAAACCAACCCAAAAAGTTTGGTTGATTAGTCTGTGGCATTCTTTTAAACTGTTGCTTATGGCGGTCTCTGTGAGCTTCTCAGTGACATTCAGCCATCCAGGTATCCCGCCTGCAGTAGACGGAATGTGGCAATGGAACGCTGGCTGCGCGTGTCATAATAGGCTCTGAGCCTTTATATACCTGCGCACAGCAGCAGCCACCTTCAGTCTGCTGCTGGACAGCCAGCAGCAGCAGCAGCAGGAGAGGTAATTAATCAGCAACCCTCCTGCTAAGGGTAGACAGCTGCTCGTTCCACCCCCCCCCCCCGCCTTAATTGGCTCTCCTCCCTTCCAACGGTGTTGAGGCGGGTGGGAACAGCCGGGGGTTGAGGGTACTGTGCTAAAAGAGGTGGAGTTATGCAGATCTAAAACGCGTGGATTGCAGCAGCAGCAAGCCGAAAAGTGCAGGCATGTGAGGGATCTAGAGGTTGACAGCATGTCTTCTTAACGGGAGTCCAGGTGGCCATCTCCACAAATGGACTTTTCAGAATCCTTGGGTGGCACCGTAGTCGGAAACCAATTCTGGTTATCGCTTCTCGGCCTTTTGGCTAAGATCAAGTGTAGTATCTGTTCTTATCAGTTTAATATCTGATACGTCCCCTATCTGGGGACCATATATTAAATGGATTTTTAGAACAGGGAGATGGAAAAAGAGCTTGCTCTGTCCACTCCACGCATTGACCTGGTATTGCAGTATCTCCAGGACCGGTGCACCCCTTCTTTAATGCAGTTTCTAAAATCAGAAAGAATTGAATTCAATGCTTTTTGTTCATTTTGCTTGTTTGTCGGATTTTGGGATGGACTCTTTGGCTTTGCTTTTCTTCTCCTCATTGGATTTTTCATGTTAAAAGTTGCAGAAGCCAGATGACAAGCTCATTTTGGTTCAACTTCAGCAACTGTGCATTGCATTGCCATGTAATGTAATGTAATGCAATGCTATCTATCTAGCTCTCCCTCTATACTTCCTTTTGGATAAACAGACATATTAGGCAAGCATTTTGGAGCTTTCACCTAAATAACTACAGGTGGTGAGATAAGCTGCACAATATAATAGACCTTTCAGTATATTGTTGCACACACACCATCTATTTAGCAAATGCCCTTGTTATCAACAGCAGCCTTTTAAACTCACCTGAGCTAACAGGTATGTGAGCTGGTTACTCTGCTGCGCTTAAAATTTCTTTTTTGGTTTGCTACAATGCCTTTTCTGAAACGTTGTCTCCCTCTGCTGGAACACTGACTTCTTTCATTTAATGCCTGCAGACTATAAAAGAGAAACCAACCCAAAAAGTTTGGTTGATTAGTCTGTGGCATTCTTTTAAACTGTTGCTTATGGCGGTCTCTGTGAGCTTCTCAGTGACATTCAGCCATCCAGGTATCCCGCCTGCAGTAGACGGAATGTGGCAATGGAACGCTGGCTGCGCGTGTCATAATAGGCTCAGAGCCTTTATATACCTGCGCACAGCAGCAGCCACCTTCAGTCTGCTGCTGGACAGCCAGCAGCAGCAGCAGCAGGAGAGGTAATTAATCAGCAACCCTCCTGCTAAGGGTAGACAGCTGCTCGTTCCACCCCCCCCCCCGCCTTAATTGGTTCTCCTCCCTTCCAACAGTGTTGAGGCGGGTGGGAACAGCCGGGGGTTGAGGGTACTGTGCTAAAAGAGGTGGAGTTATGCAGATCTAAAACGCGTGGATTGCAGCAGCAGCAAGCCGAAAAGTGCAGGCATGTGAGGGATCTAGAGGTTGACAGCATGTCTTCTTAACGGGAGTCCAGGTGGCCATCTCCACAAATGGACTTTTCAGAATCCTTGGGTGGCACCGTAGTCGGAAACCAATTCTGGTTATCGCTTCTCGGCCTTTTGGCTAAGATCAAGTGTAGTATCTGTTCTTATCAGTTTAATATCTGATACGTCCCCTATCTGGGGACCATATATTAAATGGATTTTTAGAACAGGGAGATGGAAAAAGAGCTTGCTCTGTCCACTCCACGCATTGACCTGGTATTGCAGTATCTCCAGGACCGGTGCACTCCTTCTTTAATGCAGTTTCTAAAATCAGAAAGAATTGAATTCAATGCTTTTTGTTCATTTTGCTTGTTTGTCGGATTTTGGGATGGACTCTTTGGCTTTGCTTTTCTTCTCCTCATTGGATTTTTCATGTTAAAAGTTGCAGAAGCCAGATGACAAGCCCATTTTGGTTCAACTTCAGCAACTGTGCATTGCATTGCCATGTAATGTAATGTAATGCAATGCTATCTATCTAGCTCTCCCTCTATACTTCCTTTTGGATAAACAGACATATTAGGCAAGCATTTTGGAGCTTTCACCTAAATAACTACAGGTGGTGAGATAAGCTGCACAATATAATTGACCTTTCAGTATATTGTTGCACACACACCATCTATTTAGCAAATGCCCTTGTTATCAACAGCAGCCTTTTAAACTCACCTGAGCTAACAGGTATGTGAGCTGGTTACTCTGCTGCGCTTAAAATTTCTTTTTTGGTTTGCTACAATGCCTTTTCTGAAACGTTGTCTCCCTCTGCTGGAACACTGACTTCTTTCATTTAATGCCTGCAGACTATAAAAGAGAAACCAACCCAAAAAGTTTGGTTGATTAGTCTGTGGCATTCTTTTAAACTGTTGCTTATGGCGGTCTCTGTGAGCTTCTCAGTGACATTCAGCCATCCAGGTATCCCGCCTGCAGTAGACGGAATGTGGCAATGGAACGCTGGCTGCGCGTGTCATAATAGGCTCTGAGCCTTTATATACCTGCGCACAGCAGCAGCCACCTTCAGTCTGCTGCTGGACAGCCAGCAGCAGCAGCAGCAGGAGAGGTAATTAATCAGCAACCCTCCTGCTAAGGGTAGACAGCTGCTCGTTCCACCCCCCCCGCCTTAATTGGTTCTCCTCCCTTCCAACGGTGTTGAGGCGGGTGGGAACAGCCGGGGGTTGAGGGTACTGTGCTAAAAGAGGTGGAGTTATGCAGATCTAAAACGCGTGGATTGCAGCAGCAGCAAGCCGAAAAGTGCAGGCATGTGAGGGATCTAGAGGTTGACAGCATGTCTTCTTAACGGGAGTCCAGGTGGCCATCTCCACAAATGGACTTTTCAGAATCCTTGGGTGGCACCGTAGTCGGAAACCAATTCTGGTTATCGCTTCTCGGCCTTTTGGCTAAGATCAAGTGTAGTATCTGTTCTTATCAGTTTAATATCTGATACGTCCCCTATCTGGGGACCATATATTAAATGGATTTTTAGAACAGGGAGATGGAAAAAGAGCTTGCTCTGTCCACTCCACGCATTGACCTGGTATTGCAGTATCTCCAGGACCGGTGCACCCCTTCTTTAATGCAGTTTCTAAAATCAGAAAGAATTGAATTCAATGCTTTTTGTTCATTTTGCTTGTTTGTCGGATTTTGGGATGGACTCTTTGGCTTTGCTTTTCTTCTCCTCATTGGATTTTTCATGTTAAAAGTTGCAGAAGCCAGATGACAAGCTCATTTTGGTTCAACTTCAGCAACTGTGCATTGCATTGCCATGTAATGTAATGTAATGCAATGCTATCTATCTAGCTCTCCCTCTATACTTCCTTTTGGATAAACAGACATATTAGGCAAGCATTTTGGAGCTTTCACCTAAATAACTACAGGTGGTGAGATAAGCTGCACAATATAATTGACCTTTCAGTATATTGTTGCACACACACCATCTATTTAGCAAATGCCCTTGTTATCAACAGCAGCCTTTTAAACTCACCTGAGCTAACAGGTATGTGAGCTGGTTACTCTGCTGCGCTTAAAATTTCTTTTTTGGTTTGCTACAATGCCTTTTCTGAAACGTTGTCTCCCTCTGCTGGAACACTGACTTCTTTCATTTAATGCCTGCAGACTATAAAAGAGAAACCAACCCAAAAAGTTTGGTTGATTAGTCTGTGGCATTCTTTTAAACTGTTGCTTATGGCGGTCTCTGTGAGCTTCTCAGTGACATTCAGCCATCCAGGTATCCCGCCTGCAGTAGACGGAATGTGGCAATGGAACGCTGGCTGCGCGTGTCATAATAGGCTCTGAGCATTTATATACCTGCGCACAGCAGGAGCCACCTTCAGTCTGCTGCTGGACAGCCAGCAGCAGCAGCAGCAGGAGAGGTAATTAATCAGCAACCCTCCTGCTAAGGGTAGACAGCTGCTCGTTCCACCCCCCCCCCGCCTTAATTGGTTCTCCTCCCTTCCAACGGTGTTGAGGCGGGTGGGAACAGCCGGGGGTTGAGGGTACTGTGCTAAAAGAGGTGGAGTTATGCAGATCTAAAACGCGTGGATTGCAGCAGCAGCAAGCCGAAAAGTGCAGGCATGTGAGGGATCTAGAGGTTGACAGCATGTCTTCTTAACGGGAGTCCAGGTGGCCATCTCCACTAATGGACTTTTCAGAATCCTTGGGTGGCACCGTAGTCGGAAACCAATTCTGGTTATCGCTTCTCGGCCTTTTGGCTAAGATCAAGTGTAGTATCTGTTCTTATCAGTTTAATATCTGATACGTCCCCTATCTGGGGACCATATATTAAATGGATTTTTAGAACAGGGAGATGGAAAAAGAGCTTGCTCTGTCCACTCCACGCATTGACCTGGTATTGCAGTATCTCCAGGACCGGTGCACCCCTTCTTTAATGCAGTTTCTAAAATCAGAAAGAATTGAATTCAATGCTTTTTGTTCATTTTGCTTGTTTGTCGGATTTTGGGATGGACTCTTTGGCTTTGCTTTTCTTCTCCTCATTGGATTTTTCATGTTAAAAGTTGCAGAAGCCAGATGACAAGCTCATTTTGGTTCAACTTCAGCAACTGTGCATTGCATTGACATGTAATGTAATGTAATGCAATGCTATCTATCTAGCTCTCCCTCTATACTTCCTTTTGGATAAACAGACATATTAGGCAAGCATTTTGGAGCTTTCACCTAAATAACTACAGGTGGTGAGATAAGCTGCACAATATAATTGACCTTTCAGTATATTGTTGCACACACACCATCTATTTAGCAAATGCCCTTGTTATCAACAGCAGCCTTTTAAACTCACCTGAGCTAACAGGTATGTGAGCTGGTTACTCTGCTGCGCTTAAAATTTCTTTTTTGGTTTGCTACAATGCCTTTTCTGAAACGTTGTCTCCCTCTGCTGGAACACTGACTTCTTTCATTTAATGCCTGCAGACTATAAAAGAGAAACCAACCCAAAAAGTTTGGTTGATTAGTCTGTGGCATTCTTTTAAACTGTTGCTTATGGCGGTCTCTGTGAGCTTCTCAGTGACATTCAGCCATCCAGGTATCCCGCCTGCAGTAGACGGAATGTGGCAATGGAACGCTGGCTGCGCGTGTCATAATAGGCTCTGAGCCTTTATATACCTGCGCACAGCAGCAGCCACCTTCAGTCTGCTGCTGGACAGCCAGCAGCAGCAGCAGCAGGAGAGGTAATTAATCAGCAACCCTCCTGCTATGGGTAGACAGCTGCTCGTTCCACCACCCCCCCCGCCTTAATTGGTTCTCCTCCCTTCCAACGGTGTTGAGGCGGGTGGGAACAGCCGGGGGTTGAGGGTACTGTGCTAAAAGAGGTGGAGTTATGCAGATCTAAAACGCGTGGATTGCAGCAGCAGCAAGCCGAAAAGTGCAGGCATGTGAGGGATCTAGAGGTTGACAGCATGTCTTCTTAACGGGAGTCCAGGTGGCCATCTCCACAAATGGACTTTTCAGAATCCTTGGGTGGCACCGTAGTCGGAAACCAATTCTGGTTATCGCTTCTCGGCCTTTTGGCTAAGATCAAGTGTAGTATCTGTTCTTATCAGTTTAATATCTGATACGTCCCCTATCTGGGGACCATATATTAAATGGATTTTTAGAACAGGGAGATGGAAAAAGAGCTTGCTCTGTCCACTCCACGCATTGACCTGGTATTGCAGTATCTCCAGGACCGGTGCACCCCTTCTTTAATGCAGTTTCTAAAATCAGAAAGAATTGAATTCAATGCTTTTTGTTCATTTTGCTTGTTTGTCGGATTTTGGGATGGACTCTTTGGCTTTGCTTTTCTTCTCCTCATTGGATTTTTCATGTTAAAAGTTGCAGAAGCCAGATGACAAGCTCATTTTGGTTCAACTTCAGCAACTGTGCATTGCATTGCCATGTAATGTAATGTAATGCAATGCTATCTATCTAGCTCTCCCTCTATACTTCCTTTTGGATAAACAGACATATTAGGCAAGCATTTTGGAGCTTTCACCTAAATAACTACAGGTGGTGAGATAAGCTGCACAATATAATTGACCTTTCAGTATATTGTTGCACACACACCATCTATTTAGCAAATGCCCTTGTTATCAACAGCAGCCTTTTAAACTCACCTGAGCTAACAGGTATGTGAGCTGGTTACTCTGCTGCGCTTAAAATTTCTTTTTTGGTTTGCTACAATGCCTTTTCTGAAACGTTGTCTCCCTCTGCTGGAACACTGACTTCTTTCATTTAATGCCTGCAGACTATAAAAGAGAAACCAACCTAAAAAGTTTGGTTGATTAGTCTGTGGCATTCTTTTAAACTGTTGCTTATGGCGGTCTCTGTGAGCTTCTCAGTGACATTCAGCCATCCAGGTATCCCGCCTGCAGTAGACGGAATGTGGCAATGGAACGCTGGCTGCGCGTGTCATAATAGGCTCTGAGCCTTTATATACCTGCGCACAGCAGCAGCCACCTTCAGTCTGCTGCTGGACAGCCAGCAGCAGCAGCAGCAGGAGAGGTAATTAATCAGCAACCCTCCTGCTAAGGGTAGACAGCTGCTCGTTCCACCCCACCCCCCCGCCTTAATTGGTTCTCCTCCCTTCCAACGGTGTTGAGGCGGGTGGGAACAGCCGGGGGTTGAGGGTACTGTGCTAAAAGAGGTGGAGTTATGCAGATCTAAAACGCGTGGATTGCAGCAGCAGCAAGCCGAAAAGTGCAGGCATGTGAGGGATCTAGAGGTTGACAGCATGTCTTCTTAACGGGAGTCCAGGTGGCCATCTCCACAAATGGACTTTTCAGAATCCTTGGATGGCACCGTAGTCGGAAACCAATTCTGGTTATCGCTTCTCGGCCTTTTGGCTAAGATCAAGTGTAGTATCTGTTCTTATCAGTTTAATAGCTGATACGTCCCCTATCTGGGGACCATATATTAAATGGATTTTTAGAACAGGGAGATGGAAAAAGAGCTTGCTCTGTCCACTCCACGCATTGACCTGGTATTGCAGTATCTCCAGGACCGGTGCACCCCTTCTTTAATGCAGTTTCTAAAATCAGAAAGAATTGAATTCAATGCTTTTTGTTCATTTTGCTTGTTTGTCGGATTTTGGGATGGACTCTTTGGCTTTGCTTTTCTTCTCCTCATTGGATTTTTCATGTTAAAAGTTGCAGAAGCCAGATGACAAGCTCATTTTGGTTCAACTTCAGCAACTGTGCATTGCATTGCCATGTAATGTAATGTAATGCAATGCTATCTATCTAGCTCTCCCTCTATACTTCCTTTTGGATAAACAGACATATTAGGCAAGCATTTTGGAGCTTTCACCTAAATAACTACAGGTGGTGAGATAAGCTGCACAATATAATTGACCTTTCAGTATATTGTTGCACACACACCATCTGTTTAGCAAATGCCCTTGTTATCAACAGCAGCCTTTTAAACTCACCTGAGCTAACAGGTATGTGAGCTGGTTACTCTGCTGCGCTTAAAATTTCTTTTTTGGTTTGCTACAATGCCTTTTCTGAAACGTTGTCTCCCTCTGCTGGAACACTGACTTCTTTCATTTAATGCCTGCAGACTATAAAAGAGAAACCAACCCAAAAAGTTTGGTTGATTAGTCTGTGGCATTCTTTTAAACTGTTGCTTATGGCGGTCTCTGTGAGCTTCTCAGTGACATTCAGCCATCCAGGTATCCCGCCTGCAGTAGACGGAATGTGGCAATGGAACGCTGGCTGCGCGTGTCATAATAGGCTCTGAGCCTTTATATACCTGCGCACAGCAGCAGCCACCTTCAGTCTGCTGCTGGACAGCCAGCAGCAGCAGCAGCAGGACAGGTAATTAATCAGCAACCCTCCTGCTAAGGGTAGACAGCTGCTCGTTCCACCCCCCCCCCCGCCTTAATTGGTTCTCCTCCCTTCCAACGGTGTTGAGGCGGGTGGGAACAGCCGGGGGTTGAGGGTACTGTGCTAAAAGAGGTGGAGTTATGCAGATCTAAAATGCGTGGATTCCAGCAGCAGCAAGCCGAAAAGTGCAGGCATGTGAGGGATCTAGAGGTTGACAGCATGTCTTCTTAACGGGAGTCCAGGTGGCCATCTCCACAAATGGACTTTTCAGAATCCTTGGGTGGCACCGTAGTCGGAAACCAATTCTGGTTATCGCTTCTCGGCCTTTTGGCTAAGATCAAGTGTAGTATCTGTTCTTATCAGTTTAATATCTGATACGTCCCCTATCTGGGGACCATATATTAAATGGATTTTTAGAACAGGGAGATGGAAAAAGAGCTTGCTCTGTATACTCCACGCATTGACCTGGTATTGCAGTATCTCCAGGACCGGTGCACCCCTTCTTTAATGCAGTTTCTAAAATCAGAAAGAATTGAATTCAATGCTTTTTGTTCATTTTGCTTGTTTGTCGGATTTTGGGATGGACTCTTTGGCTTTGCTTTTCTTCTCCTCATTGGATTTTTCATGTTAAAAGTTGCAGAAGCCAGATGACAAGCTCATTTTGGTTCAACTTCAGCAACTGTGCATTGCATTGCCATGTAATGTAATGTAATGCAATGCTATCTATCTAGCTCTCCCTCTATACTTCCTTTTGGATAAACAGACATATTAGGCAAGCATTTTGGAGCTTTCACCTAAATAACTACAGGTGGTGAGATAAGCTGCACAATATAATTGACCTTTCAGTATATTGTTGCACACACACCATCTATTTAGCAAATGCCCTTGTTATCAACAGCAGCCTTTTAAACTCACCTGAGCTAACAGGTATGTGAGCTGGTTACTCTGCTGCGCTTAAAATTTCTTTTTTGGTTTGCTACAATGCCTTTTCTGAAACGTTGTCTCCCTCTGCTGGAACACTGACTTCTTTCATTTAATGCCTGCAGACTATAAAAGAGAAACCAACCCAAAAAGTTTGGTTGATTAGTCTGTGGCATTCTTTTAAACTGTTGCTTATGGCGGTCTCTGTGAGCTTCTCAGTGACATTCAGCCATCCAGGTATCCCGCCTGCAGTAGACGGAATGTGGCAATGGAACGCTGGCTGCGCGTGTCATAATAGGCTCTGAGCCTTTATATACCTGCGCACAGCAGCAGCCACCTTCAGTCTGCTGCTGGACAGCCAGCAGCAGCAGCAGCAGGAGAGGTAATTAATCAGCAACCCTCCTGCTAAGGGTAGACAGCTGCTCGTTCCACCCCCCCCCCGCCTTAATTGGTTCTCCTCCCTTCCAACGGTGTTGAGGCGGGTGGGAACAGCCGGGGGTTGAGGGTACTGTGCTAAAAGAGGTGGAGTTATCCAGATCTAAAACGCGTGGATTGCAGCAGCAGCAAGCCGAAAAGTGCAGGCATGTGAGGGGTCTAGAGGTTGACAGCATGTCTTCTTAACGGGAGTCCAGGTGGCCATCTCCACAAATGGACTTTTCAGAATCCTTGGGTGGCACCGTAGTCGGAAACCAATTCTGGTTATCGCTTCTCGGCCTTTTGGCTAAGATCAAGTGTAGTATCTGTTCTTATCAGTTTAATATCTGATACGTCCCCTATCTGGGGACCATATATTAAATGGATTTTTAGAACAGGGAGATGGAAAAAGAGCTTGCTCTGTCCACTCCACGCATTGACCTGGTATTGCAGTATCTCCAGGACCGGTGCACCCCTTCTTTAATGCAGTTTCTAAAATCAGAAAGAATTGAATTCAATGCTTTTTGTTCATTTTGCTTGTTTGTCGGATTTTGGGATGGACTCTTTGGCTTTGCTTTTCTTCTCCTCATTGGATTTTTCATGTTAAAAGTTGCAGAAGCCAGATGACAAGCTCATTTTGGTTCAACTTCAGCAACTGTGCATTGCATTGCCATGTAATGTAATGTAATGCAATGCTATCTATCTAGCTCTCCCTCTATACTTCCTTTTGGATAAACAGACATATTAGGCAAGCATTTTGGAGCTTTCACCTAAATAACTACAGGTGGTGAGATAAGCTGCACAATATAATTGACCTTTCAGTATATTGTTGCACACACACCATCTATTTAGCAAATGCCCTTGTTATCAACAGCAGCCTTTTAAACTCACCTGAGCTAACAGGTATGTGAGCTGGTTACTCTGCTGCGCTTAAAATTTCTTTTTTGGTTAGCTACAATGCCTTTTCTGAAACGTTGTCTCCCTCTGCTGGAACACTGACTTCTTTCATTTAATGCCTGCAGACTATAAAAGAGAAACCAACCCAAAAAGTTTGGTTGATTAGTCTGTGGCATTCTTTTAAACTGTTACTTATGGCGGTCTCTGTGAGCTTCTCAGTGACATTCAGCCATCCAGGTATCCCGCCTGCAGTAGACGGAATGTGGCAATGGAACGCTGGCTGCGCGTGTCATAATAGGCTCTGAGCCTTTATATACCTGCGCACAGCAGCAGCCACCTTCAGTCTGCTGCTGGACAGCCAGCAGCAGCAGCAGCAGGAGAGGTAATTAATCAGCAACCCTCCTGCTAAGGGTAGACAGCTGCTCGTTCCACCCCCCCCCCCCCCCCCGCCTTAATTGGTTCTCCTCCCTTCCAACTGTGTTGAGGCGGGTGGGAACAGCCGGGGGTTGAGGGTACTGTGCTAAAAGAGGTGGAGTTATGCAGATCTAAAACGCGTGGATTGCAGCAGCAGCAAGCCGAAAAGTGCAGGCATGTGAGGGATCTAGAGGTTGACAGCATGTCTTCTTAACGGGAGTCCAGGTGGCCATCTCCACAAATGGACTTTTCAGAATCCTTGGGTGGCACCGTAGTCGGAAACCAATTCTGGTTATCGCTTCTCGGCCTTTTGGCTAAGATCAAGTGTAGTATCTGTTCTTATCAGTTTAATATCTGATACGTCCCCTATCTGGGGACCATATATTAAATGGATTTTTAGAACAGGGAGATGGAAAAAGAGCTTGCTCTGTCCACTCCACGCATTGACCTGGTATTGCAGTATCTCCAGGACCGGTGCACCCCTTCTTTAATGCAGTTTCTAAAATCAGAAAGAATTGAATTCAATGCTTTTTGTTCATTTTGCTTGTTTGTCGGATTTTGGGATGGACTCTTTGGCTTTGCTTTTCTTCTCCTCATTGGATTTTTCATGTTAAAAGTTGCAGAAGCCAGATGACAAGCTCATTTTGGTTCAACTTCAGCAACTGTGCATTGCATTGCCATGTAATGTAATGTAATGCAATGCTATCTATCTAGCTCTCCCTCTATACTTCCTTTTGGATAAACAGACATATTAGGCAAGCATTTTGGAGCTTTCACCTAAATAACTACAGGTGGTGAGATAAGCTGCACAATATAATTGACCTTTCAGTATATTGTTGCACACACACCATCTATTTAGCAAATGCCCTTGTTATCAACAGCAGCCTTTTAAACTCACCTGAGCTAACAGGTATGTGAGCTGGTTACTCTGCTGCGCTTAAAATTTCTATTTTGGTTTGCTACAATGCCTTTTCTGAAACGTTGTCTCCCTCTGCTGGAACACTGACTTCTTTCATTTAATACCTGCAGACTATAAAAGAGAAACCAACCCAAAAAGTTTGGTTGATTAGTCTGTGGCATTCTTTTAAACTGTTGCTTATGGCGGTCTCTGTGAGCTTCTCAGTGACATTCAGCCATCCAGGTATCCCGCCTGCAGTAGACGGAATGTGGCAATGGAACGCTGGCTGCGCGTGTCATAATAGGCTCTGAGCCTTTATATACCTGCGCACAGCAGCAGCCACCTTCAGTCTGCTGCTGGACAGCCAGCAGCAGCAGCAGCAGGAGAGGTAATTAATCAGCAACCCTCCTGCTAAGGGTAGACAGCTGCTCGTTCCACCCCCCCCCCGCCTTAATTGGTTCTCCTCCCTTCCAACGGTGTTGAGGCGGGTGGGAACAGCCGGGGGTTGAGGGTACTGTGCTAAAAGAGGTGGAGTTATGCAGATCTAAAACGCGTGGATTGCAGCAGCAGCAAGCCGAAAAGTGCAGGCATGTGAGGGATCTAGAGGTTGACAGCATGTCTTCTTAACGGGAGTCCAGGTGGCCATCTCCACAAATGGACTTTTCAGAATCCTTGGGTGGCACCGTAGTCGGAAACCAATTCTGGTTATTGCTTCTCGGCCTTTTGGCTAAGATCAAGTGTAGTATCTGTTCTTATCAGTTTAATATCTGATACGTCCCCTATCTGGGGACCATATATTAAATGGATTTTTAGAACAGGGAGATGGAAAAAGAGCTTGCTCTGTCCACTCCACGCATTGACCTGGTATTGCAGTATCTCCAGGACCGGTGCACCCCTTCTTTAATGCAGTTTCTAAAATCAGAAAGAATTGAATTCAATGCTTTTTGTTCATTTTGCTTGTTTGTCGGATTTTGGGATGGACTCTTTGGCTTTGCTTTTCTTCTCCTCATTGGATTTTTCATGTTAAAAGTTGCAGAAGCCAGATGACAAGCTCATTTTGGTTCAACTTCAGCAACTGTGCATTGCATTGCCATGTAATGTAATGTAATGCAATGCTATCTATCTAGCTCTCCCTCTATACTTCCTTTTGGATAAACAGACATATTAGGCAAGCATTTTGGAGCTTTCACCTAAATAACTACAGGTGGTGAGATAAGCTGCACAAAATAATTGACCTTTCAGTATATTGTTGCACACACACCATCTATTTAGCAAATGCCCTTGTTATCAACAGCAGCCTTTTAAACTCACCTGAGCTAACAGGTATGTGAGCTGGTTACTCTGCTGCGCTTAAAATTTCTTTTTTGGTTTGCTACAATGCCTTTTCTGAAACGTTGTCTCCCTCTGCTGGAACACTGACTTCTTTCATTTAATGCCTGCAGACTATAAAAGAGAAACCAACCCAAAAAGTTTGGTTGATTAGTCTGTGGCATTCTTTTAAACTGTTGCTTATGGCGGTCTCTGTGAGCTTCTCAGTGACATTCAGCCATCCAGGTATCCCGCCTGCAGTAGACGGAATGTGGCAATGGAACGCTGGCTGCGCGTGTCATAATAGGCTCTGAGCCTTTATATACCTGCGCACAGCAGCAGCCACCTTCAGTCTGCTGCTGGACAGCCAGCAGCAGCAGCAGCAGGAGAGGTAATTAATCAGCAACCCTCCTGCTAAGGGTAGACAGCTGCTCGTTCCACCCCCCCCCGCCTTAATTGGTTCTCCTCCCTTCCAACTGTGTTGAGGCGGGTGGGAACAGCCGGGGGTTGAGGGTACTGTGCTAAAAGAGGTGGAGTTATGCAGATCTAAAACGCGTGGATTGCAGCAGCAGCAAGCCGAAAAGTGCAGGCATGTGAGGGATCTAGAGGTTGACAGCATGTCTTCTTAACGGGAGTCCAGGTGGCAATCTCCACAAATGGACTTTTCAGAATCCTTGGGTGGCACCGTAGTCGGAAACCAATTCTGGTTATCGCTTCTCGGCCTTTTGGCTAAGATCAAGTGTAGTATCTGTTCTTATCAGTTTAATATCTGATACGTCCCCTATCTGGGGACCATATATTAAATGGATTTTTAGAACAGGGAGATGGAAAAAGAGCTTGCTCTGTCCACTCCACGCATTGACCTGGTATTGCAGTATCTCCAGGACCGGTGCACCCCTTCTTTAATGCAGTTTCTAAAATCAGAAAGAATTGAATTCAATGCTTTTTGTTCATTTGGCTTGTTTGTCGGATTTTGGGATGGACTCTTTGGCTTTGCTTTTCTTCTCCTCATTGGGTTTTTCATGTTAAAAGTTGCAGAAGCCAGATGACAAGCTCATTTTGGTTCAACTTCAGCAACTGTGCATTGCATTGCCATGTAATGTAATGTAATGCAATGCTATCTATCTAGCTCTCCCTCTATACTTCCTTTTGGATAAACAGACATATTAGGCAAGCATTTTGGAGCTTTCACCTAAATAACTACAGGTGGTGAGATAAGCTGCACAATATAATTGACCTTTCAGTATATTGTTGCACACACACCATCTATTTAGCAAATGCCCTTGTTATCAACAGCAGCCTTTTAAACTCACCTGAGCTAACAGGTATGTGAGCTGGTTACTCTGCTGCGCTTAAAATTTCTTTTTTGGTTTGCTACAATGCCTTTTCTGAAACGTTGTCTCCCTCTGCTGGAACACTGACTTCTTTCATTTAATGCCTGCAGACTATAAAAGAGAAACCAACCCAAAAAGTTTGGTTGATTAGTCTGTGGCATTCTTTTAAACTGTTGCTTATGGCGGTCTCTGTGAGCTTCTCAGTGACATTCAGCCATCCAGGTATCCCGCCTGCAGTAGACGGAATGTGGCAATGGAACGCTGGCTGCGCGTGTCATAATAGGCTCTGAGCCTTTATATACCTGCGCACAGCAGCAGCCACCTTCAGTCTGCTGCTGGACAGCCAGCAGCAGCAGCAGCAGGAGAGGTAATTAATCAGCAACCCTCCTGCTAAGGGTAGACAGCTGCTCGTTCCACCCCCCCCCCCGCCTTAATTGGTTCTCCTCCCTTCCAACTGTGTTGAGGCGGGTGGGAACAGCCGGGGGTTGAGGGTACTGTGCTAAAAGAGGTGGAGTTATGCAGATCTAAAACGCGTGGATTGCAGCAGCAGCAAGCCGAAAAGTGCAGGCATGTGAGGGATCTAGAGGTTGACAGCATGTCTTCTTAACGGGAGTCCAGGTGGCCATCTCCACAAATGGACTTTTCAGAATCCTTGGGTGGCACCGTAGTCGGAAACCAATTCTGGTTATCGCTTCTCGGCCTTTTGGCTAAGATCAAGTGTAGTATCTGTTCTTATCAGTTTAATATCTGATACGTCCCCTATCTGGGGACCATATATTAAATGGATTTTTAGAACAGGGAGATGGAAAAAGAGCTTGCTCTGTCCACTCCACGCATTGACCTGGTATTGCAGTATCTCCAGGACCGGTGCACCCCTTCTTTAATGCAGTTTCTAAAATCAGAAAGAATTGAATTCAATGCTTTTTGTTCATTTTGCTTGTTTGTCGGATTTTGGGATGGACTCTTTGGCTTTGCTTTTCTTCTCCTCATTGGATTTTTCATGTTAAAAGTTGCAGAAGCCAGATGACAAGCTCATTTTGGTTCAACTTCAGCAACTGTGCATTGCATTGCCATGTAATGTAATGTAATGCAATGCTATCTATCTAGCTCTCCCTCTATACTTCCTTTTGGATAAACAGACATATTAGGCAAGCATTTTGGAGCTTTCACCTAAATAACTACAGGTGGTGAGATAAGCTGCACAATATAATTGACCTTTCAGTATATTGTTGCACACACACCATCTATTTAGCAAATGCCCTTGTTATCAACAGCAGCCTTTTAAACTCACCTGAGCTAACAGGTATGTGAGCTGGTTACTCTGCTGCGCTTAAAATTTCTTTTTTGGTTTGCTACAATGCCTTTTCTGAAACGTTGTCTCCCTCTGCTGGAACACTGACTTCTTTCATTTAATGCCTGCAGACTATAAAAGAGAAACCAACCCAAAAAGTTTGGTTGATTAGTCTGTGGCATTCTTTTAAACTCTTGCTTATGGCGGTCTCTGTGAGCTTCTCAGTGACATTCAGCCATCCAGGTATCCCGCCTGCAGTAGACGGAATGTGGCAATGGAACGCTGGCTGCGCGTGTCATAATAGGCTCTGAGCCTTTATATACCTGCGCACAGCAGCAGCCACCTTCAGTCTGCTGCTGGACAGCCAGCAGCAGCAGCAGCAGGAGAGGTAATTAATCAGCAACCCTCCTGCTAAGGGTAGACAGCTGCTCGTTCCACCCCCCCCCCGCCTTAATTGGTTCTCCTCCCTTCCAACGGTGTTGAGGCGGGTGGGAACAGCCGGGGGTTGAGGGTACTGTGCTAAAAGAGGTGGAGTTATGCAGATCTAAAACGCGTGGATTGCAGCAGCAGCAAGCCGAAAAGTGCAGGCATGTGAGGGATCTAGAGGTTGACAGCATGTCTTCTTAACGGGAGTCCAGGTGGCCATCTCCACAAATGGACTTTTCAGAATCCTTGGGTGGCACCGTAGTCGGAAACCAATTCTGGTTATCGCTTCTCGGCCTTTTGGCTAAGATCAAGTGTAGTATCTGTTCTTATCAGTTTAATATCTGATACGTCCCCTATCTGGGGACCATATATTAAATGGATTTTTAGAACAGGGAGATGGAAAAAGAGCTTGCTCTGTCCACTCCACGCATTGACCTGGTATTGCAGTATCTCCAGGACCGGTGCACCCCTTCTTTAATGCAGTTTCTAAAATCAGAAAGAATTGAATTCAATGCTTTTTGTTCATTTTGCTTGTTTGTCGGATTTTGGGATGGACTCTTTGGCTTTGCTTTTCTTCTCCTCATTGGATTTTTCATGTTAAAAGTTGCAGAAGCCAGATGACAAGCTCATTTTGGTTCAACTTCAGCAACTGTGCATTGCATTGCCATGTAATGTAATGTAATGCAATGCTATCTATCTAGCTCTCCCTCTATACTTCCTTTTGGATAAACAGACATATTAGGCAAGCATTTTGGAGCTTTCACCTAAATAACTACAGGTGGTGAGATAAGCTGCACAATATAATTGACCTTTCAGTATATTGTTGCACACACACCATCTATTTAGCAAATGCCCTTGTTATCAACAGCAGCCTTTTAAACTCACCTGAGCTAACAGGTATGTGAGCTGGTTACTCTGCTGCGCTTAAAATTTCTTTTTTGGTTTGCTACAATGCCTTTTCTGAAACGTTGTCTCCCTCTGCTGGAACACTGACTTCTTTCATTTAATGCCTGCAGACTATAAAAGAGAAACCAACCCAAAAAGTTTGGTTGATTTGTCTGTGGCATTCTTTTAAACTGTTGCTTATGGCGGTCTCTGTGAGCTTCTCAGTGACATTCAGCCATCCAGGTATCCCGCCTGCAGTAGACGGAATGTGGCAATGGAACGCTGGCTGCGCGTGTCATAATAGGCTCTGAGCCTTTATATACCTGCGCACAGCAGCAGCCACCTTCAGTCTGCTGCTGGACAGCCAGCAGCAGCAGCAGCAGGAGAGGTAATTAATCAGCAACCCTCCTGCTAAGGGTAGACAGCTGCTCGTTCCACCCCCCCCCCGCCTTAATTGGTTCTCCTCCCTTCCAACGGTGTTGAGGCGGGTGGGAACAGCCGGGGGTTGAGGGTACTGTGCTAAAAGAGGTGGAGTTATGCAGATCTAAAACGCGTGGATTGCAGCAGCAGCAAGCCGAAAAGTGCAGGCATGTGAGGGATCTAGAGGTTGACAGCATGTCTTCTTAACGGGAGTCCAGGTGGCCATCTCCACAAATGGACTTTTCAGAATCCTTGGGTGGCACCGTAGTCGGAAACCAATTCTGGTTATCGCTTCTCGGCCTTTTGGCTAACATCAAGTGTAGTATCTGTTCTTTTAAGAACACAAGAGCTACGATCTACACTTGACGAGAGCGATCGAACTCGGAAGGAGAAGAGCTTCGGAGCCCAGCTGACATTGGAGAAGGAAGGCGGATATCGGTGGGAGGAAGAAGCTCTAAAGAATCCAGAAGAAGACGAAGACTCGGAGAAGAATCGGGCTGTCCTGTGGAATCTTCGAGGAAGAAAATCATCGAGACAAAGACCTTTCGGGGAATTTGTCCAGAACACGACGGGAGAAGAATCTGCATAGCTCCACCCATTCCGGGAAGAGTTCCAGATCCAGCTCCAAGAAGTAACTGCAGGAGGAAAGCCATGGCAAGCGCTGCGAGGAAGGCTGAAAAGAAGAGCCTGGAGCAGGGGACAGCCAGGAGGGCCCAGCCAGGAGCCGATTCTGACCCCAAGGACTCTGCCTCCACGACTAGCCAGCAGAAGGGACCCCAGAAGCCCCGCCACGAAGCTCCAGCCCTGGAGCCATGGATGCGGCAGACGGTGGCCCTGAAGCTGAAGGAAGTGGATGGGAGGGTGCCGGACATGTCCTCGGACGTGTTCTGCCAGAAGATGCTGCTGGATCGAGGCTTCTCCAGGTCGGACACCCTCAGCATCCAGACCTTCTTGACGGGGATCTTCTTCGTCACCTTCGCCACTGTGAACACCTGCAGGAGGTTCTGGGAAATGGTAAGCACAAAAGGACCGGATAATTCTTTCTCTGCCTTTACAGGTAGCTGCCCTATCCAGAGGGACGAAAGGAGGATCACGGTCTCCATGCGCAACCCGCACACCCCAGGCCAAGACATCTGTACCTTCCTGAGACGCTTCTGTTTGGTTGTGAAGGAACCCTCTCACATCCTGAATGGACTCGGCTTCTGGACAGGTAAGTGGTCGGTGACCGTTAGACTTCACAGGGTCCTGGCGTACTCAGACGGACTTCGGCACCTGCCCCCGACATTCTCCCTGGGCAACTCCTACGGCCTCATCTATTACCCGGACATGCCGCGGAACTGCAGGAGATGCGGCAAGAACGGCCACGAGATGAAGGACTGCAAGGAGGATGCCTGCAGGATTTGTCGAGTGACGGGACACAGCTCGAAGGACTGCCCGAAGAAGACGTCCTGCAACCTGTGTGGGCTGGCGGCTCATCTATACAAGGATTGCCCCAAGCGTGAGAGATCCTGGGCATCGGTGGTTGCGACGACCCCAGCTCCGGAGGACAAGGCCCCGACGACCAGGCCTGTGAAGGTCAAGGACGCGACGACCAAGGCCCCAGCGGCCAAGGCCGAGACGACCAAGGCCAAAGCGGTCAAGGAGTCGGTGGCCAAAGCCCCAGCGACGGTCCCAACAGCTCCGAAGCAGAAGAAAAAGTCAAAGGAGGGTAAGAGTTCTGTCACCCCTCTCTCGATCCCTCCCCCTGCCACCCCCGTCCAATCCCCCCCCACCCCGGCCACCCCTGCTGAGGATTCCACTTCCTCTTCCTCCTTCCCCTACTCCTCAGCAGGTGTCCTTTCCCCTGCCCCGGCAGCCACTCTCCCTCCCCAGACCATGGTAGCGGTGGAATTAACCTTTCCTCCACCCGCCGCTATCTATTCCGAGGAGGATTTTCCCCTTCTTGTCTCCCCAGTTCCAACCCGGGGAAAGAGGAAGGTGGAGGACAGCCCTGCTACTGAATCCTCCAAAAAGAAGATTCTGGATTTCGTAGGCGAAAAGGAGGATACCCTCCCTGAGCCAGAAGAGATGGAGCACATGGTTGAGACCCTGGTGGCCGAGCCAGAAGAGGAGGAACTGGTGGTCGCCGAGATCGAGGCCGCGCTGCTTGACCAGATGGAGGAAGAGGGCCTGCTGGTGATCCCGTCACCAGCAGTCAACACCGACGAGGGACCACCCGACCGGAGTGGTAACTAAGGTGTATTGCCTGCGCTAACTTTTTCTTTTTTCCCTACATGATGGCTAATATTAACTTATTTTCCATTAATGTCAGGAGCATCAAGGACAAGTTCAGACGTCAGACTATTTATGCCTTCCTTACTTCCCAGTTGTGTGATGTTTATATGTTGCAGGAATGTTCCCTTCCCTCCTCTAGGTCCTTCAAACATCTGGCCAGGGAGTGGTCCCACGGTCCATCCTACTGGTCCGGTGGGGGTGACTGCAAGTCTGCGGGGGTCGCAATTCTGATCAGGGGGGGCGCATTCACGCTTGAGTCCGTCCAGGAGCTCATCTGCGGCAGGGCTCTTGTTGTAGATGGCAACTGGGCAGGAGAACCTGTCAGGTTCATCAACGTGTATGCGTCCCCACTGAAGAATGAGCGTTTGGAGCTTTTCCAGACCCTGCGGCTTCAGCTTGCCACCACCAGGACCTTAGTGATGGCCGGGGATTTCAACTGCCCCATCGAGGAGGATGGTCGTAGTTCTGGCACATCTGCCAAGTTGGACATCACGTCCAAGCTGCTCATCGAGATGGTAACCGAGGCCTCTCTTCAGGACGTGGTGGGCTCCATGGGGAGAGGCTCCACGAACTATTCGTGGAGCCGACCCGATGGCTCACTCCGCTCCAGGATTGACTTTGTGTTCACCTCTCGGGCAGTCAGGCAGAGTAGGCACTCGATGGTCCCCTGCTTCTTCTCCGACCACAGAGCCATTCACTTACAAGGTGTCCTCGGCGACGGTTTTCCGTCCGGCCCCGGCTCCTGGAAGCTGAATTGTGCTCTGCTGGCTCAGGATGAAGTCGTGGAGGAGCTGAGAGCAGCCTACGCAATGTGGCAGTCCTACAAGGGTAGCTTCCAAACAGTCTCTGATTGGTGGGAATATGTTAAAGTTGAGTTTCGCTGTTTCTTTCAGGCCAAGGGTCGACAACAGGCGTGTGAGAAGAGGAGGGACTTCAGAGGGCTGCAGCGCGAGCTGCGGTCACTGCAGGACCTTCTTCACTGCGGCTGGGACGTGAGGGAGGAGCTGGAGGAGACCAAGAAGAGCCTGAAAAGGCACTTTGAGGAGGAGTCCAAGCGAATCGTCTTCCGTTCCAAAGTGGAGAATCTGGAGAAGGGTGAGAAATGTAACTCATTCTTTTTCAGGAAACTTCATGCCGGTCACACGCCCCTGAACGAGCTGCGAGACGAGAGCGGAAACATGCGACGTGGGAAGGAGGACGTGATGAGGGTCGTCAGCGACTTCTACAGCGAACTCTACTCCCACAAGACTACCGACCCCGACGCTGCTGATAAGTTCCTGTCAGGTATCACTAACCATCTTGATCCTGCAGGCACGGCAGCCTTGGACAAACCTCTGATGGTGGGCGAATTGCTCTCTGCCGCTAAATCCTTTAGGACCGGCAGGACCCCGGGCAGTGATGGTCTTCCAGCGGAGCTCTATGTAGCGCTGGAAGACCTCATCTGTCCGGACCTGTTGGACCTGTACGAGGAGATGGTGGTGGAGGGTAGAATGCCTCCATCTTTGAGGGAAGGAATGGTCACGATCCTGTACAAGCGGAAGGGAGAGAGGTGCGACCTGAGGAATTGGCGTCCCATCACTCTGCTCAACGTGGACTACAAGATCCTGGCCAAGACGATGGCGACACGACTTAAGACGGTCATCGGACGGATCATCCACCCGGACCAGACCTGCGGCATCCCTGGACGTCGCATCGCAGACAGCCTCGCTCTCGTGCGGGACACGGTCGAGTACATCAAAGGTCCGCCGCGCACACGCGGCCCTGGTCTCCTTGGATCAGGAGAAGGCCTTCGACCGGGTTTCCCACGAGTTCATGGGCCGAGCTCTGCACCGGTTAGGTTTGGGTAACATGTTTTGTTCGTATGTCCGTCTGATGTATTTTGATATCCACAGCTCGGTGTTGGTGAACGGCTGGAAGACTGACCCCTTCCCTGTCCTCTCTGGGGTCAGACAAGGCTGCCCTCTATCACCTCTTCTTTTTGTTTGTGTTATAGAACTCTTCGCAGAGGCTATCCGGCAGAATGGAGAGATCAGAGGGATCACCGCACCGGGTCCGGGACGACACGAGGTCAAGTGCTCGCTCTACATGGACGACGTCACCGTCTTCTGCGCTGATCGTGGTTCAGTCGACGCCCTCGTCCAGACGTGTGAGAGGTTCGGCCGGGCTTCAGGGGCCAAAGTCAACTGCAGGAAGTCGGAAGCCATGCTCTTCGGGGATTGGCAGCCGGCCTCCTCCGCCCCCTTCCCCTTCAACATTCAACCGGATTTCCTCAAGGTGCTGGGAGTCTGGTTCGGGAAGGAAGGAGCGGCCCTCAAGTCCTGGCAAGAACGCTTGGCCAAAGTGAAGCAACGGATCGGACTCTGGAGCCTCAGACACCTCACTTGTGAGGGTAAGGCACTCGTCCTGCGTAATGAGGTCCTGCCCGTCTTGCAGTACACGGCGCAGGCCTGGCCCCCACACGTCACTGTGTGCAGGGCCATTACCAGGACAGTGTTTCACTTTGTCTGGGGATCCAAGATGGACAGAGTCAGGCGGGCCGTCATGTACAAGGAGCCTCGCAAGGGTGGGAAGGGCGTTCCAGATATCCCCACCCTCTTGCGATCCTCTTTTGTGTGTGATTGTGTCCGCCGGACTTTGCAAGTCAAGAATGGCTCCGCGGGCAGGTCCATGTCTCGCTTCTTCCTGCTTCCTCTTTGGAGGCGACTCGGCTGGGACAAGTGGGACAGCTCCTTCCCCTACAACTGGACGACGCCATGGTTCTACGGAGACGTCGTTCGATTTGTGGGGGAACATCAACTGGAGGGACTCAAGCCCGACTTGTGGAAGCCCAAAACTATCCACAAGCTCATCAGAGCCAAGGATGACGTGGAGAACATCACAGGACTTCACCAGGACACGCTGGAGACTGTGTGGACAAATGTGTCGTCTGACAGGCTGACCAACGGGCACAAGGACTTGTCGTGGATGGCGATTCAGGGCGGACTGCCCGTCCGGTCATTCATGCATGCCCGGAACCTGTGCAAGACCCGGTACTGTCCAAGGTGCCCCTTCGTGGAGGAAACATCTTTGCACACTTTTTGGGACTGCGGATTTGCACAGCGCCTGTTGACTGCCCTTGAGGACGACCTGAGGAACTCTGTCCCCAGGGCGAGCCTATCGCACCATTCTGTGCTTTACGGACTCTTCCCTGGGGTTCATACCGTCGGAGCCATCCAGGAGGCTTGGCGCCTTATGAACTGCTTCAAGGATGCCGTTTGGGTCGCCAGGAACCGGCTCATCTTGAGGAGGGAGAGGATGTCCATCCAGGACTGCCGCAGGCTGATCCACAGCCTGCTCAGAGACTATTCCATCGTGGATGGTCCGGAGGACGAGGATGAGGACTAAACCCCTCCTCCCCCTCTCCCCTTATGTGTCTTGTCTTTCAATAAAGCTTCGGGCCTGTGATTTTCCCCTCCCCATCCCCTTTTTCCCAATCCCCATCCCTAATCACGATTCGTCGTACTGTATTGATTGACATGCTTTTTCTTTCAGATTGAGTGTTTTGTGTAGCATAGGGGTGTGATGTGTCTAGTTAGTGCGTCGTATCCTCATGCTATGTAAATATGATGTAGAATTCTGTGTGTACTGGGCTGCGGCACTGTACACTGTCTGTTAACTTATTTTTTGTGCTAATAAAAGATATATTCAATCAAAAAAAATCTGTTCTTATCAGTTTAATATCTGATACGTCCCCTATCTGGGGACCATATATTAAATGGATTTTTAGAACAGGGAGATGGAAAAAGAGCTTGCTCTGTCCACTCCACGCATTGACCTGGTATTGCAGTATCTCCAGGACCGGTGCACCCCTTCTTTAATGCAGTTTCTAAAATCAGAAAGAATTGAATTCAATGCTTTTTGTTCATTTTGCTTGTTTGTCGGATTTTGGGATGGACTCTTTGGCTTTGCTTTTCTTCTCCTCATTGGATTTTTCATGTTAAAAGTTGCAGAAGCCAGATGACAAGCTCATTTTGGTTCAACTTCAGCAACTGTGCATTGCATTGCCATGTAATGTAATGTAATGCAATGCTATCTATCTAGCTCTCCCTCTATACTTCCTTTTGGATAAACAGACATATTAGGCAAGCATTTTGGAGCTTTCACCTAAATAACTACAGGTGGTGAGATAAGCTGCACAATATAATTGACCTTTCAGTATATTGTTGCACACACACCATCTATTTAGCAAATGCCCTTGTTATCAACAGCAGCCTTTTAAACTCACCTGAGCTAACAGGTATGTGAGCTGGTTACTCTGCTGCGCTTAAAATTTCTTTTTTGGTTTGCTACAATGCCTTTTCTGAAACGTTGTCTCCCTCTGCTGGAACACTGACTTCTTTCATTTAATGCCTGCAGACTATAAAAGAGAAACCAACCCAAAAAGTTTGGTTGATTAGTCTGTGGCATTCTTTTAAACTGTTGCTTATGGCGGTCTCTGTGAGCTTCTCAGTGACATTCAGCCATCCAGGTATCCCGCCTGCAGTAGACGGAATGTGGCAATGGAACGCTGGCTGCGCGTGTCATAATAGGCTCTGAGCCTTTATATACCTGCGCACAGCAGCAGCCACCTTCAGTCTGCTGCTGGACAGCCAGCAGCAGCAGCAGCAGGAGAGGTAATTAATCAGCAACCCTCCTGCTAAGGGTAGACAGCTGCTCGTTCCACCCCCCCCCCCCCGCCTTAATTGGTTCTCCTCCCTTCCAACGGTGTTGAGGCGGGTGGGAACAGCCGGGGGTTGAGGGTACTGTGCTAAAAGAGGTGGAGTTATGCAGATCTAAAACGCGTGGATTGCAGCAGCAGCAAGCCGAAAAGTGCAGGCATGTGAGGGATCTAGAGGTTGACAGCATGTCTTCTTAACGGGAGTCCAGGTGGCCTTCTCCACAAATGGACTTTTCAGAATCCTTGGGTGGCACCGTAGTCGGAAACCAATTCTGGTTATCGCTTCTCGGCCTTTTGGCTAAGATCAAGTGTAGTATCTGTTCTTATCAGTTTAATATCTGATACGTCCCCTATCTGGGGACCATATATTAAATGGATTTTTAGAACAGGGAGATGGAAAAAGAGCTTGCTCTGTCCACTCCACGCATTGACCTGGTATTGCAGTATCTCCAGGACCGGTGCACCCCTTCTTTAATGCAGTTTCTAAAATCAGAAAGAATTGAATTCAATGCTTTTTGTTCATTTTGCTTGTTTGTCGGATTTTGGGATGGACTCTTTGGCTTTGCTTTTCTTCTCCTCATTGGATTTTTCATGTTAAAATTTGCAGAAGCCAGATGACAAGCTCATTTTGGTTCAACTTCAGCAACTGTGCATTGCATTGCCATGTAATGTAATGTAATGCAATGCTATCTATCTAGCTCTCCCTCTATACTTCCTTTTGGATAAACAGACATATTAGGCAAGCATTTTGGAGCTTTCACCTAAATAACTACAGGTGGTGAGATAAGCTGCACAATATAATTGACCTTTCAGTATATTGTTGCACACACACCATCTATTTAGCAAATGCCCTTGTTATCAACAGCAGCCTTTTAAACTCACCTGAGCTAACAGGTATGTGAGCTGGTTACTCTGCTGCGCTTAAAATTTCTTTTTTGGTTTGCTACAATGCCTTTTCTGAAACGTTGTCTCCCTCTGCTGGAACACTGACTTCTTTCATTTAATGCCTGCAGACTATAAAAGAGAAACCAACCCAAAAAGTTTGGTTGATTAGTCTGTGGCATTCTTTTAAACTGTTGCTTATGGCGGTCTCTGTGAGCTTCTCAGTGACATTCAGCCATCCAGGTATCCCGCCTGCAGTAGACGGAATGTGGCAATGGAACGCTGGCTGCGCGTGTCATAATAGGCTCTGAGCCTTTATATACCTGCGCACAGCAGCAGCCACCTTCAGTCTGCTGCTGGACAGCCAGCAGCAGCAGCAGCAGGAGAGGTAATTAATCAGCAACCCTCCTGCTAAGGGTAGACAGCTGCTCGTTCCACCCCCCCCCCCGCCTTAATTGGTTCTCCTCCCTTCCAACGGTGTTGAGGCGGGTGGGAACAGCCGGGGGTTGAGGGTACTGTGCTAAAAGAGGTGGAGTTATGCAGATCTAAAACGCGTGGATTGCAGCAGCAGCAAGCCGAAAAGTGCAGGCATGTGAGGGATCTAGAGGTTGACAGCATGTCTTCTTAGCGGGAGTCCAGGTGGCCTTCTCCACAAATGGACTTTTCAGAATCCTTGGGTGGCACCGTAGTCGGAAACCAATTCTGGTTATCGCTTCTCGGCCTTTTGGCTAAGATCAAGTGTAGTATCTGTTCTTATCAGTTTAATATCTGATACGTCCCCTATCTGGGGACCATATATTAAATGGATTTTTAGAACAGGGAGATGGAAAAAGAGCTTGCTCTGTCCACTCCACGCATTGACCTGGTATTGCAGTATCTCCAGGACCGGTGCACCCCTTCTTTAATGCAGTTTCTAAAATCAGAAAGAATTGAATTCAATGCTTTTTGTTCATTTTGCTTGTTTGTCGGATTTTGGGATGGACTCTTTGGCTTTGCTTTTCTTCTCCTCATTGGATTTTTCATGTTAAAATTTGCAGAAGCCAGATGACAAGCTCATTTTGGTTCAACTTCAGCAACTGTGCATTGCATTGCCATGTAATGTAATGTAATGCAATGCTATCTATCTAGCTCTCCCTCTATACTTCCTTTTGGATAAATAGACATATTAGGCAAGCATTTTGGAGCTTTCACCTAAATAACTACAGGTGGTGAGATAAGCTGCACAATATAATTGACCTTTCAGTATATTGTTGCACACACACCATCTATTTAGCAAATGCCCTTGTTATCAACAGCAGCCTTTTAAACTCACCTGAGCTAACAGGTATGTGAGCTGGTTACTCTGCTGCGCTTAAAATTTCTTTTTTGGTTTGCTACAATGCCTTTTCTGAAACGTTGTCTCCCTCTGCTGGAACACTGACTTCTTTCATTTAATGCCTGCAGACTATAAAAGAGAAACCAACCCAAAAAGTTTGGTTGATTAGTCTGTGGCATTCTTTTAAACTGTTGCTTATGGCGGTCTCTGTGAGCTTCTCAGTGACATTCAGCCATCCAGGTATCCCGCCTGCAGTAGACGGAATGTGGCAATGGAACGCTGGCTGCGCGTGTCATAATAGGCTCTGAGCCTTTATATACCTGCGCACAGCAGCAGCCACCTTCAGTCTGCTGCTGGACAGCCAGCAGCAGCAGCAGCAGCAGGAGAGGTAATTAATCAGCAACCCTCCTGCTAAGGGTAGACAGCTGCTCGTTCCACCCCCCCCCCCGCCTTAATTGGTTCTCCTCCCTTCCAACGGTGTTGAGGCGGGTGGGAACAGCCGGGGGTTGAGGGTACTGTGCTAAAAGAGGTGGAGTTATGCAGATCTAAAACGCGTGGATTGCAGCAGCAGCAAGCCGAAAAGTGCAGGCATGTGAGGGATCTAGAGGTTGACAGCATGTCTTCTTAACGGGAGTCCAGGTGGCCATCTCCACAAATGGACTTTTCAGAATCCTTGGGTGGCACCGTAGTCGGAAACCAATTCTGGTTATCGCTTCTCGGCCTTTTGGCTAAGATCAAGTGTAGTATCTGTTCTTATCAGTTTAATATCTGATACGTCCCCTATCTGGGGACCATATATTAAATGGATTTTTAGAACAGGGAGATGGAAAAAGAGCTTGCTCTGTCCACTCCACGCATTGACCTGGTATTGCAGTATCTCCAGGACCGGTGCACCCCTTCTTTAATGCAGTTTCTAAAATCAGAAAGAATTGAATTCAATGCTTTTTGTTCATTTTGCTTGTTTGTCGGATTTTGGGATGGACTCTTTGGCTTTGCTTTTCTTCTCCTCATTGGATTTTTCATGTTAAAAGTTGCAGAAGCCAGATGACAAGCTCATTTTGGTTCAACTTCAGCAACTGTGCATTGCATTGCCATGTAATGTAATGTAATGCAATGCTATCTATCTAGCTCTCCCTCTATACTTCCTTTTGGATAAACAGACATATTAGGCAAGCATTTTGGAGCTTTCACCTAAATAACTACAGGTGGTGAGATAAGCTGCACAATATAATTGACCTTTCAGTATATCATTGCACACACACCATCTATTTAGCAAATGCCCTTGTTATCAACAGCAGCCTTTTAAACTCACCTGAGCTAACAGGTATGTGAGCTGGTTACTCTGCTGCGCTTAAAATTTCTTTTTTGGTTTGCTACAATGCCTTTTCTGAAACGTTGTCTCCCTCTGCTGGAACACTGACTTCTTTCATTTAATGCCTGCAGACTATAAAAGAGAAACCAACCCAAAAAGTTTGGTTAATTAGTCTGTGGCATTCTTTTAAACTGTTGCTTATGGCGGTCTCTGTGAGCTTCTCAGTGACATTCAGCCATCCAGGTATCCCGCCTGCAGTAGACGGAATGTGGCAATGGAACGCTGGCTGCGCGTGTCATAATAGGCTCTGAGCCTTTATATACCTGCGCACAGCAGCAGCCACCTTCAGTCTGCTGCTGGACAGCCAGCAGCAGCAGGAGAGGTAATTAATCAGCAACCCTCCTGCTAAGGGTAGACAGCTGCTCGTTCCACCCCCCCCCCGCCTTAATTGGTTCTCCTCCCTTCCAACGGTGTTGAGGCGGGTGGGAACAGCCGGGGGTTGAGGGTACTGTGCTAAAAGAGGTGGAGTTATGCAGATCTAAAACGTGTGGATTGCAGCAGCAGCAAGCCGAAAAGTGCAGGCATGTGAGGGATCTAGAGGTTGACAGCATGTCTTCTTAACGGGAGTCCAGGTGGCCATCTCCACAAATGGACTTTTCAGAATCCTTGGGTGGCACCGTAGTCGGAAACCAATTCTGGTTATCGCTTCTCGGCCTTTTGGCTAAGATCAAGTGTAGTATCTGTTCTTATCAGTTTAATATCTGATACGTCCCCTATCTGGGGACCATATATTAAATGGATTTTTAGAACAGTGAGATGGAAAAAGAGCTTGCTCTGTCCACTCCACGCATTGACCTGGTATTGCAGTATCTCCAGGACCGGTGCACCCCTTCTTTAATGCAGTTTCTAAAATCAGAAAGAATTGAATTCAATGCTTTTTGTTCATTTTGCTTGTTTGTCGGATTTTGGGATGGACTCTTTGGCTTTGCTTTTCTTCTCCTCATTGGATTTTTCATGTTAAAAGTTGCAGAAGCCAGATGACAAGCTCATTTTGGTTCAACTTCAGCAACTGTGCATTGCATTGCCATGTAATGTAATGTAATGCAATGCTATCTATCTAGCTCTCCCTCTATACTTCCTTTTGGATAAACAGACATATTAGGCAAGCATTTTGGAGCTTTCACCTAAATAACTACAGGTGGTGAGATAAGCTGCACAATATAATTGACCTTTCAGTATATTGTTGCACACACACCATCTATTTAGCAAATGCCCTTGTTATCAACAGCAGCCTTTTAAACTCACCTGAGCTAACAGGTATGTGAGCTGGTTACTCTGCTGCGCTTAAAATTTCTTTTTTGGTTTGCTACAATGCCTTTTCTGAAACGTTGTCTCCCTCTGCTGGAACACTGACTTCTTTCATTTAATGCCTGCAGACTATAAAAGAGAAACCAACCCAAAAAGTTTGGTTGATTAGTCTGTGGCATTCTTTTAAACTGTTGCTTATGGCGGTCTCTGTGAGCTTATCAGTGACATTCAGCCATCCAGGTATCCCGCCTGCAGTAGACGGAATGTGGCAATGGAACGCTGGCTGCGCGTGTCATAATAGGCTCTGAGCCTTTATATACCTGCGCACAGCAGCAGCCACCTTCAGTCTGCTGCTGGACAGCCAGCAGCAGCAGCAGCAGGAGAGGTAATTAATCAGCAACCCTCCTGCTAAGGGTAGACAGCTGCTCGTTCCACCCCCCCCCCGCCTTAATTGGTTCTCCTCCCTTCCAACGGTGTTGAGGCGGGTGGGAACAGCCGGGGGTTGAGGGTACTGTGCTAAAAGAGGTGGAGTTATGCAGATCTAAAACGCGTGGATTGCAGCAGCAGCAAGCCGAAAAGTGCAGGCATGTGAGGGATCTAGAGGTTGACAGCATGTCTTCTTAACGGGAGTCCAGGTGGCCATCTCCACAAATGGACTTTTCAGAATCCTTGGGTGGCACCGTAGTCGGAAACCAATTCTGGTTATCGCTTCTCGGCCTTTTGGCTAAGATCAAGTGTAGTATCTGTTCTTATCAGTTTAATATCTGATACGTCCCCTATCTGGGGACCATATATTAAATGGATTTTTAGAACAGGGAGATGGAAAAAGAGCTTGCTCTGTCCACTCCACGCATTGACCTGGTATTGCAGTATCTCCAGGACCGGTGCACCCCTTCTTTAATGCAGTTTCTAAAATCAGAAAGAATTGAATTCAATGCTTTTTGTTCATTTTGCTTGTTTGTCGGATTTTGGGATGGACTCTTTGGCTTTGCTTTTCTTCTCCTCATTGGATTTTTCATGTTAAAAGTTGCAGAAGCCAGATGACAAGCTCATTTTGGTTCAACTTCAGCAACTGTGCATTGCATTGCCATTTAATGTAATGTAATGCAATGCTATCTATCTAGCTCTCCCTCTATACTTCCTTTTGGATAAACAGACATATTAGGCAAGCATTTTGGAGCTTTCACCTAAATAACTACAGGTGGTGAGATAAGCTGCACAATATAATTGACCTTTCAGTATATTGTTGCACACACACCATCTATTTAGCAAATGCCCTTGTTATCAACAGCAGCCTTTTAAACTCACCTGAGCTAACAGGTATGTGAGCTGGTTACTCTGCTGCGCTTAAAATTTCTTTTTTGGTTTGCTACAATGCCTTTTCTGAAACGTTGTCTCCCTCTGCTGGAACACTGACTTCTTTCATTTAATGCCTGCAGACTATAAAAGAGAAACCAACCCAAAAAGTTTGGTTGATTAGTCTGTGGCATTCTTTTAAACTGTTGCTTATGGCGGTCTCTGTGAGCTTCTCAGTGACATTCAGCCATCCAGGTATCCCGCCTGCAGTAGACGGAATGTGGCAATGGAACGCTGGCTGCGCGTGTCATAATAGGCTCTGAGCCTTTATATACCTGCGCACAGCAGCAGCCACCTTCAGTCTGCTGCTGGACAGCCAGCAGCAGCAGCAGCAGGAGAGGTAATTAATCAGCAACCCTCCTGCTAAGGGTAGACAGCTGCTCGTTCCACCCCCCCCCCCCGCCTTAATTGGTTCTCCTCCCTTCCAACGGTGTTGAGGCGGGTGGGAACAGCCGGGGGTTGAGGGTACTGTGCTAAAAGAGGTGGAGTTATGCAGATCTAAAACGCGTGGATTGCAGCAGCAGCAAGCCGAAAAGTGCAGGCATGTGAGGGATCTAGAGGTTGACAGCATGTCTTCTTAACGGGAGTCCAGGTGGCCATCTCCACAAATGGACTTTTCAGAATCCTTGGGTGGCACCGTAGTCGGAAACCAATTCTGGTTATCGCTTCTCGGCCTTTTGGCTAAGATCAAGTGTAGTATCTGTTCTTATCAGTTTAATATCTGATACGTCCCCTATCTGGGGACCATATATTAAATGGATTTTTAGAACAGGGAGATGGAAAAAGAGCTTGCTCTGTCCACTCCACGCATTGACCTGGTATTGCAGTATCTCCAGGACCGGTGCACCCCTTCTTTAATGCAGTTTCTAAAATCAGAAAGAATTGAATTCAATGCTTTTTGTTCATTTTGCTTGTTTGTCGGATTTTGGGATGGACTCTTTGGCTTTGCTTTTCTTCTCCTCATTGGATTTTTCATGTTAAAAGTTGCAGAAGCCAGATGACAAGCTCATTTTGGTTCTACTTCAGCAACTGTGCATTGCATTGCCATGTAATGTAATGTAATGCAATGCTATCTATCTAGCTCTCCCTCTATACTTCCTTTTGGATAAACAGACATATTAGGCAAGCATTTTGGAGCTTTCACCTAAATAACTACAGGTGGTGAGATAAGCTGCACAATATAATTGACCTTTCAGTATATTGTTGCACACACACCATCTATTTAGCAAATGCCCTTGTTATCAACAGCAGCCTTTTAAACTCACCTGAGCTAACAGGTATGTGAGCTGGTTACTCTGCTGCGCTTAAAATTTCTTTTTTGGTTTGCTACAATGCCTTTTCTGAAACGTTGTCTCCCTCTGCTGGAACACTGACTTCTTTCATTTAATGCCTGCAGACTATAAAAGAGAAACCAACCCAAAAAGTTTGGTTGATTAGTCTGTGGCATTCTTTTAAACTGTTGCTTATGGCGGTCTCTGTGAGCTTCTCAGTGACATTCAGCCATCCAGGTATCCCGCCTGCAGTAGACGGAATGTGGCAATGGAACGCTGGCTGCGCGTGTCATAATAGGCTCTGAGCCTTTATATACCTGCGCACAGCAGCAGCCACCTTCAGTCTGCTGCTGGACAGCCAGCAGCAGCAGCAGCAGGAGAGGTAATTAATCAGCAACCCTCCTGCTAAGGGTAGACAGCTGCTCATTCCACCCCCCCCCCGCCTTAATTGGTTCTCCTCCCTTCCAACGGTGTTGAGGCGGGTGGGAACAGCCGGGGGTTGAGGGTACTGTGCTAAAAGAGGTGGAGTTATGCAGATCTAAAACGCGTGGATTGCAGCAGCAGCAAGCCGAAAAGTGCAGGCATGTGAGGGATCTAGAGGTTGACAGCATGTCTTCTTAACGGGAGTCCAGGTGGCCATCTCCACAAATGGACTTTTCAGAATCCTTGGGTGGCACCGTAGTCGGAAACCAATTCTGGTTATCGCTTCTCGGCCTTTTGGCTAACATCAAGTGTAGTATCTGTTCTTTTAAGAACACAAGAGCTACGATCTACACTTGACGAGAGCGATCGAACTCGGAAGGAGAAGAGCTTCGGAGCCCAGCTGACATCGGAGAAGGAAGGCGGATATCGGTGGGAGGAAGAAGCTCTAAAGAATCCAGAAGAAGACGAAGACTCGGAGAAGAATCGGGCTGTCCTGTGGAATCTTCGAGGAAGAAAATCATCGAGACAAAGACCTTTCGGGGAATTTGTCCAGAACACGACGGGAGAAGAATCTGCATAGCTCCACCCATTCCGGGAAGAGTTCCAGATCCAGCTCCAAGAAGTAACTGCAGGAGGAAAGCCATGGCAAGCGCTGCGAGGAAGGCTGAAAAGAAGAGCCTGGAGCAGGGGACAGCCAGGAGGGCCCAGCCAGGAGCCGATTCTGACCCCAAGGACTCTGCCTCCACGACTGGCCAGCAGAAGGGACCCCAGAAGCCCCGCCACGAAGCTCCAGCCCTGGAGCCATGGATGCGGCAGACGGTGGCCCTGAAGCTGAAGGAAGTGGATGGGAGGGTGCCGGACATGTCCTCGGACGTGTTCTGCCAGAAGATGCTGCTGGATCGAGGCTTCTCCAGGTCGGACACCCTCAGCATCCAGACCTTCTTGACGGGGATCTTCTTCGTCACCTTCGCCACTGTGAACACCTGCAGGAGGTTCTGGGAAATGGTAAGCGCAAAAGGACCGGATAATTCTTTCTTTGCCTTTACAGGTAGCTGCCCTATCCAGAGGGACGAAAGGAGGATCACGGTCTCCATGCGCAACCCGCACACCCCAGGCCAAGACATCTGTACCTTCCTGAGACGCTTCTGTTTGGTTGTGAAGGAACCCTCTCACATCCTGAATGGACTCGGCTTCTGGACAGGTAAGTGGTCGGTGACCGTTAGACTTCACAGGGTCCTGGCGTACTCAGACGGACTTCGGCACCTGCCCCCGACATTCTCCCTGGGCAACTCCTACGGCCTCATCTATTACCCGGACATGCCGCGGAACTGCAGGAGATGCGGCAAGAACGGCCACGAGATGAAGGACTGCAAGGAGGATGCCTGCAGGATTTGTCGAGTGACGGGACACAGCTCGAAGGACTGCCCGAAGAAGACGTCCTGCAACCTGTGTGGGCTGGCGGCTCATCTATACAAGGATTGCCCCAAGCGTGAGAGATCCTGGGCATCGGTGGTTGCGACGACCCCAGCTCCGGAGGACAAGGCCCCGACGACCAGGCCTGTGAAGGTCAAGGACGCGACGACCAAGGCCCCAGCGGCCAAGGCCGAGACGACCAAGGCCAAAGCGGTCAAGGAGTCGGTGGCCAAAGCCCCAGCGACGGTCCCAACAGCTCCGAAGCAGAAGAAAAAGTCAAAGGAGGGTAAGAGTTCTGTCACCCCTCTCTCGATCCCTCCCCCTGCCACCCCCGTCCAATCCCCCCCCACCCCGGCCACCCCTGCTGAGGATTCCACTTCCTCTTCCTTCTTCCCCTACTCCTCAGCAGGTGTCCTTTCCCCTGCCCCGGCAGCCACTCTCCCTCCCCAGACCATGGTAGCGGTGGAATTAACCTTTCCTCCACCCGCCGCTATCTATTCCGAGGAGGATTTTCCCCTTCTTGTCTCCCCAGTTCCAACCCGGGGAAAGAGGAAGGTGGAGGACAGCCCTGCTACTGAATCCTCCAAAAAGAAGATTCTGGATTTCGTAGGCGAAAAGGAGGATACCCTCCCTGAGCCAGAAGAGATGGAGCACATGGTTGAGACCCTGGTGGCCGAGCCAGAAGAGGAGGAACTGGTGGTCGCCGAGATCGAGGCCGCGCTGCTTGACCAGATGGAGGAAGAGGGCCTGCTGGTGATCCCGTCACCAGCAGTCAACACCGACGAGGGACCACCCGACCGGAGTGGTAACTAAGGTGTATTGCCTGCGCTAACTTTTTCTTTTTTCCCTACATGATGGCTAATATTAACTTATTTTCCATTAATGTCAGGAGCATCAAGGACAAGTTCAGACGTCAGACTATTTATGCCTTCCTTACTTCCCAGTTGTGTGATGTTTATATGTTGCAGGAATGTTCCCTTCCCTCCTCTAGGTCCTTCAAACATCTGGCCAGGGAGTGGTCCCACGGTCCATCCTACTGGTCCGGTGGGGGTGACTGCAAGTCTGCGGGGGTCGCAATTCTGATCAGGGGGGGCGCATTCACGCTTGAGTCCGTCCAGGAGCTCATCTGCGGCAGGGCTCTTGTTGTAGATGGCAACTGGGCAGGAGAACCTGTCAGGTTCATCAACGTGTATGCGTCCCCACTGAAGAATGAGCGTTTGGAGCTTTTCCAGACCCTGCGGCTTCAGCTTGCCACCACCAGGACCTTAGTGATGGCCGGGGATTTCAACTGCCCCATCGAGGAGGATGGTCGTAGTTCTGGCACATCTGCCAAGTTGGACATCACGTCCAAGCTGCTCATCGAGATGGTAACCGAGGCCTCTCTTCAGGACGTGGTGGGCTCCATGGGGAGAGGCTCCACGAACTATTCGTGGAGCCGACCCGATGGCTCACTCCGCTCCAGGATTGACTTTGTGTTCACCTCTCGGGCAGTCAGGCAGAGTAGGCACTCGATGGTCCCCTGCTTCTTCTCCGACCACAGAGCCATTCACTTACAAGGTGTCCTCGGCGACGGTTTTCCGTCCGGCCCCGGCTCCTGGAAGCTGAATTGTGCTCTGCTGGCTCAGGATGAAGTCGTGGAGGAGCTGAGAGCAGCCTACGCAATGTGGCAGTCCTACAAGGGTAGCTTCCAAACAGTCTCTGATTGGTGGGAATATGTTAAAGTTGAGTTTCGCTGTTTCTTTCAGGCCAAGGGTCGACAACAGGCGTGTGAGAAGAGGAGGGACTTCAGAGGGCTGCAGCGCGAGCTGCGGTCGCTGCAGGACCTTCTTCACTGCGGCTGGGACGTGAGGGAGGAGCTGGAGGAGACCAAGAAGAGCCTGAAAAGGCACTTTGAGGAGGAGTCCAAGCGAATCGTCTTCCGTTCCAAAGTGGAGAATCTGGAGAAGGGTGAGAAATGTAACTCATTCTTTTTCAGGAAACTTCATGCCGGTCACACGCCCCTGAACGAGCTGCGAGACGAGAGCGGAAACATGCGACGTGGGAAGGAGGACGTGATGAGGGTCGTCAGCGACTTCTACAGCGAACTCTACTCCCACAAGACTACCGACCCCGACGCTGCTGATAAGTTCCTGTCAGGTATCACTAACCATCTTGATCCTGCAGGCACGGCAGCCTTGGACAAACCTCTGATGGTGGGCGAATTGCTCTCTGCCGCTAAATCCTTTAGGACCGGCAGGACCCCGGGCAGTGATGGTCTTCCAGCGGAGCTCTATGTAGCGCTGGGAGACCTCATCTGTCCGGACCTGTTGGACCTGTACGAGGAGATGGTGGTGGAGGGTAGAATGCCTCCATCTTTGAGGGAAGGAATGGTCACGATCCTGTACAAGCGGAAGGGAGAGAGGTGCGACCTGAGGAATTGGCGTCCCATCACTCTGCTCAACGTGGACTACAAGATCCTGGCCAAGACGATGGCGACACGACTTAAGACGGTCATCGGACGGATCATCCACCCGGACCAGACCTGCGGCATCCCTGGACGTCGCATCGCAGACAGCCTCGCTCTCGTGCGGGACACGGTCGAGTACATCAAGGTCCGCCGCGCACACGCGGCCCTGGTCTCCTTGGATCAGGAGAAGGCCTTCGACCGGGTTTCCCACGAGTTCATGGGCCGAGCTCTGCACCGGTTAGGTTTGGGTAACATGTTTTGTTCGTATGTCCGTCTGATGTATTTTGATATCCACAGCTCGGTGTTGGTGAACGGCTGGAAGACTGACCCCTTCCCTGTCCTCTCTGGGGTCAGACAAGGCTGCCCTCTATCACCTCTTCTTTTTGTTTGTGTTATAGAACTCTTCGCAGAGGCTATCCGGCAGAATGGAGAGATCAGAGGGATCACCGCACCGGGTCCGGGACGACACGAGGTCAAGTGCTCGCTCTACATGGACGACGTCACCGTCTTCTGCGCTGATCGTGGTTCAGTCGACGCCCTCGTCCAGACGTGTGAGAGGTTCGGCCGGGCTTCAGGGGCCAAAGTCAACTGCAGGAAGTCGGAAGCCATGCTCTTCGGGGATTGGCAGCCGGCCTCCTCCGCCCCCTTCCCCTTCAACATTCAACCGGATTTCCTCAAGGTGCTGGGAGTCTGGTTCGGGAAGGAAGGAGCGGCCCTCAAGTCCTGGCAAGAACGCTTGGCCAAAGTGAAGCAACGGATCGGACTCTGGAGCCTCAGACACCTCACTTGTGAGGGTAAGGCACTCGTCCTGCGTAATGAGGTCCTGCCCGTCTTGCAGTACACGGCGCAGGCCTGGCCCCCACACGTCACTGTGTGCAGGGCCATTACCAGGACAGTGTTTCACTTTGTCTGGGGATCCAAGATGGACAGAGTCAGGCGGGCCGTCATGTACAAGGAGCCTCGCAAGGGTGGGAAGGGCGTTCCAGATATCCCCACCCTCCTGCGATCCTCTTTTGTGTGTGATTGTGTCCGCCGGACTTTGCAAGTCAAGAATGGCTCAGCGGGCAGGTCCATGTCTCGCTTCTTCCTGCTTCCTCTTTGGAGGCGACTCGGCTGGGACAAGTGGGACAGCTCCTTCCCCTACAACTGGACGACGCCATGGTTCTACGGAGACGTCGTTCGATTTGTGGGGGAACATCAACTGGAGGGACTCAAGCCCGACTTGTGGAAGCCCAAAACTATCCACAAGCTCATCAGAGCCAAGGATGACGTGGAGAACATCACAGGACTTCACCAGGACACGCTGGAGACTGTGTGGACAAATGTGTCGTCTGACAGGCTGACCAACGGGCACAAGGACTTGTCGTGGATGGCGATTCAGGGCGGACTGCCCGTCCGGTCATTCATGCATGCCCGGAACCTGTGCAAGACCCGGTACTGTCCAAGGTGCCCCTTCGTGGAGGAAACATCTTTGCACACTTTTTGGGACTGCGGATTTGCACAGCGCCTGTTGACTGCCCTTGAGGACGACCTGAGGAACTCTGTCCCCAGGGCGAGCCTATCGCACCATTCTGTGCTTTACGGACTCTTCCCTGGGGTTCATACCGTCGGAGCCATCCAGGAGGCTTGGCGCCTTATGAACTGCTTCAAGGATGCCGTTTGGGTCGCCAGGAACCGGCTCATCTTGAGGAGGGAGAGGATGTCCATCCAGGACTGCCGCAGGCTGATCCACAGCCTGCTCAGAGACTATTCCATCGTGGACGGTCCGGAGGATGAGGATGAGGACTAAACCCCTCCTCCCCCTCTCCCCTTATGTGTCTTGTCTTTCAATAAAGCTTCGGGCCTGTGATTTTCCCCTCCCCATCCCCTTTTTCAAAATCCCCATCCCTTATCACGATTCGTCGTACTGTATTGATTGACATGCTTTTTCTTTCAGATTGAGTGTTTTGTGTAGCATAGGGGTGTGATGTGTCTAGTTAGTGCGTCGTATCCTCATGCTATGTAAATATGATGTAGAATTCTGTGTGTACTGGGCTGCGGCACTGTACACTGTCTGTTAACTTATTTTTTGTGCTAATAAAAGATATATTCAATCAAAAAAAATCTGTTCTTATCAGTTTAATATCTGATACGTCCCCTATCTGGGGACCATATATTAAATGGATTTTTAGAACAGGGAGATGGAAAAAGAGCTTGCTCTGTCCACTCCACGCATTGACCTGGTATTGCAGTATCTCCAGGACCGGTGCACCCCTTCTTTAATGCAGTTTCTAAAATCAGAAAGAATTGAATTCAATGCTTTTTGTTCATTTTGCTTGTTTGTCGGATTTTGGGATGGACTCTTTGGCTTTGCTTTTCTTCTCCTCATTGGATTTTTCAGGTTAAAAGTTGCAGAAGCCAGATGACAAGCTCATTTTGGTTCAACTTCAGCAACTGTGCATTGCATTGCCATGTAATGTAATGTAATGCAATGCTATTTATCTAGCTCTCCCTCTATACTTCCTTTTGGATAAACAGACATATTAGGCAAGCATTTTGGAGCTTTCACCTAAATAACTACAGGTGGTGAGATAAGCTGCACAATATAATTGACCTTTCAGTATATTGTTGCACACACACCATCTATTTAGCAAATGCCCTTGTTATCAACAGCAGCCTTTTAAACTCACCTGAGCTAACAGGTATGTGAGCTGGTTACTCTGCTGCGCTTAAAATTTCTTTTTTGGTTTGCTACAATGCCTTTTCTGAAACGTTGTCTCCCTCTGCTGGAACACTGACTTCTTTCATTTAATGCCTGCAGACTATAAAAGAGAAACCAACCCAAAAAGTTTGGTTGATTAGTCTGTGGCATTCTTTTAAACTGTTGCTTATGGCGGTCTCTGTGAGCTTCTCAGTGACATTCAGCCATCCAGGTATCCCGCCTGCAGTAGACGGAATGTGGCAATGGAACGCTGGCTGCGCGTGTCATAACAGGCTCTGAGCCTTTATATACCTGCGCACAGCAGCAGCCACCTTCAGTCTGCTGCTGGACAGCCAGCAGCAGCAGCAGCAGGAGAGGTAATTAATCAGCAACCCTCCTGCTAAGGGTAGACAGCTGCTCGTTCCACCCCCCCCCCCCGCCTTAATTGGTTCTCCTCCCTTCCAACGGTGTTGAGGCGGGTGGGAACAGCCGGGGGTTGAGGGTACTGTGCTAAAAGAGGTGGAGTTATGCAGATCTAAAACGCGTGGATTGCAGCAGCAGCAAGCCGAAAAGTGCAGGCATGTGAGGGATCTAGAGGTTGACAGCATGTCTTCTTAACGGGAGTCCAGGTGGCCTTCTCCACAAATGGACTTTTCAGAATCCTTGGGTGGCACCGTAGTCGGAAACCAATTCTGGTTATCGCTTCTCGGCCTTTTGGCTAAGATCAAGTGTAGTATCTGTTCTTATCAGTTTAATATCTGATACGTCCCCTATCTGGGGACCATATATTAAATGGATTTTTAGAACAGGGAGATGGAAAAAGAGCTTGCTCTGTCCACTCCACGCATTGACCTGGTATTGCAGTATCTCCAGGACCGGTGCACCCCTTCTTTAATGCAGTTTCTAAAATCAGAAAGAATTGAATTCAATGCTTTTTGTTCATTTTGCTTGTTTGTCGGATTTTGGGATGGACTCTTTGGCTTTGCTTTTCTTCTCCTCATTGGATTTTTCATGTTAAAAGTTGCAGAAGCCAGATGACAAGCTCATTTTGGTTCAACTTCAGCAACTGTGCATTGCATTGCCATGTAATGTAATGTAATGCAATGCTATCTATCTAGCTCTCCCTCTATACTTCCTTTTGGATAAACAGACATATTAGGCAAGCATTTTGGAGCTTTCACCTAAATAACTACAGGTGGTGAGATAAGCTGCACAATATAATTGACCTTTCAGTATATTGTTGCACACACACCATCTATTTAGCAAATGCCCTTGTTATCAACAGCAGCCTTTTAAACTCACCTGAGCTAACAGGTATGTGAGCTGGTTACTCTGCTGCGCTTAAAATTTCTTTTTTGGTTTGCTACAATGCCTTTTCTGAAACGTTGTCTCCCTCTGCTGGAACACTGACTTCTTTCATTTAATGCCTGCAGACTATAAAAGAGAAACCAACCCAAAAAGTTTGGTTGATTAGTCTGTGGCATTCTTTTAAACTGTTGTTTATGGCGATCTCTGTGAGCTTCTCAGTGACATTCAGCCATCCAGGTATCCCGCCTGCAGTAGACGGAATGTGGCAATGGAACGCTGGCTGCGCGTGTCATAATAGGCTCTGAGCCTTTATATACCTGCGCACAGCAGCAGCCACCTTCAGTCTGCTGCTGGACAGCCAGCAGCAGCAGCAGCAGCAGGAGAGGTAATTAATCAGCAACCCTCCTGCTAAGGGTAGACAGCTGCTCGTTCCACCCCCCCCCCGCCTTAATTGGTTCTCCTCCCTTCCAACGGTGTTGAGGCGGGTGGGAACAGCCGGGGGTTGAGGGTACTGTGCTAAAAGAGGTGGAGTTATGCAGATCTAAAACGCGTGGATTGCAGCAGCAGCAAGCCGAAAAGTGCAGGCATGTGAGGGATCTAGAGGTTGACAGCATGTCTTCTTAACGGGAGTCCAGGTGGCCATCTCCACAAATGGACTTTTCAGAATCCTTGGGTGGCACCGTAGTCGGAAACCAATTCTGGTTATCGCTTCTCTGCCTTTTGGCTAAGATCAAGTGTAGTATCTGTTCTTATCAGTTTAATATCTGATACGTCCCCTATCTGGGGACCATATATTAAATGGATTTTTGGAACAAGGAGATGGAAAAAGAGCTTGCTCTGTCCACTCCACGCATTGACCTGGTATTGCAGTATCTCCAGGACCGGTGCACCCCTTCTTTAATGCAGTTTCTAAAATCAGAAAGAATTGAATTCAATGCTTTTTGTTCATTTTGCTTGTTTGTCGGATTTTGGGATGGACTCTTTGGCTTTGCTTTTCTTCTCCTCATTGGATTTTTCATGTTAAAAGTTGCAGAAGCCAGATGACAAGCTCATTTTGGTTCAACTTCAGCAACTGTGCATTGCATTGCCATGTAATGTAATGTAATGCAATGCTATCTATCTAGCTCTCCCTCTATACTTCCTTTTGGATAAACAGACATATTAGGCAAGCATTTTGGAGCTTTCACCTAAATAACTACAGGTGGTGAGATAAGCTGCACAATATAATTGACCTTTCAGTATATTGTTGCACACACACCATCTATTTAGCAAATGCCCTTGTTATCAACAGCAGCCTTTTAAACTCACCTGAGCTAACAGGTATGTGAGCTGGTTACTCTGCTGCGCTTAAAATTTCTTTTTTGGTTTGCTACAATGCCTTTTCTGAAACGTTGTCTCCCTCTGCTGGAACACTGACTTCTTTCATTTAATGCCTGCAGACTATAAAAGAGAAACCAACCCAAAAAGTTTGGTTAATTAGTCTGTGGCATTCTTTTAAACTGTTGCTTATGGCGGTCTCTGTGAGCTTCTCAGTGACATTCAGCCATCCAGGTATCCCGCCTGCAGTAGACGGAATGTGGCAATGGAACGCTGGCTGCGCGTGTCATAATAGGCTCTGAGCCTTTATATACCTGCGCACAGCAGCAGCCACCTTCAGTCTGCTGCTGGACAGCCAGCAGCAGCAGCAGCAGGAGAGGTAATTAATCAGCAACCCTCCTGCTAAGGGTAGACAGCTGCTCGTTCCACCCCCCCCCCCCGCCTTAATTGGTTCTCCTCCCTTCCAACGGTGTTGAGGCGGGTGGGAACAGCCGGGGGTTGAGGGTACTGTGCTAAAAGAGGTGGAGTTATGCAGATCTAAAACGCGTGGATTGCAGCAGCAGCAAGCCGAAAAGTGCAGGCATGTGAGGGATCTAGAGGTTGACAGCATGTCTTCTTAACGGGAGTCCAGGTGGCCATCTCCACAAATGGACTTTTCAGAATCCTTGGGTGGCACCGTAGTCGGAAACGAATTCTGGTTATCGCTTCTCGGCCTTTTGGCTAAGATCAAGTGTAGTATCTGTTCTTATCAGTTTAATATCTGATATGTCCCCTATCTGGGGACCATATATTAAATGGATTTTTAGAACAGGGAGATGGAAAAAGAGCTTGCTCTGTCCACTCCACGCATTGACCTGGTATTGCAGTATCTCCAGGACCGGTGCACCCCTTCTTTAATGCAGTTTCTAAAATCAGAAAGAATTGAATTCAATGCTTTTTGTTCATTTTGCTTGTTTGTCGGATTTTGGGATGGACTCTTTGGCTTTGCTTTTCTTCTCCTCATTGGATTTTTCATGTTAAAAGTTGCAGAAGCCAGATGACAAGCTCATTTTGGTTCAACTTCAGCAACTGTGCATTGCATTGCCATGTAATGTAATGTAATGCAATGCTATCTATCTAGCTCTCCCTCTATACTTCCTTTTGGATAAACAGACATATTAGGCAAGCATTTTGGAGCTTTCACCTAAATAACTACAGGTGGTGAGATAAGCTGCACAATATAATTGACCTTTCAGTATATTGTTGCACACACACCATCTATTTAGCAAATGCCCTTGTTATCAACAGCAGCCTTTTAAACTCACCTGAGCTAACAGGTATGTGAGCTGGTTACTCTGCTGCGCTTAAAATTTCTTTTTTGGTTTGCTACAATGCCTTTTCTGAAACGTTGTCTCCCTCTGCTGGAACACTGACTTCTTTCATTTAATGCCTGCAGACTATAAAAGAGAAACCAACCCAAAAAGTTTGGTTGATTAGTCTGTGGCATTCTTTTAAACTGTTGTTTATGGCGATCTCTGTGAGCTTCTCAGTGACATTCAGCCATCCAGGTATCCCGCCTGCAGTAGACGGAATGTGGCAATGGAACGCTGGCTGCGCGTGTCATAATAGGCTCTGAGCCTTTATATACCTGCGCACAGCAGCAGCCACCTTCAGTCTGCTGCTGGACAGCCAGCAGCAGCAGCAGCAGCAGGAGAGGTAATTAATCAGCAACCCTCCTGCTAAGGGTAGACAGCTGCTCGTTCCACCCCCCCCCGCCTTAATTGGTTCTCCTCCCTTCCAACGGTGTTGAGGCGGGTGGGAACAGCCGGGGGTTGAGGGTACTGTGCTAAAAGAGGTGGAGTTATGCAGATCTAAAACGCGTGGATTGCAGCAGCAGCAAGCCGAAAAGTGCAGGCATGTGAGGGATCTAGAGGTTGACAGCATGTCTTCTTAACGGGAGTCCAGGTGGCCATCTCCACAAATGGACTTTTCAGAATCCTTGGGTGGCACCGTAGTCGGAAACCAATTCTGGTTATCGCTTCTCGGCCTTTTGGCTAAGATCAAGTGTAGTATCTGTTCTTATCAGTTTAATATCTGATACGTCCCCTATCTGGGGACCATATATTAAATGGATTTTTGGAACAAGGAGATGGAAAAAGAGCTTGCTCTGTCCACTCCACGCATTGACCTGGTATTGCAGTATCTCCAGGACCGGTGCACCCCTTCTTTAATGCAGTTTCTAAAATCAGAAAGAATTGAATTCAATGCTTTTTGTTCATTTTGCTTGTTTGTCGGATTTTGGGATGGACTCTTTGGCTTTGCTTTTCTTCTCCTCATTGGATTTTTCATGTTAAAAGTTGCAGAAGCCAGATGACAAGCTCATTTTGGTTCAACTTCAGCAACTGTGCATTGCATTGCCATGTAATGTAATGTAATGCAATGCTATCTATCTAGCTCTCCCTCTATACTTCCTTTTGGATAAACAGACATATTAGGCAAGCATTTTGGAGCTTTCACCTAAATAACTACAGGTGGTGAGATAAGCTGCACAATATAATTGACCTTTCAGTATATTGTTGCACACACACCATCTATTTAGCAAATGCCCTTGTTATCAACAGCAGCCTTTTAAACTCACCTGAGCTAACAGGTATGTGAGCTGGTTACTCTGCTGCGCTTAAAATTTCTTTTTTGGTTTGCTACAATGCCTTTTCTGAAACGTTGTCTCCCTCTGCTGGAACACTGACTTCTTTCATTTAATGCCTGCAGACTATAAAAGAGAAACCAACCCAAAAAGTTTGGTTAATTAGTCTGTGGCATTCTTTTAAACTGTTGCTTATGGCGGTCTCTGTGAGCTTCTCAGTGACATTCAGCCATCCAGGTATCCCGCCTGCAGTAGACGGAATGTGGCAATGGAACGCTGGCTGCGCGTGTCATAATAGGCTCTGAGCCTTTATATACCTGCGCACAGCAGCAGCCACCTTCAGTCTGCTGCTGGACAGCCAGCAGCAGCAGCAGCAGGAGAGGTAATTAATCAGCAACCCTCCTGCTAAGGGTAGACAGCTGCTCGTTCCACCCCCCCCCCCGCCTTAATTGGTTCTCCTCCCTTCCAACGGTGTTGAGGCGGGTGGGAACAGCCGGGGGTTGAGGGTACTGTGCTAAAAGAGGTGGAGTTATGCAGATCTAAAACGCGTGGATTGCAGCAGCAGCAAGCCGAAAAGTGCAGGCATGTGAGGGATCTAGAGGTTGACAGCATGTCTTCTTAACGGGAGTCCAGGTGGCCATCTCCACAAATGGACTTTTCAGAATCCTTGGGTGGCACCGTAGTCGGAAACGAATTCTGGTTATCGCTTCTCGGCCTTTTGGCTAAGATCAAGTGTAGTATCTGTTCTTATCAGTTTAATATCTGATATGTCCCCTATCTGGGGACCATATATTAAATGGATTTTTAGAACAGGGAGATGGAAAAAGAGCTTGCTCTGTCCACTCCACGCATTGACCTGGTATTGCAGTATCTCCAGGACCGGTGCACCCCTTCTTTAATGCAGTTTCTAAAATCAGAAAGAATTGAATTCAATGCTTTTTGTTCATTTTGCTTGTTTGTCGGATTTTGGGATGGACTCTTTGGCTTTGCTTTTCTTCTCCTCATTGGATTTTTCATGTTAAAAGTTGCAGAAGCCTGATGACAAGCTCATTTTGGTTCAACTTCAGCAACTGTGCATTGCATTGCCATGTAATGTAATGTAATGCAATGCTATCTATCTAGCTCTCCCTCCATACTTCCTTTTGGATAAACAGACATATTAGGCAAGCATTTTGGAGCTTTCACCTAAATAACTACAGGTGGTGAGATAAGCTGCACAATATAATTGACCTTTCAGTATATTGTTGCACACACACCATCTATTTAGCAAATGCCCTTGTTATCAACAGCAGCCTTTTAAACTCACCTGAGCTAACAGGTATGTGAGCTGGTTACTTTGCTGCGCTTAAAATTTCTTTTTTGGTTTGCTACAATGCCTTTTCTGAAACGTTGTCTCCCTCTGCTGGAACACTGACTTCTTTCATTTAATGCCTGCAGACTATAAAAGAGAAACCAACCCAAAAAGTTTGGTTGATTAGTCTGTGGCATTCTTTTAAACTGTTGCTTATGGCGGTCTCTGTGAGCTTCTCAGTGACATTCAGCCATCCAGGTATCCCGCCTGCAGTAGACGGAATGTGGCAATGGAACGCTGGCTGCGCGTGTCATAATAGGCTCTGAGCCTTTATATACCTGCGCACAGCAGCAGCCACCTTCAGTCTGCTGCTGGACAGCCAGCAGCAGCAGCAGCAGGAGAGGTAATTAATCAGCAACCCTCCTGCTAAGGGTAGACAGCTGCTCGTTCCACCCCCCCCCGCCTTAATTGGTTCTCCTCCCTTCCAACGGTGTTGAGGCGGGTGGGAACAGCCGGGGGTTGAGGGTACTGTGCTAAAAGAGGTGGAGTTATGCAGATCTAAAACGCGTGGATTGCAGCAGCAGCAAGCCGAAAAGTGCAGGCATGTGAGGGATCTAGAGGTTGACAGCATGTCTTCTTAACGGGAGTCCAGGTGGCCATCTCCACAAATGGACTTTTCAGAATCCTTGGGTGGCACCGTAGTCGGAAACCAATTCTGGTTATCGCTTCTCGGCCTTTTGGCTAAGATCTTGTATCTGGTCAGAAGGATCCTAGAGTGTCTCCCCCTCGGCCTTGCAGCATCGCCACTTAGGTGGCTTAAGCTGCCTGCTGCTATTGGGGGGGGTCCAGAGGAAACGAGAGGTGATAATGGGCGTCAAGATTCGCTATGCCGGGACCGATGATATTCGGGTCAAAAATGCTTTTCGCATTGATATTGAGGAGTCAAGGAGGAATTTCTTTAACCTGCGGTTCTTGGTGGAAGTCGTCATCTTCAAGATTTTGAATGTTGGTCATGGAGACATCATTTGTCTACAGGAGTTCCCAAAGAATGGCCGGTACGTTTTGGTCCTTGATCGTATGGCAGCTTGCCAGAATCTTTTCAAGACTCTAAAGGATCAGCAAGCCTTGGATCATCCGGCTCTTGAAGGGCTTACATTCACGGTATTGTATACTAAGGGGGAAGTGCCAGTTGTTGTGTTTATGCACAACCCCCTTGTGGATGTGGAGGACATTACTAGATTCCTGAACCGTCATTGCAGCTATGTGTCCTACTCACACAAGGTGAGGAATGAGGTGGGCTTGTGGACTGGCAAACACAAGTTTTTTGTACGGTTCCAGGAAGACCCCCAGGGACCTGGGGGTATCCACTACCCTCCCCTCAGTTTTGCCATCGGGAGGGATAGAGGGTATATGTATTTTCCCGGTGCTCCGCGTTTTTGCAGGAAGTGTAAATCCTTTGGACACTACCAAGAGGACTGCACGGTGGAGAAGTTTTGTGGGAAATGCAATAAAGAGGGTCATCTGGCAATGGAATGTACTAACTCCATGGTCTGTAATGCGTGTGGGGAGGAGGGACACGCTTTCAAGGACTGTCCCCATCGTTCCAGGTCATATGCAGAGGCCGTGTCCCCACGTCCTAGTACTGCCGCCACTATTGGTGAGGCGATTGAGGCAGTAAGGGACTTCATGGAAGTGATGGAGGAAGCACCTGATCCTGCTGGTGGAAGCGCTGTTGAGATGTGACGCGCCCCCTGGGACATATTCCTTTTTGAGGGGAATACCCGGCACCGGATCAGATGGGGGGTTGTAGTCTCCGAGCGGCTGTGACCCGGCCCGTGCCCAGGGCGTCAAGCTCAGTGTGATGTGGCAGTTCTACAGATGTTACTAAAGTTCTTTTGTGTCGACTACGCCACCCGTTGTGATGCGGTCACTGTGGCCGCCGCTGCAGCAGGGTCCGCTGAGGCTGATGGTGGGTGCGCAGCTTGGTGAGATAACCCCCAACGGGAGGGGTATAGCCTCAGAGGGGACAGGTGCAGAGGATGGGGGTTGTGGTGGTGCGGTGCAGCCGGCAATGAAGACAGAGTCGGGTTGTGCAGTTAAGGGTGTTTACTTACTGCAGATGTTGTACTGGTCACTCCAGCTGCGAGTGACCACCCGAGCCGTGCTGCGTCCACCAGGTCCTGGATCCAGCCAACCCCCAAACAAGTCCGGAGCGTGGCCCTGAGCTCTCCCTCTGTCCTTTCTTCAGCCGTCCCCACCAGTGATCCACCTAGGTCCAGCTCCCTCGGGCCTTCTGTTGGGACACCCTTGGCCCTGGGTTCCCTGACCCTTCATGTGGTGTGCCTTCGGGGTGGATGTGATGGGTGACCGTGGCAGACGCTGCCCACGGTCTCCGGTCTCTGGCTGGGGAATGTTTTTACCCCCACCAGCTTGGGTTCCGGTACCCTTTTGCTGACTCCTCACCCGGTGCTCTAATTTGGGTTCTTGGGTCCCTTCAGTCTTCCCCCTCTGGGTCTTTCTCTGCTCCACTCTCTCTCTCTCCAGGGCTGCTGTTTCCTTCTCTCTGCCGATTTGTTCTCTGCATCAGACAGGCTCCTCTCCAACTGACTTGTTCTCTACAACTGACCCTGATCTTAGTTGGTGCCCTCCTTATATATCCCTCTATGTGTGAGCTCAGGTGACCAGCACCCAATGAGCTCCTATCACTACCCAGACTGCTCCCCCTATCTGCCCCTACACTACATGGGATGTTCCACCCCCCTCCCACTCCAGCCAGGAACAGGCTCGGTCGTACCTGCACATTTCTAAGTGGGAGTACCGTCGGCCTGCTCCTCTGAAATGGGATGTATGTAGTGCATGCAGTCTATCTGAGCTCAGTTCCACACTCCATCCTTACCCGGGAGTGGAATATCACACCTCTGGGTTGAGGTGCAATACCCCTGTAGCAGCCGAATCCTCAGGGTGCTACATTCCCCCCTGGTAAATCACAGCACATCCTCGGGCTGTAAGACATAAAACACCAAAAACATACATTTTTTTTTTTCATATAAACATAATAAAACATATAAAACAACATATATTAGCAGCAATAAACTTTTCATATTAACATTCTCGTAGACTTCTCTTGTCTCTGGTTCCTCCTCCGGACACTGTGCAACGTGTGCCCGGGAAAAGCGCGACAGTCTCTTAGAAAAACTGGTCTTCCTATAAAACCGGTAGGGGGCACTTTAGGAAGCGCAACTATATACAGGGGAAATTGGCCGCTCTCAGTCCTCGGCCAGGTAGAGGAAAGGGAATGGCTGCTCACAGTCCTCAGCCTGGTATGGATACGGGATAAAGGGTTAAACGGGTAAACTGTTCACTGGTCCCAACGGGGACTATTTTAGCAGCAACGGTTCACTGTGCCCCGACGGGCAACTATATACAGTCTCTACTCCCGTCCTCAACGACGGCTCCCTCCTGCTTTTTCTTGGTGATACGGTGTTGCTTCAGACCCGTCCGGGTCCTCTGGCTCCTCCTCCCCGCACTGCAACTCCTCCTCCGTCAGGCGGTGTACGTGGAGGGCGTAAGGTCCTTTGGCACACTTGTGCCGGGTGAAAGTGACTTCGTCTCCGACGTAGAGGTCACGGCCTTTGTGACCTTCCGGCAGGTGGGACTCGACGTCTCTGCGGGTCACAAAAACGTCACCGCGGTTGTTACGGTCCCGAATAAAGCCCCACCCATGCTGCGGGTTGAACTTTATCACCGTCCCGATGGTGCGGGGACAGTGCGCTGCACGGGGGTTCCTCCTAGTCCGGCTCTTCTGCTCCGCGCTCCGGATTTGGGCCTGTTGTTCTCTGACCCGCCTCTCCTCCCGTTCTCTCGCAAACTCTGCTAGCTGCTGACGACAACACTCAGTACGCTCAGCGGCGACTGCCCGAGTTTCTCCGGTGAACCCCATCAAATCTTCTCCCGTGGGGTCCCACACGAATTGGGCTTCTTCTAGAGGAGGCGAGACCCGAGTCACGGGCTTCGGAGCCGGGATCAGGGGCTCACACAAGGGCCCTAGTCTCTGTTGCCGCTCCAGCTCACAAAACTCCTCGGGCCAGATAAAGGGACGCCCGTCCGGCCATGTGAGCTGGCTGAAGAGGTCCTTTCCCAAACTCGGCACCCTTGGTTTTACGGGCGCGGGCGCGGTGGTGGTGGCGCCCGGGTTGCCCAGGCCTTGCGGCCAGGCCTGGGGCACCTGGAAGGTGAAGGGCACCGTTAGGACGGCGGCGCCCTGGGCTACCTGGCCTTGCGACCAGGCCGGAGGCTCCGCGGAGGTAGGGGGCGCTGTTGGTGATGCGGGGCCCGGGAGTACTGGGCCTTGCGACCAGGCCGGAGGCTCTTCCTGCTTGGTCACGCTCCGGGTCGGTGCGTGTGACGTCACAGGGGTCGCGGCGGCGGCTTCCGGTCGGGGCCTAGTCATTAGCGGTGACATGGCGGTTACGGGCACGGACGGGGGACTTTCGGGCTCTGCGACGGGGAACCGGGGCAGGTGGGCGGTCTCCCGGTATGGGGTATAAGCGTCCCCTTTACCTGCCTTCATACGTTCGGCTCCCTTCTCAGCGCCGTCTCCGACCTTGGGTCCTCCCGCGTCATCCGTAGAGGCAGTTGGTGTCCTCTCCCAGGGGAGCATGCTCCGTGGACGGGTTCCAGCTTGCTGGGCCATCTCCCGGCTCCACTCCGCCAGTATCTCACGCTGTACCCGGGCCATCCTCCTTGCGAGGCCCTCCAAGGCAGTTTGTGCACACTCCCGGTCTCGGGGGAGCTGCGCTAAGATCTCCGCTAGACCTAGCGGGGTTGTGGACTCTAGCAGGCTCCTGACCATCGGGTCGGTGCTGCTCTGCTCTTCTTCCGGCAGGCTCCTGGCCAGCGGGCCGGTGCTGCTCTGCCCTCCTTCCTCGGTCTCTAGCAGACTCCTGGCCAGCGGGCCGGTGCTGTTCTGCTTTCTCTCCATCTCCGGGTAAGCTCCTCCGCTACTCCTCGTTAGACCTCTTGCCTCCGGGTGCGCTCGCTCCAGACTTCTGCTCCAGGCGACACCCATCTTTTCTCTTCTCTTTCGTCTCCTCCCACTTCGAGGGCGGTCCCGGGGCAACTCGGTAACTGTCAGCTCCAGGGGTAGTTCTTTCACGCTGACAGACACCTCTAGCATCACAGTCTCTGTTGGTGGGGGCGGTTTCCACTTTTGGCGCCACTTTCTGTCCTCGCCCACGATGGGAGGCGGCCTCCTGCCCTCCTTTGGCACGCCCATAATGGCGTCCGCTGCTCTTCCAAGGCGGGAAATCTTCGGATTTGGCGGGAAGCGTCGCCCAGTGGCGGGAAACTCTGCAGATCGCGGGAACAAGCTGGAAATGGCAGACAATCGGCGGGAAACGACCTGTGATGGGGTCCGATGGCGTGGACCCTCCGGAACCGGCGGGAGACTTCTTTCTGAGGTAAACTTGCACTTTTCTTCAGGCACGCAGTACCCGGTTGTTGCGGGCACGTAATCCTGCCGACTACGCCAAAGTTGACGCGCCCCCTGGGACATATTCCTTTTTGAGGGGAATACCCGGCACCGGATCAGATGGGGGGTTGTAGTCTCCGAGCGGCTGTGACCCGGCCCGTGCCCAGGGCGTCAAGCTCAGTGTGATGTGGCAGTTCTACAGATGTTACTAAAGTTCTTTTGTGTCGACTACGCCACCCGTTGTGATGCGGTCACTGTGGCCGCCGCTGCAGCAGGGTCCGCTGAGGCTGATGGTGGGTGCGCAGCTTGGTGAGATAACCCCCAACGGGAGGGGTATAGCCTCAGAGGGGACAGGTGCAGAGGATGGGGGTTGTGGTGGTGCGGTGCAGCCGGCAATGAAGACAGAGTCGGGTTGTGCAGTTAAGGGTGTTTACTTACTGCAGATGTTGTACTGGTCACTCCAGCTGCGAGTGACCACCCGAGCCGTGCTGCGTCCACCAGGTCCTGGATCCAGCCAACCCCCAAACAAGTCCGGAGCGTGGCCCTGAGCTCTCCCTCTGTCCTTTCTTCAGCCGTCCCCACCAGTGATCCACCTAGGTCCAGCTCCCTCGGGCCTTCTGTTGGGACACCCTTGGCCCTGGGTTCCCTGACCCTTCATGTGGTGTGCCTTCGGGGTGGATGTGATGGGTGACCGTGGCAGACGCTGCCCACGGTCTCCGGTCTCTGGCTGGGGAATGTTTTTACCCCCACCAGCTTGGGTTCCGGTACCCTTTTGCTGACTCCTCACCCGGTGCTCTAATTTGGGTTCTTGGGTCCCTTCAGTCTTCCCCCTCTGGGTCTTTCTCTGCTCCACTCTCTCTCTCTCCAGGGCTGCTGTTTCCTTCTCTCTGCCGATTTGTTCTCTGCATCAGACAGGCTCCTCTCCAACTGACTTGTTCTCTACAACTGACCCTGATCTTAGTTGGTGCCCTCCTTATATATCCCTCTATGTGTGAGCTCAGGTGACCAGCACCCAATGAGCTCCTATCACTACCCAGACTGCTCCCCCTATCTGCCCCTACACTACATGGGATGTTCCACCCCCCTCCCACTCCAGCCAGGAACAGGCTCGGTCGTACCTGCACATTTCTAAGTGGGAGTACCGTCGGCCTGCTCCTCTGAAATGGGATGTATGTAGTGCATGCAGTCTATCTGAGCTCAGTTCCACACTCCATCCTTACCCGGGAGTGGAATATCACACCTCTGGGTTGAGGTGCAATACCCCTGTAGCAGCCGAATCCTCAGGGTGCTACAGATGGAGCCTGCAGATATGTCAATTCTGCTTGATGTGAGTGGTGAGGGAGAAGTGAGCGGTTCACTCTCCACAACGCCGGTGTTGGCTTTGGAAAGCTCAGAGGCCATTCAAGAAGGTGGTGGTGGCCAGGGTGACTTCACCGGGGCTGTGGTGAGGCCCCCTGATGAGGACTCTGATGTGTCTTCTGCAAAGAAGTTCCGACCAGATATTTCACCTGCCAGTATTGGGAGCATCAGCCCCTTAAGTGATAGGAGCTATCCCGAGAGCTACAGTGCCTCTCCTAGGAGGTCTTTTTTGGAGGAGGGGGCCAGCATTCTGTGCTTAACATCAGGAATCGAGTTTCAAGACGAGAAAGGTTGACTCTTCGGTGGGGGGTATGTTCTTTTTTACCAAATATGGTTAAAAAATGGGCTCCAACGTGGGCTGTAGTGTACTGTTAGTAAATGTAAGGCTTATAAAATCTAAGCCTAGAAGATTGGCTATACTGGAAGAACTAAAAAATCTTGGAGCAAATATCTACTGTCTGCAAGAGTGCGGAATTGAAGAGTCACCTCCTGAAAAGGACTGGGTATATGGGCATAGCATTTGGTCAGGTTCAATGACAAACAAAAATGATGGTGTGGGGATTTTTTTGGGGAATAGGGATTTAAGTTTTGAAAATTATATGGTGGTGGAGCCAGGTCGTTGTATAATGGCAGTGGTTAAGGGGAGAGGGTGGAGGGTGAAAATTGTTAACGTGTATTGTCCAATTAACAAAGGGGATAGGTTAGCATTATTAGAGAAAATACGTTTTTTTTTGCCTGGAAGGATTCCAATATTATTAGTTGGTGATTTCAATTGTGTTTCTGAAGGGGAAATTGATGTCACGGGTAAGGTCCTTAATCAAATTACATCTGATTTTTCTTTTTTAGATGCAGCGGAATTTTTGAGTAAGCCACCACCGGCCACATATAGAGCTGATAGGGGAGGAATAGTGTCCAGGATTGACCGCATGCTGTATACAAATAGAGGTTTGGTGTGTAAATTTTTTAAACAGCATGTTTTTTCTTTCACAGACCATGAATGTTTGTGGGGTATGTTTGAAGGTGATAAAAAAATGGTGCATGGTGTTGGGGTATGGAAGCTAAATGTTAGGTTGTTAGAGGATGTTAGGGTTATGAGAGACTTCGAAAGTAAGTATGAATGGTGGAGGTCTAGGAAAAATAATTTTGTGGATGTGACTGTATGGTGGGATTGGGTGAAAGTGGAAATTAAGAATTTTTTTAGGAGGTGGGGTTATAAAAAAGCAGCAATTGAAAGAGGCAGATTTAAAGATTTAAATATGAGGATTGAGTGGTTACATAAAATGAGTATGAAAGGAATTGATGTTAGTGATCAACTCAGAGGAGCGAGAGATGAGATGAAGCGTGTTTTGGAAAAGCGTGGGAAGGAAATTATTTTTAGGACGAGAGTTGAGCATTTGGATATGGATGAGAAGTGTACGAGGTACTTTTTTAAAAAAATGTGCAGTAAGAAAGATGAGTTGGATGAGGTTGAAAATGATAATGGTATGACTGTGGTTGGAATGGAAGTGTTGGATGAGGTACATAGTTTCTATAGTAGTTAATTTGAGTCTAAATGGGTGGATGGGGGTTTGAAAGAGCATGTGTTAGGTATGTTGGAGAGTCAGCTTGAATCAGGGGAACGTGAGTGTTTGAGTGAGGATATTGTTTTTGATGAGGTTAAAAAGGCGGTGGATGGTGCGAAAAAGAATAAAACACCTGGAAAAGATGGGTTGCCTGTGGAGTTTTATGTAAAAGCATGGGATGTGATTGGTGTTGATTTTGTGGAGGTATGTCAATATATGTGGATGAATGGTGTACTTTGTAATTCCATGAAAGAAGGAGTAGTTGTTTTACTATATAAGAAGGGTGAGAAAAAGAATTTGCGTAATTGGAGGCCGATTACATTACTCAATGCAGATTACAAAGTCTTTAGCAAAATTCTGGCTAACCGTATGCGTGGGGTGATTGGAAGTGTGGTTGGTGTTGATCAAGTGTGCGCGGTGCCAGGTAGGTGTATGACTGATAACCTCTTGTTGTTGAGGGACGTAATTGGAGATTGTATGTTTAGGAAGGGGAAATGTATGGTTTTTTGTGTGGATTTTGAGAAAGCTTTTGATAGAGTGTCGCATGCGTTTATGTTTGAGGTGTTAGTTAGGATGGGTTTTCCTAGTGTTTTTGTGAAGGCGATAAGGTGTTTGTATGATGGTGTGGTGAGTGAAGTGTTAGTGAATGGATGTTTGAGTGAGAAGGTGTGCATAAAATCAGGGGTCAGGCAGGGGTGTCCGTTGTCCCCTGTCCTGTTTATAAGTGTGATTGAGCCCCTGTTGTGCATGATTCGGAAAGAGAAAGTGATGAATGGTCTTCTGATCCCAGGGAGTGGTGGAAAGACTGTAAAGGTAATGGGGTATATGGACGATGTTGTTGTGGTGAGTGATAATATGGCTGCTATGAATCGAGCAAGGTTGCTTTTAGATTTCTTTTGTGGTGCATCTGGTTTTAGGGTGAATTGGGGGAAGTGTAGCTTTAAGTGTTTTGGGGATTCGAGTGTTAGGATGGATGGTGTGATATGTGAAGAAGGTGCTATTAAGGTTCTGGGGGTGTGGTTTAACAAAGATCTGAAAGGGAATGAGAGTTGGGATGAATGCGGTAAGAGGATTGAACAGAAGTTAAATTTTTGGAGGTTACGGGACTTGACATTGTCAGGCAAAGTCCTTATTATTAAGTCAGTGATTCTTCCTATGTTACTTTTTGTGTCCGTGGTTTTTCCAGCCCCTTATAGGGGTTTTAGGCGGATTGAGAAGCTAATTTTTACGTTTTATTGGGGAAGTAAGATGGAAAAACTTAAAAGGGAATATTTGTGTAAGTTACGTGAACATGGGGGAATGGATTTCCCAAATTTTGAAATTTGTCTTGGTTTAAATTATATTAAAACAGTGGTTGTTCTGTTAGGTAGGGATAACAAGACGGCTTTTATGATTAAATATATGGCTGGATGGATGTTGTTTGGGTTGAAATGGATGAGAAGGGATGCAAGAGTGCCTGTTTCGTTTAAATGTCCAGTGTGGTATGAGTTTGTTGAAAAATTTGTTGTCAAGCATGATTTGTTGGATGTTCCTATGGGTGATTTCAAAGTGATAAGGAATGTAAGGAGAAGGATGCGTGTTAGAGAGTTTGAATGTAACATTAGGGGCTTGAGATCGAGTGAAGCGTTGTGTGTATGGAGGAACCTGAGTATAAAAGGAATATCGAATAGGCAGCGTGATATCGTATGGATGAGTTTGCATGAGATTTTGCCTGTGAGAGAGGTACAGAAGAGGAGGGATCTGATTAGAACAGAGGTATGTCCGAGGGATGGATGTGGGGCGAGTGAAACTGTTATGCATTTGGTTTGGAATTGTGATTATGCTCAGAGTGTTTGGAAGGGAGTGGGTGGTTTATGCAAGGAACTAGCGGGCGTGAATTTTATAAATTGGAGAGTGGTAATGTTTGGGATGGGTGCAAGTAGCCGGGTGAAAGAGAGATTGTTGTGGTTGATAATGGCATGTGTAATAGAAAGTCTGTGGGACGTTAGGAATTTGTGTTTATTTAAAAGGAAAATAATCTCAGTTAATAATTGTGTTAGGATGGTTTTGTCAAGGTTATACATAGTTTATTTATGGGACAGCCGTGGCGGTGGTGGCTTTGATTCAGAAGGTTTTTGGAAAGTCAAAAAATGGAGGTCACTGGTAAAGTACCAGTAAGTCCTTGTTTAAGTGTTGTGATCTGTCTTTTTTTATGATAATGGTATGTTTTACAGTTTTTTGTCCATTCAAAAGGTATTACAACTGTTTCAGTATAAAGTTATAAATATGAAATAAAGAAAGTACCATTATGATGTAAGACTGGGCAACGTAGTATGAGTTTTTATACTATTGATTGTTGCTTGAAAAATTTTACTGAATGGTATAAAAAAAAAAAAAAAAAATCTGTTCTTATCAGTTTAATATCTGATACGTCCCCTATCTGGGGACCATATATTAAATGGATTTTTAGAACAGGGAGATGGAAAAAGAGCTTGCTCTGTCCACTCCACGCATTGACCTGGTGGGGAAACATGGAGGTGACTGAGAGTATGCGTGCAGGTATGGTTGTGTTAATTCCTAAGAAAGGGGATTTGAAAAGTCTGAGGAATTGGAGGCCAATAACTTTACTTAATTGTGATTATAAAATCTATGCAAAACTTATGGCTAATAGGATGCGTGATGTTATAGAGAGAGTGATTGGGGATGAGCAGTGTTGTGCGGTACCTGGGAGGCGGATTCATGAGTGTGTGTGTATGTTAAGAGATTGTCTATGGGATTGCATGGGTCGTAAGAAGAGTGTATTTTTGTTAAGTTTGGATTTTGAAAAGGCTTATGATAGGTTGTCGCATGGTTTTTTGTTCAGAGTGTTGTTAAAAATGGGTTTTCCGGCTGATTTTGTTGGGCGAGTGAGAAGTTTGTATGCGGGTGTTTATAGCTGTGTTTTAATGAATGGGTATGTGGGTAGGAAAGTGAATGTGTTTTCGGGTGTGCGACAGGGGTGTCCTTTGTCCCCTGTAGCATTTATTTGTGCAATTGAGCCATTGTTGTGTATGCTGAGGAAAGATAAGGTAATTCGTGGTGTGCAAGTGCCGGGAGGTGGAGGAAAAGAATGGAAGGTGAGTGGTTATATGGATGACGTGTGTGTATTATGTGATTCTGAATGTTCGGTGAGGCGGGTGAAGTTGTTAGTGTCTATTTTTTGTGGTGCATCTGCGTTTAAAGTGAATTGGGAAAAGAGTGAGTGTAAGGGTTTTGGAGGCGGAAGTTTAAGTAGGGATGTAGGTGTGAATGTAGTGAATGGACCTATTAAAGTTTTGGGTGTGAAGTTTTCAGAGAGTTTGGATGGGAAAGAAAGTTGGGATGATGCGAAAGGAAAAGTTGAGCAGAAGTTGAATTTTTGGAAATTGAGGAGTTTATCCTTTTTTGGGAAGATTTTAATTGTTAAGAGTGTGGTGTTGCCAATATTTTTATATATTGCGGTAGTATTTCTACCAGGATATATGTGTATGAGAAGCTTGAATAGAATTTTATTTGTTTTTTTGTGGAACTCGAAAATGGAGAGAGCTAGGAGAGAAATTTTGGTTAAAAGAGTGGAAAAAGGTGGTTTGGGTTTTCCGAATTTGGACGTGTTTTTTGGTGTGAATATCGTTGTGTTTGTTTTGAAAGTGATTAGGGCGGATGGAAAGTTTTCATCTATGTGTAGGTATTTATTTGGAGCGTATTTGTTTCGTTTAAAGTGGCAAGAAAGGGATTTGCGATGTCCGATTGCTTTTGAGGTGCCTGTATGGTATGTGTGGGTTTATAAGTTTTTGGTGAGGTATGAACTGTGTGATGCAGATGTGAGATTGCTGGAGAATAAGAAGGCTGTGTATAGGATGATTGAATGTAGAGAGGTAGAATGTGGAATAAATATGGTTAGGGGTGGTGATGTGCAGAAGGTTTGGAAGAAAGTGCGGATGAGTGGTATGACCAACAAACAGAGTGAAGTTGTGTGGCAGTCTTTACATGGAGTATTACCTGTGAGAGAGTTTCAGAGGAATAGAGGTTTGGTGAGGAGTGAAATGTGTCCAAGAAATGGCTGTGGTGGAAGGGAAAGTGTGTTGCATGTTTTTTGGAATTGCCAGTATGCTAGAGATGTGATTGGGAGAATGGGGCCTTTGTGTAAAGAATTGTGTGGTGTGAATTTGTTGTCTTTTGAGTTGTTTATGTTTGGTTTGGAAATATGTGATGGGACGAAGGAAAGAGTCTTGTGGTTGATGCTTGCATGTATAAAGGAAGTGTTATGGGATGTGAGGAATGTGTATGTGTTTAAAAGGAAGGAAATTGCTGTAAAGGATAGTGTGAAGGTGATTTTGGGGAAGATGTATGTGTGTTTCCTATGGGACAAAAAGAGGAGAGGGGAAGTGGATGCGGAGGGAATATGGAAAGTTAAAAAGTGGAGATATATTGTTAGTACCTCTTGATTTTTGTTATTGTTGTTTTGAAATATGAAATAAATATTTCCGATGATGATGGGGACAGCAAATTGCGTATTGGATTTGACGCAGCTGTTTTGATGGAATTTTCCTTTGTCTGGTTTCCATAGACTGTGGAATTTCCTCGTCTGAGGAGAAAAAAAAAAAAAAAAAAATCTGTTCTTATCAGTTTAATATCTGATACGTCCCCTATCTGGGGACCATATATTAAATGGATTTTTAGAACAGGGAGATGGAAAAAGAGCTTGCTCTGTCCACTCCACGCATTGACCTGGTATTGCAGTATCTCCAGGACCGGTGCACCCCTTCTTTAATGCAGTTTCTAAAATCAGAAAGAATTGAATTCAATGCTTTTTGTTCATTTTGCTTGTTTGTCGGATTTTGGGATGGACTCTTTGGCTTTGCTTTTCTTCTCCTCATTGGATTTTTCATGTTAAAAGTTGCAGAAGCCAGATGACAAGCTCATTTTGGTTCAACTTCAGCAACTGTGCATTGCATTGCCATGTAATGTAATGTAATGCAATGCTATCTATCTAGCTCTCCCTCTATACTTCCTTTTGGATAAACAGACATATTAGGCAAGCATTTTGGAGCTTTCACCTAAATAACTACAGGTGGTGAGATAAGCTGCACAATATAATTGACCTTTCAGTATATTGTTGCACACACACCATCTATTTAGCAAATGCCCTTGTTATCAACAGCAGCCTTTTAAACTCACCTGAGCTAACAGGTATGTGAGCTGGTTACTCTGCTGCGCTTAAAATTTCTTTTTTGGTTTGCTACAATGCCTTTTCTGAAACGTTGTCTCCCTCTGCTGGAACACTGACTTCTTTCATTTAATGCCTGCAGACTATAAAAGAGAAACCAACCCAAAAAGTTTGGTTGATTAGTCTGTGGCATTCTTTTAAACTGTTGCTTATGGCGGTCTCTGTGAGCTTCTCAGTGACATTCAGCCATCCAGGTATCCCGCCTGCAGTAGACGGAATGTGGCAATGGAACGCTGGCTGCACGTGTCATAATAGGCTCTGAGCCTTTATATACCTGCGCACAGCAGCAGCCACCTTCAGTCTGCTGCTGGACAGCCAGCAGCAGCAGCAGCAGGAGAGGTAATTAATCAGCAACCCTCCTGCTAAGGGTAGACAGCTGCTCGTTCCACCCCCCCCCCCGCCTTAATTGGTTCTCCTCCCTTCCAACGGTGTTGAGGCGGGTGGGAACAGCCGGGGGTTGAGGGTACTGTGCTAAAAGAGGTGGAGTTATGCAGATCTAAAACGCGTGGATTGCAGCAGCAGCTAGCCGAAAAGTGCAGGCATGTGAGGGATCTAGAGGTTGACAGCATGTCTTCTTAACGGGAGTCCAGGTGGCCATCTCCACAAATGGACTTTTCAGAATCCTTGGGTGGCACCGTAGTCGGAAACCAATTCTGGTTATCGCTTCTCGGCCTTTTGGCTAAGATCAAGTGTAGTATCTGTTCTTATCAGTTTAATATCTGATACGTCCCCTATCTGGGGACCATATATTAAATGGATTTTTAGAACAGGGAGATGGAAAAAGAGCTTGCTCTGTCCACTCCACGCATTGACCTGGTATTGCAGTATCTCCAGGACCGGTGCACCCCTTCTTTAATGCAGTTTCTAAAATCAGAAAGAATTGAATTCAATGCTTTTTGTTCATTTTGCTTGTTTGTCGGATTTTGGGATGGACTCTTTGGCTTTGCTTTTCTTCTCCTCATTGGATTTTTCATGTTAAAAGTTGCAGAAGCCAGATGACAAGCTCATTTTGGTTCAACTTCAGCAACTGTGCATTGCATTGCCATGTAATGTAATGTAATGCAATGCTATCTATCTAGCTCTCCCTCTATACTTCCTTTTGGATAAACAGACATATTAGGCAAGCATTTTGGAGCTTTCACCTAAATAACTACAGGTGGTGAGATAAGCTGCACAATATAATTGACCTTTCAGTATATTGTTGCACACACACCATCTATTTAGCAAATGCCCTTGTTATCAACAGCAGCCTTTTAAACTCACCTGAGCTAACAGGTATGTGAGCTGGTTACTCTGCTGCGCTTAAAATTTCTTTTTTGGTTTGCTACAATGCCTTTTCTGAAACGTTGTCTCCCTCTGCTGGAACACTGACTTCTTTCATTTAATGCCTGCAGACTATAAAAGAGAAACCAACCCAAAAAGTTTGGTTGATTAGTCTGTGGCATTCTTTTAAACTGTTGCTTATGGCGGTCTCTGTGAGCTTCTCAGTGACATTCAGCCATCCAGGTATCCCGCCTGCAGTAGACGGAATGTGGCAATGGAACGCTGGCTGCGCGTGTCATAATAGGCTCTGAGCCTTTATATACCTGCGCACAGCAGCAGCCACCTTCAGTCTGCTGCTGGACAGCCAGCAGCAGCAGCAGCAGGAGAGGTAATTAATCAGCAACCCTCCTGCTAAGGGTAGACAGCTGCTCGTTCCACCCCCCCCCGCCTTAATTGGTTCTCCTCCCTTCCAACGGTGTTGAGGCGGGTGGGAACAGCCGGGGGTTGAGGGTACTGTGCTAAAAGAGGTGGAGTTATGCAGATCTAAAACGCGTGGATTGCAGCAGCAGCAAGCCGAAAAGTGCAGGCATGTGAGGGATCTAGAGGTTGACAGCATGTCTTCTTAACGGGAGTCCAGGTGGCCATCTACACAAATGGACTTTTCAGAATCCTTGGGTGGCACCGTAGTCGGAAACGAATTCTGGTTATCGCTTCTCGGCCTTTTGGCTAAGATCAAGTGTAGTATCTGTTCTTATCAGTTTAATATCTGATACGTCCCCTATCTGGGGACCATATATTAAATGGATTTTTAGAACAGGGAGATGGAAAAAGAGCTTGCTCTGTCCACTCCACGCATTGACCTGGTATTGCAGTATCTCCAGGACCGGTGCACCCCTTCTTTAATGCAGTTTCTAAAATCAGAAAGAATTGAATTCAATGCTTTTTGTTCATTTTGCTTGTTTGTCGGATTTTGGGATGGACTCTTTGGCTTTGCTTTTCTTCTCCTCATTGGATTTTTCATGTTAAAAGTTGCAGAAGCCAGATGACAAGCTCATTTTGGTTCAACTTCAGCAACTGTGCATTGCATTGCCATGTAATGTAATGTAATGCAATGCTATCTATCTAGCTCTCCCTCTATACTTCCTTTTGGATAAACAGACATATTAGGCAAGCATTTTGGAGCTTTCACCTAAATAACTACAGGTGGTGAGATAAGCTGCACAATATAATTGACCTTTCAGTATATTGTTGCACACACACCATCTATTTAGCAAATGCCCTTGCTATCAACAGCAGCCTTTTAAACTCACCTGAGCTAACAGGTATGTGAGCTGGTTACTCTGCTGCGCTTAAAATTTCTTTTTTTGGTTTGCTACAATGCCTTTTCTGAAACGTTGTCTCCCTCTGCTGGAACACTCACTTCTTTCATTTAATGCCTGCAGACTATAAAAGAGAAACCAACCCAAAAAGTTTGGTTCATTAGTCTGTGGCATTCTTTTAAACTGTTGCTTATGGCAGTCTCTGTGAGCTTCTCAGTGACATTCAGCCATCCAGGTATCCCGCCTGCAGTAGACGGAATGTGGCAATGGAACGCTGGCTGCGCGTGTCATAATAGGCTCTGAGCCTTTATATACCTGCGCACAGCAGCAGCCACCTTCAGTCTGCTGCTGGACAGCCAGCAGCAGCAGCAGCAGGAGAGGTAATTAATCAGCAACCCTCCTGCTAAGGGTAGACAGCTGCTCGTTCCACCCCCCCCCCCCGCCTTAATTGGTTCTCCTCCCTTCCAACGGTGTTGAGGCGGGTGGGAACAGCCGGGGGTTGAGGGTACTGTGCTAAAAGAGGTGGAGTTATGCAGATCTAAAACGCGTGGATTGCAGCAGCAGCAAGCCGAAAAGTGCAGGCATGTGAGGGATCTAGAGGTTGACAGCATGTCTTCTTAACCGGAGTCCAGGTGGCCATCTCCACAAATGGACTTTTCAGAATCCTTGGGTGGCACCGTAGTCGGAAACCAATTCTGGTTATCGCTTCTCGGCCTTTTGGCTAAGATCAAGTGTAGTATCTGTTCTTATCAGTTTAATATCTGATACGTCCCCTATCTGGGGACCATATATTAAATGGATTTTTAGAACAGGGAGATGGAAAAAGAGCTTGCTCTGTCCACTCCACGCATTGACCTGGTATTGCAGTATCTCCAGGACCGGTGCACCCCTTCTTTAATGCAGTTTCTAAAATCAGAAAGAATTGAATTCAATGCTTTTTGTTCATTTTGCTTGTTTGTCGGATTTTGGGATGGACTCTTTGGCTTTGCTTTTCTTCTCCTCATTGGATTTTTCATGTTAAAAGTTGCAGAAGCCAGATGACAAGCTCATTTTGGTTCAACTTCAGCAACTGTGCATTGCATTGCCATGTAATGTAATGTAATGCAATGCTATCTATCTAGCTCTCCCTCTATACTTCCTTTTGGATAAACAGACATATTAGGCAAGCATTTTGGAGCTTTCACCTAAATAACTACAGGTGGTGAGATAAGCTGCACAATATAATTGACCTTTCAGTATATTGTTGCACACACACCATCTATTTAGCAAATGCCCTTGTTATCAACAGCAGCCTTTTAAACTCACCTGAGCTAACAGGTATGTGAGCTGGTTACTCTGCTGCGCTTAAAATTTCTTTTTTGGTTTGCTACAATGCCTTTTCTGAAACGTTGTCTCCCTCTGCTGGAACACTGACTTCTTTCATTTAATGCCTGCAGACTATAAAAGAGAAACCAACCCAAAAAGTTTGGTTGATTAGTCTGTGGCATTCTTTTAAACTGTTGCTTATGGCGGTCTCTGTGAGCTTCTCAGTGACATTCAGCCATCCAGGTATCCCGCCTGCAGTAGACGGAATGTGGCAATGGAACGCTGGCTGCGCGTGTCATAATAGGCTCTGAGCCTTTATATACCTGCGCACAGCAGCAGCCACCTTCAGTCTGCTGCTGGACAGCCAGCAGCAGCAGCAGCAGGAGAGGTAATTAATCAGCAACCCTCCTGCTAAGGGTAGACAGCTGCTCGTTCCACCCCCCCCCCGCCTTAATTGGTTCTCCTCCCTTCCAACGGTGTTGAGGCGGGTGGGAACAGCCGGGGGTTGAGGGTACTGTGCTAAAAGAGGTGGAGTTATGCAGATCTAAAACGCGTGGATTGCAGCAGCAGCAAGCCGAAAAGTGCAGGCATGTGAGGGATCTAGAGGTTGACAGCATGTCTTCTTAACGGGAGTCCAGGTGGCCATCTCCACAAATGGACTTTTCAGAATCCTTGGGTGGCACCGTAGTCGGAAACCAATTCTGGTTATCGCTTCTCGGCCTTTTGGCTAAGATCAAGTGTAGTATCTGTTCTTATCAGTTTAATATCTGATACGTCCCCTATCTGGGGACCATATATTAAATGGATTTTTAGAACAGGGAGATGGAAAAAGAGCTTGCTCTGTCCACTCCACGCATTGACCTGGTATTGCAGTATCTCCAGGACCGGTGCACCCCTTCTTTAATGCAGTTTCTAAAATCAGAAAGAATTGAATTCAATGCTTTTTGTTCATTTTGCTTGTTTGTCGGATTTTGGGATGGACTCTTTGGCTTTGCTTTTCTTCTCCTCATTGGATTTTTCATGTTAAAAGTTGTAGAAGCCAGATGACAAGCTCATTTTGGTTCAACTTCAGCAACTGTGCATTGCATTGCCATGTAATTTAATGTAATGCAATGCTATCTATCTAGCTCTCCCTCTATACTTCCTTTTGGATAAACAGACATATTAGGCAAGCATTTTGGAGCTTTCACCTAAATAACTACAGGTGGTGAGATAAGCTGCACAATATAATTGACCTTTCAGTATATTGTTGCACACACACCATCTATTTAGCAAATGCCCTTGTTATCAACAGCAGCCTTTTAAACTCACCTGAGCTAACAGGTATGTGAGCTGGTTACTCTGCTGCGCTTAAAATTTCTTTTTTGGTTTGCTACAATGCCTTTTCTGAAACGTTGTCTCCCTCTGCTGGAACACTGACTTCTTTCATTTAATGCCTGCAGACTATAAAAGAGAAACCAACCCAAAAAGTTTGGTTGATTAGTCTGTGGCATTCTTTTAAACTGTTGCTTATGGCGGTCTCTGTGAGCTTCTCATTGACATTCAGCCATCCAGGTATCCCGCCTGCAGTAGACGGAATGTGGCAATGGAACGCTGGCTGCGCGTGTCATAATAGGCTCTGAGCCTTTATATACCTGCGCACAGCAGCAGCCACCTTCAGTCTGCTGCTGGACAGCCAGCAGCAGCAGCAGCAGGAGAGGTAATTAATCAGCAACCCTCCTGCTAAGGGTAGACAGCTGCTCGTTCCACCCCCCCCCCCGCCTTAATTGGTTCTCCTCCCTTCCAATGGTGTTGAGGCGGGTGGGAACAGCCGGGGGTTGAGGGTACTGTGCTAAAAGAGGTGGAGTTATGCAGATCTAAAACGCGTGGATTGCAGCAGCAGCAAGCCGAAAAGTGCAGGCATGTGAGGGATCTAGAGGTTGACAGCATGTCTTCTTAACCGGAGTCCAGGTGGCCATCTCCACAAATGGACTTTTCAGAATCCTTGGGTGGCACCGTAGTCGGAAACCAATTCTGGTTATCGCTTCTCGGCCTTTTGGCTAAGATCAAGTGTAGTATCTGTTCTTATCAGTTTAATATCTGATACGTCCCCTATCTGGGGACCATATATTAAATGGATTTTTAGAACAGGGAGATGGAAAAAGAGCTTGCTCTGTCCACTCCACGCATTGACCTGGTATTGCAGTATCTCCAGGACCGGTGCACCCCTTCTTTAATGCAGTTTCTAAAATCAGAAAGAATTGAATTCAATGCTTTTTGTTCATTTTGCTTGTTTGTCGGATTTTGGGATGGACTCTTTGGCTTTGCTTTTCTTCTCCTCATTGGATTTTTCATGTTAAAAGTTGCAGAAGCCAGATGACAAGCTCATTTTGGTTCAACTTCAGCAACTGTGCATTGCATTGCCATGTAATGTAATGTAATGCAATGCTATCTATCTAGCTCTCCCTCTATACTTCCTTTTGGATAAACAGACATATTAGGCAAGCATTTTGGAGCTTTCACCTAAATAACTACAGGTGGTGAGATAAGCTGCACAATATAATTGACCTTTCAGTATATTGTTGCACACACACCATCTATTTAGCAAATGCCCTTGTTATCAACAGCAGCCTTTTAAACTCACCTGAGCTAACAGGTATGTGAGCTGGTTACTCTGCTGCGCTTAAAATTTCTTTTTTGGTTTGCTACAATGCCTTTTCTGAAACGTTGTCTCCCTCTGCTGGAACACTGACTTCTTTCATTTAATGCCTGCAGACTATAAAAGAGAAACCAACCCAAAAAGTTTGGTTGATTAGTCTGTGGCATTCTTTTAAACTGTTGCTTATGGCGGTCTCTGTGAGCTTCTCAGTGACATTCAGCCATCCAGGTATCCCGCCTGCAGTAGACGGAATGTGGCAATGGAACGCTGGCTGCGCGTGTCATAATAGGCTCTGAGCCTTTATATACCTGCGCACAGCAGCAGCCACCTTCAGTCTGCTGCTGGACAGCCAGCAGCAGCAGCAGCAGGAGAGGTAATTAATCAGCAACCCTCCTGCTAAGGGTAGACAGCTGCTCGTTCCACCCCCCCCCCCGCCTTAATTGGTTCTCCTCCCTTCCAATGGTGTTGAGGCGGGTGGGAACAGCCGGGGGTTGAGGGTACTGTGCTAAAAGAGGTGGAGTTATGCAGATCTAAAACGCGTGGATTGCAGCAGCAGCAAGCCGAAAAGTGCAGGCATGTGAGGGATCTAGAGGTTGACAGCATGTCTTCTTAACCGGAGTCCAGGTGGCCATCTCCACAAATGGACTTTTCAGAATCCTTGGGTGGCACCGTAGTCGGAAACCAATTCTGGTTATCGCTTCTCGGCCTTTTGGCTAAGATCAAGTGTAGTATCTGTTCTTATCAGTTTAATATCTGATACGTCCCCTATCTGGGGACCATATATTAAATGGATTTTTAGAACAGGGAGATGGAAAAAGAGCTTGCTCTGTCCACTCCACGCATTGACCTGGTATTGCAGTATCTCCAGGACCGGTGCACCCCTTCTTTAATGCAGTTTCTAAAATCAGAAAGAATTGAATTCAATGCTTTTTGTTCATTTTGCTTGTTTGTCGGATTTTGGGATGGACTCTTTGGCTTTGCTTTTCTTCTCCTCATTGGATTTTTCATGTTAAAAGTTGCAGAAGCCAGATGACAAGCTCATTTTGGTTCAACTTCAGCAACTGTGCATTGCATTGCCATGTAATGTAATGTAATGCAATGCTATCTATCTAGCTCTCCCTCTATACTTCCTTTTGGATAAACAGACATATTAGGCAAGCATTTTGGAGCTTTCACCTAAATAACTACAGGTGGTGAGATAAGCTGCACAATATAATTGACCTTTCAGTATATTGTTGCACACACACCATCTATTTAGCAAATGCCCTTGTTATCAACAGCAGCCTTTTAAACTCACCTGAGCTAACAGGTATGTGAGCTGGTTACTCTGCTGCGCTTAAAATTTCTTTTTTGGTTTGCTACAATGCCTTTTCTGAAACGTTGTCTCCCTCTGCTGGAACACTGACTTCTTTCATTTAATGCCTGCAGACTATAAAAGAGAAACCAACCCAAAAAGTTTGGTTGATTAGTCTGTGGCATTCTTTTAAACTGTTGCTTATGGCGGTCTCTGTGAGCTTCTCAGTGACATTCAGCCATCCAGGTATCCCGCCTGCAGTAGACGGAATGTGGCAATGGAACGCTGGCTGCGCGTGTCATAATAGGCTCTGAGCCTTTATATACCTGCGCACAGCAGCAGCCACCTTCAGTCTGCTGCTGGACAGCCAGCAGCAGCAGCAGCAGGAGAGGTAATTAATCAGCAACCCTCCTGCTAAGGGTAGACAGCTGCTCGTTCCACCCCCCCCCCGCCTTAATTGGTTCTCCTCCCTTCCAACGGTGTTGAGGCGGGTGGGAACAGCCGGGGGTTGAGGGTACTGTGCTAAAAGAGGTGGAGTTATGCAGATCTAAAACGCGTGGATTGCAGCAGCAGCAAGCCGAAAAGTGCAGGCATGTGAGGGATCTAGAGGTTGACAGCATGTCTTCTTAACGGGAGTCCAGGTGGCCATCTCCACAAATGGACTTTTCAGAATCCTTGGGTGGCACCGTAGTCGGAAACCAATTCTGGTTATCGCTTCTCGGCCTTTTGGCTAAGATCAAGTGTAGTATCTGTTCTTATCAGTTTAATATCTGATACGTCCCCTATCTGGGGACCATATATTAAATGGATTTTTAGAACAGGGAGATGGAAAAAGAGCTTGCTCTGTCCACTCCACGCATTGACCTGGTATTGCAGTATCTCCAGGACCGGTGCACCCCTTCTTTAATGCAGTTTCTAAAATCAGAAAGAATTGAATTCAATGCTTTTTGTTCATTTTGCTTGTTTGTCGGATTTTGGGATGGACTCTTTGGCTTTGCTTTTCTTCTCCTCATTGGATTTTTCATGTTAAAAGTTGCAGAAGCCAGATGACAAGCTCATTTTGGTTCAACTTCAGCAACTGTGCATTGCATTGCCATGTAATTTAATGTAATGCAATGCTATCTATCTAGCTCTCCCTCTATACTTCCTTTTGGATAAACAGACATATTAGGCAAGCATTTTGGAGCTTTCACCTAAATAACTACAGGTGGTGAGATAAGCTGCACAATATAATTGACCTTTCAGTATATTGTTGCACACACACCATCTATTTAGCAAATGCCCTTGTTATCAACAGCAGCCTTTTAAACTCACCTGAGCTAACAGGTATGTGAGCTGGTTACTCTGCTGCGCTTAAAATTTCTTTTTTGGTTTGCTACAATGCCTTTTCTGAAACGTTGTCTCCCTCTGCTGGAACACTGACTTCTTTCATTTAATGCCTGCAGACTATAAAAGAGAAACCAACCCAAAAAGTTTGGTTGATTAGTCTGTGGCATTCTTTTAAACTGTTGCTTATGGCGGTCTCTGTGAGCTTCTCAGTGACATTCAGCCATCCAGGTATCCCGCCTGCAGTAGACGGAATGTGGCAATGGAACGCTGGCTGCACGTGTCATAATAGGCTCTGAGCCTTTATATACCTGCGCACAGCAGCAGCCACCTTCAGTCTGCTGCTGGACAGCCAGCAGCAGCAGCAGCAGGAGAGGTAATTAATCAGCAACCCTCCTGCTAAGGGTAGACAGCTGCTCGTTCCACCCCCCCCCCCGCCTTAATTGGTTCTCCTCCCTTCCAACGGTGTTGAGGCGGGTGGGAACAGCCGGGGGTTGAGGGTACTGTGCTAAAAGAGGTGGAGTTATGCAGATCTAAAACGCGTGGATTGCAGCAGCAGCAAGCCGAAAAGTGCAGGCATGTGAGGGATCTAGAGGTTGACAGCATGTCTTCTTAACGGGAGTCCAGGTGGCCATCTCCACAAATGGACTTTTCAGAATCCTTGGGTGGCACCGTAGTCGGAAACGAATTCTGGTTATCGCTTCTCGGCCTTTTGGCTAAGATCAAGTGTAGTATCTGTTCTTATCAGTTTAATATCTGATACGTCCCCTATCTGGGGACCATATATTAAATGGATTTTTAGAACAGGGAGATGGAAAAAGAGCTTGCTCTGTCCACTCCACGCATTGACCTGGTATTGCAGTATCTCCAGGACCGGTGCACCCCTTCTTTAATGCAGTTTCTAAAATCAGAAAGAATTGAATTCAATGCTTTTTGTTCATTTTGCTTGTTTGTCGGATTTTGGGATGGACTCTTTGGCTTTGCTTTTCTTCTCCTCATTGGATTTTTCATGTTAAAAGTTGCAGAAGCCAGATGACAAGCTCATTTTGGTTCAACTTCAGCAACTGTGCATTGCATTGCCATGTAATGTAATGTAATGCAATGCTATCTATCTAGCTCTCCCTCTATACTTCCTTTTGGATAAACAGACATATTAGGCAAGCATTTTGGAGCTTTCACCTAAATAACTACAGGTGGTGAGATAAGCTGCACAATATAATTGACCTTTCAGTATATTGTTGCACACACACCATCTATTTAGCAAATGCCCTTGTTATCAACAGCAGCCTTTTAAACTCACCTGAGCTAACAGGTATGTGAGCTGGTTACTCTGCTGCGCTTAAAATTTCTTTTTTGGTTTGCTACAATGCCTTTTCTGAAAAGTTGTCTCCCTCTGCTGGAACACTGACTTCTTTCATTTAATGCCTGCAGACTATAAAAGAGAAACCAACCCAAAAAGTTTGGTTGATTAGTCTGTGGCATTCTTTTAAACTGTTGCTTATGGCGGTCTCTGTGAGCTTCTCAGTGACATTCAGCCATCCAGGTATCCCGCCTGCAGTAGACGGAATGTGGCAATGGAACGCTGGCTGCGCGTGTCATAATAGGCTCTGAGCCTTTATATACCTGCGCACAGCAGCAGCCACCTTCAGTCTGCTGCTGGACAGCCAGCAGCAGCAGCAGCAGGAGAGGTAATTAATCAGCAACCCTCCTGCTAAGGGTAGACAGCTGCTCGTTCCACCCCCCCCCCCGCCTTAATTGGTTCTCCTCCCTTCCAACGGTGTTGAGGCGGGTGGGAACAGCCGGGGGTTGAGGGTACTGTGCTAAAAGAGGTGGAGTTATGCAGATCTAAAACGCGTGGATTGCAGCAGCAGCAAGCCGAAAAGTGCAGGCATGTGAGGGATCTAGAGGTTGACAGCATGTCTTCTTAACGGGAGTCCAGGTGGCCATCTCCACAAATGGACTTTTCAGAATCCTTGGGTGGCACCGTAGTTGGAAACCAATTCTGGTTATCGCTTCTCGGCCTTTTGGCTAAGATCAAGTGTAGTATCTGTTCTTATCAGTTTAATATCTGATACGTCCCCTATCTGGGGACCATATATTAAATGGATTTTTAGAACAGGGAGATGGAAAAAGAGCTTGCTCTGTCCACTCCACGCATTGACCTGGTATTGCAGTATCTCCAGGACCGGTGCACCCCTTCTTTAATGCAGTTTCTAAAATCAGAAAGAATTGAATTCAATGCTTTTTGTTCATTTTGCTTGTTTGTCGGATTTTGGGATGGACTCTTTGGCTTTGCTTTTCTTCTCCTCATTGGATTTTTCATGTTAAAAGTTGCAGAAGCCAGATGACAAGCTCATTTTGGTTCAACTTCAGCAACTGTGCATTGCATTGCCATGTAATGTAATGTAATGCAATGCTATCTATCTAGCTCTCCCTCTATACTTCCTTTTGGATAAACAGACATATTAGGCAAGCATTTTGGAGCTTTCACCTAAATAACTACAGGTGGTGAGATAAGCTGCACAATATAATTGACCTTTCAGTATATTGTTGCACACACACCATCTATTTAGCAAATGCCCTTGTTATCAACAGCAGCCTTTTAAACTCACCTGAGCTAACAGGTATGAGAGCTGGTTACTCTGCTGCGCTTAAAATTTCTTTTTTGGTTTGCTACAATGCCTTTTCTGAAACGTTGTCTCCCTCTGCTGGAACACTGACTTCTTTCATTTAATGCCTGCAGACTATAAAAGAGAAACCAACCCAAAAAGTTTGGTTGATTAGTCTGTGGCATTCTTTTAAACTGTTGCTTATGGCGGTCTCTGTGAGCTTCTCAGTGACATTCAGCCATCCAGGTATCCCGCCTGCAGTAGACGGAATGTGGCAATGGAACGCTGGCTGCACGTGTCATAATAGGCTCTGAGCCTTTATATACCTGCGCACAGCAGCAGCCACCTTCAGTCTGCTGCTGGACAGCCAGCAGCAGCAGCAGCAGGAGAGGTAATTAATCAGCAACCCTCCTGCTAAGGGTAGACAGCTGCTCGTTCCACCCCCCCCCCCCCGCCTTAATTGGTTCTCCTCCCTTCCAACGGTGTTGAGGCGGGTGGGAACAGCCGGGGGTTGAGGGTACTGTGCTAAAAGAGGTGGAGTTATGCAGATCTAAAACGCGTGGATTGCAGCAGCAGCAAGCCGAAAAGTGCAGGCATGTGAGGGATCTAGAGGTTGACAGCATGTCTTCTTAACGGGAGTCCAGGTGGCCATCTCCACAAATGGACTTTTCAGAATCCATGGGTGGCACCGTAGTCGGAAACCAATTCTGGTTATCGCTTCTCGGCCTTTTGGCTAAGATCAAGTGTAGTATCTGTTCTTATCAGTTTAATATCTGATACGTCCCCTATCTGGGGACCATATATTAAATGGATTTTTAGAACAGGGAGATGGAAAAAGAGCTTGCTCTGTCCACTCCACGCATTGACCTGGTATTGCAGTATCTCCAGGACCGGTGCACCCCTTCTTTAATGCAGTTTCTAAAATCAGAAAGAATTGAATTCAATGCTTTTTGTTCATTTTGCTTGTTTGTCGGATTTTGGGATGGACTCTTTGGCTTTGCTTTTCTTCTCCTCATTGGATTTTTCATGTTAAAAGTTGCAGAAGCCAGATGACAAGCTCATTTTGGTTCAACTTCAGCAACTGTGCATTGCATTGCCATGTAATGTAATGTACTGCAATGCTATCTATCTAGCTCTCCCTCTATACTTCCTTTTGGATAAACAGACATATTAGGCAAGCATTTTGGAGCTTTAACCTAAATAACTACAGGTGGTGAGATAAGCTGCACAATATAATTGACCTTTCAGTATATTGTTGCACACACACCATCTATTTAGCAAATGCCCTTGTTATCAACAGCAGCCTTTTAAACTCACCTGAGCTAACAGGTATGTGAGCTGGTTACTCTGCTGCGCTTAAAATTTCTTTTTTGGTTTGCTACAATGCCTTTTCTGAAACGTTGTCTCCCTCTGCTGGAACACTGACTTCTTTCATTTAATGCCTGCAGACTATAAAAGAGAAACCAACCCAAAAAGTTTGGTTGATTAGTCTGTGGCATTCTTTTAAACTGTTGCTTATGGCGGTCTCTGTGAGCTTCTCAGTGACATTCAGCCATCCAGGTATCCCGCCTGCAGTAGACGGAATGTGGCAATGGAACGCTGGCTGCGCGTGTCATAATAGGCTCTGAGCCTTTATATACCTGCGCACAGCAGCAGCCACCTTCAGTCTGCTGCTGGACAGCCAGCAGCAGCAGCAGGAGAGGTAATTAATCAGCAACCCTCCTGCTAAGGGTAGACAGCTGCTCGTTCCACCCCCCCCCCCCGCCTTAATTGGTTCTCCTCCCTTCCAACGGTGTTGAGGCGGGTGGGAACAGCCGGGGGTTGAGGGTACTGTGCTAAAAGAGGTGGAGTTATGCAGATCTAAAACGCGTGGATTGCAGCAGCAGCAAGCCGAAAAGTGCAGGCATGTGAGGGATCTAGAGGTTGACAGCATGTCTTCTTAACGGGAGTCCAGGTGGCCATCTCCACAAATGGACTTTTCAGAATCCTTGGGTGGCACCGTAGTCGGAAACCAATTCTGGTTATCGCTTCTCGGCCTTTTGGCTGAGATCTAGTGTTGGTTTTACTGGCATTGGTTGTAGTTGGAAGGTGCCTGGGGTACCCCGCCTCTTGGCCTTGGGTTCGGGTCCCACTCTTGTAGTGGGGCTTAGGCCCTTGCTGCTATAAGGAGGTGGGCTTAGTCCCTGGGCAACGGGTTGCGATCCCAGCTGTACAGTCCTAGGATTGTTCAGCGACTCCTTAGTTGCGGAAATCCCCCATTATTGGTTGCAGAAATCCCCGTTTTCCTGTTGCGGAAATCCTTGTTTCACCATGGATTCAGATCCAGGTGAAATTCCGACCTATGCCCGGTTACGGCATACGGTGCGGTTTTACTTCCATGAGGGAGGTAAAGATAACAGAGGTTTACGTTTTATTGTGGATGATCTTCTTGTGAAATTTTTTTCAATCCAGAAATCCGAGATCCTGGCAATCCAAGACTACCCGAAGCGTGGTGTATACGATGTCACATTCACTGAAAAAGGTATCCACCAAGATTTTTGCCGTAAAATGAATGATCCTGATATAATTTACCAGAGAAAGCCAATCTTTAAAGGTGTTAAAATTGTCGAACATGAATTAGATGTGATAAAAACTGTAATTGTTAAAATTTACTCTCCTTATACAAAAGAAAGCGATGTTATTTCATTTTTATCCAATTATTTCAGCAAAGTGGTAAGCCATGGAATAGTTATGAATGAGTGCGGAGTTTGGGCGTGTAAGTGGAAATTTACGGTGACATGTATTAAGGACCCTTCAAGTCCGGGGGGTATAAGACTTCCCCCAGCACGTTTTAGAATTGGAAACACGAATGGTGACCTCTTTTTTAATGGGATGCCAGCATTCTGTAGGAAATGCAAAAAATACGGCCATTCTAACTGTGACATTACTTGTGTAGCCTGTGGGAGCAAAGACCATAAAACTGAAAATTGTACAACTGGAATTTTTTGTAGCAACTGTGTTTCCAGAGGTCATGCTTTTTCTCATTGTCCTTTTAGGAATACCTCAAAGAGAGCTCAAGCTGGGCAAACAGAGAGACCTTCACCCCCTGAACCAGAAAAGCCCTCACCCCCTGACCAACCCTCGGCTGGTTCGGACAAACCCGCGGAGGAGAATGAGGGGGAGAGTATGGAAATACCGACCGAGGATGGTGAGCCATGGTGTACTGTTGGAAACTCGAAGCAAAAGAGGGAACGGCGTGGTAACCCACAAACAGAAACCCCTGCGGAGGGACCGAGGGTGGGTGCTACAGGCCAATCCTCACCTTCGAATCCTCCTGGGAATACTCAAGGGCGCGAACAGTCTGGGCCAAAAAAACGCAGGTTGCACGGAGTGGATAGGGCACCTAAGGAAGTACCCCCACCGGAACCCCCGGATGGAAGTGGGAAACCTCAAACGGTGCCTTTACAGGGTGAGGAGGTTGCCAATGTCCCACCCCCTTCAGAAATGGAGGGGGAGATGGAGATGGCTGACTCAGTGATCCTGGAAACTCCTGAAAATAAGTGGTCAACGTCTGAGACGCATGTGCTCGATACGATTCCCCCAGATGGTGCCTCGATAGGGGTCCAAATGGGGGTTCGTGAGCAAAGAGGCAGGCAATACGACCAAGCAGAGTTGGACAGAATGGAACAAGAGTATATCCTGGGAGGTCTACGGTCTGGGACACTAACAGATGAGGAGTCCTCCGTGACGGGCTCTCTGTTGACGATCAATGATCCCTCATCTCCTGGAATAGAAATATAAACCAGCTGAGGTAAGAGTTTGAAAGAATGCTAAATTTCCTTTTTTTCTCTTATGGCAGGGATTAGTGGTTTTTCTCTTAACGCTAGAGGGTTGAAAACTAAGACCAGAAGAGTTGCTCTCTTTGATTTTTTATCCTCTCTAACAGCTACAGTTTTCTTTTTACAGGAATGCTGCATCCCACACAGTTTAAATTATACAGAATATGAGACTGATTGGGCACATGGACCCTCAGTATGGTCAGGATCAAACGGGTCCAGGTCAGCAGGGGTCGCCATTCTTTTTAAAGGGAATGTTTTTATTGACTCTGTTCAAGAGGTTTTACCAGGTAGAATTTTATTAGTAAAAGCTTTTATTGATGGTTTTAAATGGCAATTTTTAAACTTTTATGGAGCCACAGATAAGCAAGAAAGAGCTGATATGTTGAATATGTTACCCTTATTTATTAATGATTCTGTCCCTCTTATTTTATCAGGAGATTTTAACTGCATTTTAGGTGGAGAAAAAAGGTTCTCAAGCTCCACAAGTAGGAATTATGATAAAACGTCTTTTATGTTAAAAAATGTCATACAAGATTTTAATTTAACAGATGTTTTTAAGGAGTGTAATAAAGACTTGCCTGCAGAGGAATGGGTAACCTGGAGCAACGTGAATTGTAGCTCCAGGATTGATTTTATTTTCTGCTCTAAAAATGTATTGCCTTTTAAATGTGAGCTTTTATCTAATGTTTTTTCTGATCACAAACTTTTATCCTTTTATGTGAAATGTAATGATTTTAAGAAAAAAGGAAAAGGTACCTGGAAGTTAAACATTTCCCTTTTAGAAGACCCCCAAGTTTTATCTGATTTTACTGAATTTTATTTACATTTTAAAAGAATAAGAGACCCCCATATCCCTATAAGTAGGTGGTGGGAAAAGATGAAAAAGAACATAAGAGATTTTTTTATGAAGGTTGGGGTCCAGAAAGCTAGAGAGAAAAGAGAATTTTATTGGCAACTCAACACTAGATTGGAGACCTTATATAAATTGAAGAGCCATGAGATTGAAGTAGATAAACAAATTAGTGACTTAAAAAGTGAAATTCAGCATACCTTGGAACAGAGAGGTAAAGAGTTAATTTTCCATGCAAAGGTCCAACATGTTGAAAATAATGAAACCTGTTCACGATATTTTTTTAAATGTATGGTGAAAAATCGTGTTTTTATTGAATCAATGGAAGGTAAACAAGACATAGAGGGTATTTTAGCTAAAGTGCATGAATTTTATTCCGAGCTTTTTAACACAAAATCTGTTGATGACCATTTTATGAAAAGTACTTTGGATGAAATTACAACTGTTTTAGACCCTGTCTCACAAGATGTTTTATTACAGAGTCTAACTGAAGATGAGATATCTGAGACCATAAGAAGCTTTAAGTCTGGTAAAGTACCGGGGCCTGATGGTATACCCATAGAATTTTATAAGGTTTTTTATGATATTTTACAGGAGGATTTATTTTATGTTTTTAGTGAGGTTTTTAATACAAAAACCCTACCAAACTCCTGGAAGAAAGGTGAGGTCTCCCTTATATACAAAAAGGAAGACAAAACGCAACTAAGAAATTGGAGACCTATCACCCTTCTAAATTGTGATTACAAAATAATGGCAAAAATTTGTGCAAATAGACTTAAAAAGGTAATAGGTAACATAATCCACCCAAACCAAGTGTGTGGCATACCAGGAAGGAGTGTTTGGGAAAATTTGAATCTAATCAAAGATGTAATAGATGACACAAAGTCGAGGGGAAATAAGCTGGCGGTCCTGTCTCTCGACTTTGAAAAAGCATTTGATAGAGTGTCACACCAATTCCTTTTTAATGTTTTAGCTAAAATGGGTATACCAGAAGGTTTTTTATGCTCTCTCAAAGCATTTTATCATGGTTGCACTAGTAAGGTTTTAGTAAATGGTTTTAAGACAAGTGATGTGTTTTTAAATTCTGGTGTAAAACAAGGTTGCCCTCTGTCCCCCTTGTTATTTATTTGTGCCCTTGAACCCCTACTCAGTGTCTTAAGGAGAGACAAGCAAATCCGAGGCGTCCATTTGCCAGGTGGGGGAGGGCTAGAAGCAAAAGTTACTGGATATATGGATGAAGTAGCCATAACATGTAAAGATGCCCTGTCTATCCGGAAAACACTACGGCAAGTGGAATACTTCTGTGGTGGATCTGGTTTTAAAGTAAATTTTAATAAAAGCTGTATTTTAAATGTGGGGAATATGATTTTAAATGATGTACCGGTTCCTGAATGTGACTCTGTAAAGATTCTAGGTGTGATTTTTAACGAAACAAACAAAGGTAAAGAAAGCTGGGATCTTGTGGCACAAAAGGTAAATCAAAAACTATGTATGTGGAGGTTGAGGAAATTAACAATGGAAGGGAAGGTACTAGTTATAAAAATGGTAATTGTGCCTTTGTTATTGTACTTAAGTTTGGTGTTCCCCCCCCCACACATACCTTTACGAAAATAATCAAAGCTTGCTTCACTTTTTTCTGGAGCTCCAAGATGGAGAAATTGAAAAGAGAGTTAGTGGTCAAGCCTAAAGAGAAAGGCGGTAAAGATTTCCCCGATTTTAGAGCTTTTGTTTTAATAAGATTTTTTGTTTTATGTTTTAATGCACTGTCGAAAAATAGTTATTGGTCATATTTTATCCGTTTTAACACAGGTTATTTTATGAAACGTCATGGATGGTTTGAAACAGTTTTAAGTTCCCCATATGCTCTTAATACACCAGAAAGCTATAAGATTTTAGGAACTATTGTAAACACGTATGACTTAAAAGGGAAAAGTGCAGAAGACTTAAGAGATAGCAAAATGATTTTAAATGGTTTCAAACAAAAGGAATCAATTGTACAGATTGGGAATTTTAATGATAATAAATGTACTGACATATGGAAAGTTATTAATGAACCCTATCTTTTTAATTCCCAGAAGGACCTGGCCTGGAGCTGTGTGCATGATTGTCTTCCATGTCGGGCATTCCAACACCGAAGAGGACTCGTGAGAACTGCCAGATGTCCAAGACAAAGATGCCTCGGAGATGAGACTGTTTTACATGTTTTATGGACTTGTCACTTTGCACGACAAACATGGACTACAATATTTCCTTTGCTTCAAAAAATGACAAACATTAAGGATCTTACTTTTGAAACTGTCTTATTTGGTCGTGTGGAGTGCCCCAACGCCAGCAAGAGGATCATCGCATGGAAGACAATCAGTACCATCAAAGAAGCTCTATGGAAGGCCAGGAACATCCTTCTTTTTAAACACGATGTTTTATCTGTGAAAAATGTTTTAGAGTTGGCTTTTAGTGAAATGTATATGTATTATTTATTGGATAAAAAGAGAAATGTAATTTTATCAAAACAATGGCTGGTAAAAGAATGGAACACAGCAATCTAAACACATTGTCTGTATTTTAATGTAATTTTATTGCCTTATTGAACTGAAATCAATTTATGTACGAATGTATTTTAAAATGTAATGATTTTATGTTCATATCTAATGTATTGTAATTAAGTTTTATCCAATAAACGGGTGTACCTATGTTTGGGTACATTCCAAGTCAAAAAAAAAATCTGTTCTTATCAGTTTAATATCTGATACGTCCCCTATCTGGGGACCATATATTAAATGGATTTTTAGAACAGGGAGATGGAAAAAGAGCTTGCTCTGTCCACTCCACGCATTGACCTGGTATTGCAGTATCTCCAGGACCGGTGCACCCCTTCTTTAATGCAGTTTCTAAAATCAGAAAGAATTGAATTCAATGCTTTTTGTTCATTTTGCTTGTTTGTCGGATTTTGGGATGGACTCTTTGGCTTTGCTTTTCTTCTCCTCATTGGATTTTTCATGTTAAAAGTTGCAGAAGCCAGATGACAAGCTCATTTTGGTTCAACTTCAGCAACTGTGCATTGCATTGCCATGTAATGTAATGTAATGCAATGCTATCTATCTAGCTCTCCCTCTATACTTCCTTTTGGATAAACAGACATATTAGGCAAGCATTTTGGAGCTTTCACCTAAATAACTACAGGTGGTGAGATAAGCTGCACAATATAATTGACCTTTCAGTATATTGTTGCACACACACCATCTATTTAGCAAATGCCCTTGTTATCAACAGCAGCCTTTTAAACTCACCTGAGCTAACAGGTATGTGAGCTGGTTACTCTGCTGCGCTTAAAATTTCTTTTTTGGTTTGCTACAATGCCTTTTCTGAAACGTTGTCTCCCTCTGCTGGAACACTGACTTCTTTCATTTAATGCCTGCAGACTATAAAAGAGAAACCAACCCAAAAAGTTTGGTTGATTAGTCTGTGGCATTCTTTTAAACTGTTGCTTATGGCGGTCTCTGTGAGCTTCTCAGTGACATTCAGCCATCCAGGTATCCCGCCTGCAGTAGACGGAATGTGGCAATGGAACGCTGGCTGCGCGTGTCATAATAGGCTCTGAGCCTTTATATACCTGCGCACAGCAGCAGCCACCTTCAGTCTGCTGCTGGACAGCCAGCAGCAGCAGCAGGAGAGGTAATTAATCAGCAACCCTCCTGCTAAGGGTAGACAGCTGCTCGTTCCACCCCCCCCCCCCCCGCCTTAATTGGTTCTCCTCCCTTCCAACGGTGTTGAGGCGGGTGGGAACAGCCGGGGGTTGAGGGTACTGTGCTAAAAGAGGTGGAGTTATGCAGATCTAAAACGCGTGGATTGCAGCAGCAGCAAGCCGAAAAGTGCAGGCATGTGAGGGATCTAGAGGTTGACAGCATGTCTTCTTAACGGGAGTCCAGGTGGCCATCTCCACAAATGGACTTTTCAGAATCCTTGGGTGGCACCGTAGTCGGAAACCAATTCTGGTTATCGCTTCTCGGCCTTTTGGCTAAGATCAAGTGTAGTATCTGTTCTTATCAGTTTAATATCTGATACGTCCCCTATCTGGGGACCATATATTAAATGGATTTTTAGAACAGGGAGATGGAAAAAGAGCTTGCTCTGTCCACTCCACGCATTGACCTGGTATTGCAGTATCTCCAGGACCGGTGCACCCCTTCTTTAATGCAGTTTCTAAAATCAGAAAGAATTGAATTCAATGCTTTTTGTTCATTTTGCTTGTTTGTCGGATTTTGGAATGGACTCTTTGGCTTTGCTTTTCTTCTCCTCATTGGATTTTTCATGTTAAAAGTTGCAGAAGCCAGATGACAAGCTCATTTTGGTTCAACTTCAGCAACTGTGCATTGCATTGCCATGTAATGTAATGTAATGCAATGCTATCTATCTAGCTCTCCCTCTATACTTCCTTTTGGATAAACAGACATATTAGGCAAGCATTTTGGAGCTTTCACCTAAATAACTACAGGTGGTGAGATAAGCTGCACAATATAATTGACCTTTCAGTATATTGTTGCACACACACCATCTATTTAGCAAATGCCCTTGTTATCAACAGCAGCCTTTTAAACTCACCTGAGCTAACAGGTATGTGAGCTGGTTACTCTGCTGCGCTTAAAATTTCTTTTTTGGTTGGCTACAATGCCTTTTCTGAAACGTTGTCTCCCTCTGCTGGAACACTGACTTCTTTCATTTAATGCCTGCAGACTATAAAAGAGAAACCAACCCAAAAAGTTTGGTTGATTAGTCTGTGGCATTCTTTTAAACTGTTGCTTATGGCGGTCTCTGTGAGCTTCTCAGTGACATTCAGCCATCCAGGTATCCCGCCTGCAGTAGACGGAATGTGGCAATGGAACGCTGGCTGCGCGTGTCATAATAGGCTCTGAGCCTTTATATACCTGCGCACAGCAGCAGCCACCTTCAGTCTGCTGCTGGACAGCCAGCAGCAGCAGCAGCAGGAGAGGTAATTAATCAGCAACCCTCCTGCTAAGGGTAGACAGCTGCTCGTTCCACCCCCCCCCCCGCCTTAATTGGTTCTCCTCCCTTCCAACGGTGTTGAGGCGGGTGGGAACAGCCGGGGGTTGAGGGTACTGTGCTAAAAGAGGTGGAGTTATGCAGATCTAAAACGCGTGGATTGCAGCAGCAGCAAGCCGAAAAGTGCAGGCATGTGAGGGATCTAGAGGTTGACAGCATGTCTTCTTAACGGGAGTCCAGGTGGCCATCTCCACAAATGGACTTTTCAGAATCCTTGGGTGGCACCGTAGTTGGAAACCAATTCTGGTTATCGCTTCTCGGCCTTTTGGCTAAGATCAAGTGTAGTATCTGTTCTTATCAGTTTAATATCTGATACGTCCCCTATCTGGGGACCATATATTAAATGGATTTTTAGAACAGGGAGATGGAAAAAGAGCTTGCTCTGTCCACTCCACGCATTGACCTGGTATTGCAGTATCTCCAGGACCGGTGCACCCCTTCTTTAATGCAGTTTCTAAAATCAGAAAGAATTGAATTCAATGCTTTTTGTTCATTTTGCTTGTTTGTCGGATTTTGGGATGGACTCTTTGGCTTTGCTTTTCTTCTCCTCATTGGATTTTTCATGTTAAAAGTTGCAGAAGCCAGATGACAAGCTCATTTTGGTTCAACTTCAGCAACTGTGCATTGCATTGCCATGTAATGTAATGTAATGCAATGCTATCTATCTAGCTCTCCCTCTATACTTCCTTTTGGATAAACAGACATATTAGGCAAGCATTTTGGAGCTTTCACCTAAATAACTACAGGTGGTGAGATAAGCTGCACAATATAATTGACCTTTCAGTATATTGTTGCACACACACCATCTATTTAGCAAATGCCCTTGTTATCAACAGCAGCCTTTTAAACTCACCTGAGCTAACAGGTATGAGAGCTGGTTACTCTGCTGCGCTTAAAATTTCTTTTTTGGTTTGCTACAATGCCTTTTCTGAAACGTTGTCTCCCTCTGCTGGAACACTGACTTCTTTCATTTAATGCCTGCAGACTATAAAAGAGAAACCAACCCAAAAAGTTTGGTTGATTAGTCTGTGGCATTCTTTTAAACTGTTGCTTATGGCGGTCTCTGTGAGCTTCTCAGTGACATTCAGCCATCCAGGTATCCCGCCTGCAGTAGACGGAATGTGGCAATGGAACGCTGGCTGCACGTGTCATAATAGGCTCTGAGCCTTTATATACCTGCGCACAGCAGCAGCCACCTTCAGTCTGCTGCTGGACAGCCAGCAGCAGCAGCAGCAGGAGAGGTAATTAATCAGCAACCCTCCTGCTAAGGGTAGACAGCTGCTCGTTCCACCCCCCCCCCCCCCGCCTTAATTGGTTCTCCTCCCTTCCAACGGTGTTGAGGCGGGTGGGAACAGCCGGGGGTTGAGGGTACTGTGCTAAAAGAGGTGGAGTTATGCAGATCTAAAACGCGTGGATTGCAGCAGCAGCAAGCCGAAAAGTGCAGGCATGTGAGGGATCTAGAGGTTGACAGCATGTCTTCTTAACGGGAGTCCAGGTGGCCATCTCCACAAATGGACTTTTCAGAATCCATGGGTGGCACCGTAGTCGGAAACCAATTCTGGTTATCGCTTCTCGGCCTTTTGGCTAAGATCAAGTGTAGTATCTGTTCTTATCAGTTTAATATCTGATACGTCCCCTATCTGGGGACCATATATTAAATGGATTTTTAGAACAGGGAGATGGAAAAAGAGCTTGCTCTGTCCACTCCACGCATTGACCTGGTATTGCAGTATCTCCAGGACCGGTGCACCCCTTCTTTAATGCAGTTTCTAAAATCAGAAAGAATTGAATTCAATGCTTTTTGTTCATTTTGCTTGTTTGTCGGATTTTGGGATGGACTCTTTGGCTTTGCTTTTCTTCTCCTCATTGGATTTTTCATGTTAAAAGTTGCAGAAGCCAGATGACAAGCTCATTTTGGTTCAACTTCAGCAACTGTGCATTGCATTGCCATGTAATGTAATGTACTGCAATGCTATCTATCTAGCTCTCCCTCTATACTTCCTTTTGGATAAACAGACATATTAGGCAAGCATTTTGGAGCTTTAACCTAAATAACTACAGGTGGTGAGATAAGCTGCACAATATAATTGACCTTTCAGTATATTGTTGCACACACACCATCTATTTAGCAAATGCCCTTGTTATCAACAGCAGCCTTTTAAACTCACCTGAGCTAACAGGTATGTGAGCTGGTTACTCTGCTGCGCTTAAAATTTCTTTTTTGGTTTGCTACAATGCCTTTTCTGAAACGTTGTCTCCCTCTGCTGGAACACTGACTTCTTTCATTTAATGCCTGCAGACTATAAAAGAGAAACCAACCCAAAAAGTTTGGTTGATTAGTCTGTGGCATTCTTTTAAACTGTTGCTTATGGCGGTCTCTGTGAGCTTCTCAGTGACATTCAGCCATCCAGGTATCCCGCCTGCAGTAGACGGAATGTGGCAATGGAACGCTGGCTGCGCGTGTCATAATAGGCTCTGAGCCTTTATATACCTGCGCACAGCAGCAGCCACCTTCAGTCTGCTGCTGGACAGCCAGCAGCAGCAGCAGCAGGAGAGGTAATTAATCAGCAACCCTCCTGCTAAGGGTAGACAGCTGCTCGTTCCACCCCCCCCCCCGCCTTAATTGGTTCTCCTCCCTTCCAACGGTGTTGAGGCGGGTGGGAACAGCCGGGGGTTGAGGGTACTGTGCTAAAAGAGGTGGAGTTATGCAGATCTAAAACGCGTGGATTGCAGCAGCAGCAAGCCGAAAAGTGCAGGCATGTGAGGGATCTAGAGGTTGACAGCATGTCTTCTTAACGGGAGTCCAGGTGGCCATCTCCACAAATGGACTTTTCAGAATCCTTGGGTGGCACCGTAGTCGGAAACCAATTCTGGTTATCGCTTCTCGGCCTTTTGGCTGAGATCTAGTGTTGGTTTTACTGGCATTGGTTGTAGTTGGAAGGTGCCTGGGGTACCCCGCCTCTTGGCCTTGGGTTCGGGTCCCACTCTTGTAGTGGGGCTTAGGCCCTTGCTGCTATAAGGAGGTGGGCTTAGTCCCTGGGCAACGGGTTGCGATCCCAGCTGTACAGTCCTAGGATTGTTCAGCGACTCCTTAGTTGCGGAAATCCCCCATTATTGGTTGCAGAAATCCCCGTTTTCCTGTTGCGGAAATCCTTGTTTCACCATGGATTCAGATCCAGGTGAAATTCCGACCTATGCCCGGTTACGGCATACGGTGCGGTTTTACTTCCATGAGGGAGGTAAAGATAACAGAGGTTTACGTTTTATTGTGGATGATCTTCTTGTGAAATTTTTTTCAATCCAGAAATCCGAGATCCTGGCAATCCAAGACTACCCGAAGCGTGGTGTATACGATGTCACATTCACTGAAAAAGGTATCCACCAAGATTTTTGCCGTAAAATGAATGATCCTGATATAATTTACCAGAGAAAGCCAATCTTTAAAGGTGTTAAAATTGTCGAACATGAATTAGATGTGATAAAAACTGTAATTGTTAAAATTTACTCTCCTTATACAAAAGAAAGCGATGTTATTTCATTTTTATCCAATTATTTCAGCAAAGTGGTAAGCCATGGAATAGTTATGAATGAGTGCGGAGTTTGGGCGTGTAAGTGGAAATTTACGGTGACATGTATTAAGGACCCTTCAAGTCCGGGGGGTATAAGACTTCCCCCAGCACGTTTTAGAATTGGAAACACGAATGGTGACCTCTTTTTTAATGGGATGCCAGCATTCTGTAGGAAATGCAAAAAATACGGCCATTCTAACTGTGACATTACTTGTGTAGCCTGTGGGAGCAAAGACCATAAAACTGAAAATTGTACAACTGGAATTTTTTGTAGCAACTGTGTTTCCAGAGGTCATGCTTTTTCTCATTGTCCTTTTAGGAATACCTCAAAGAGAGCTCAAGCTGGGCAAACAGAGAGACCTTCACCCCCTGAACCAGAAAAGCCCTCACCCCCTGACCAACCCTCGGCTGGTTCGGACAAACCCGCGGAGGAGAATGAGGGGGAGAGTATGGAAATACCGACCGAGGATGGTGAGCCATGGTGTACTGTTGGAAACTCGAAGCAAAAGAGGGAACGGCGTGGTAACCCACAAACAGAAACCCCTGCGGAGGGACCGAGGGTGGGTGCTACAGGCCAATCCTCACCTTCGAATCCTCCTGGGAATACTCAAGGGCGCGAACAGTCTGGGCCAAAAAAACGCAGGTTGCACGGAGTGGATAGGGCACCTAAGGAAGTACCCCCACCGGAACCCCCGGATGGAAGTGGGAAACCTCAAACGGTGCCTTTACAGGGTGAGGAGGTTGCCAATGTCCCACCCCCTTCAGAAATGGAGGGGGAGATGGAGATGGCTGACTCAGTGATCCTGGAAACTCCTGAAAATAAGTGGTCAACGTCTGAGACGCATGTGCTCGATACGATTCCCCCAGATGGTGCCTCGATAGGGGTCCAAATGGGGGTTCGTGAGCAAAGAGGCAGGCAATACGACCAAGCAGAGTTGGACAGAATGGAACAAGAGTATATCCTGGGAGGTCTACGGTCTGGGACACTAACAGATGAGGAGTCCTCCGTGACGGGCTCTCTGTTGACGATCAATGATCCCTCATCTCCTGGAATAGAAATATAAACCAGCTGAGGTAAGAGTTTGAAAGAATGCTAAATTTCCTTTTTTTCTCTTATGGCAGGGATTAGTGGTTTTTCTCTTAACGCTAGAGGGTTGAAAACTAAGACCAGAAGAGTTGCTCTCTTTGATTTTTTATCCTCTCTAACAGCTACAGTTTTCTTTTTACAGGAATGCTGCATCCCACACAGTTTAAATTATACAGAATATGAGACTGATTGGGCACATGGACCCTCAGTATGGTCAGGATCAAACGGGTCCAGGTCAGCAGGGGTCGCCATTCTTTTTAAAGGGAATGTTTTTATTGACTCTGTTCAAGAGGTTTTACCAGGTAGAATTTTATTAGTAAAAGCTTTTATTGATGGTTTTAAATGGCAATTTTTAAACTTTTATGGAGCCACAGATAAGCAAGAAAGAGCTGATATGTTGAATATGTTACCCTTATTTATTAATGATTCTGTCCCTCTTATTTTATCAGGAGATTTTAACTGCATTTTAGGTGGAGAAAAAAGGTTCTCAAGCTCCACAAGTAGGAATTATGATAAAACGTCTTTTATGTTAAAAAATGTCATACAAGATTTTAATTTAACAGATGTTTTTAAGGAGTGTAATAAAGACTTGCCTGCAGAGGAATGGGTAACCTGGAGCAACGTGAATTGTAGCTCCAGGATTGATTTTATTTTCTGCTCTAAAAATGTATTGCCTTTTAAATGTGAGCTTTTATCTAATGTTTTTTCTGATCACAAACTTTTATCCTTTTATGTGAAATGTAATGATTTTAAGAAAAAAGGAAAAGGTACCTGGAAGTTAAACATTTCCCTTTTAGAAGACCCCCAAGTTTTATCTGATTTTACTGAATTTTATTTACATTTTAAAAGAATAAGAGACCCCCATATCCCTATAAGTAGGTGGTGGGAAAAGATGAAAAAGAACATAAGAGATTTTTTTATGAAGGTTGGGGTCCAGAAAGCTAGAGAGAAAAGAGAATTTTATTGGCAACTCAACACTAGATTGGAGACCTTATATAAATTGAAGAGCCATGAGATTGAAGTAGATAAACAAATTAGTGACTTAAAAAGTGAAATTCAGCATACCTTGGAACAGAGAGGTAAAGAGTTAATTTTCCATGCAAAGGTCCAACATGTTGAAAATAATGAAACCTGTTCACGATATTTTTTTAAATGTATGGTGAAAAATCGTGTTTTTATTGAATCAATGGAAGGTAAACAAGACATAGAGGGTATTTTAGCTAAAGTGCATGAATTTTATTCCGAGCTTTTTAACACAAAATCTGTTGATGACCATTTTATGAAAAGTACTTTGGATGAAATTACAACTGTTTTAGACCCTGTCTCACAAGATGTTTTATTACAGAGTCTAACTGAAGATGAGATATCTGAGACCATAAGAAGCTTTAAGTCTGGTAAAGTACCGGGGCCTGATGGTATACCCATAGAATTTTATAAGGTTTTTTATGATATTTTACAGGAGGATTTATTTTATGTTTTTAGTGAGGTTTTTAATACAAAAACCCTACCAAACTCCTGGAAGAAAGGTGAGGTCTCCCTTATATACAAAAAGGAAGACAAAACGCAACTAAGAAATTGGAGACCTATCACCCTTCTAAATTGTGATTACAAAATAATGGCAAAAATTTGTGCAAATAGACTTAAAAAGGTAATAGGTAACATAATCCACCCAAACCAAGTGTGTGGCATACCAGGAAGGAGTGTTTGGGAAAATTTGAATCTAATCAAAGATGTAATAGATGACACAAAGTCGAGGGGAAATAAGCTGGCGGTCCTGTCTCTCGACTTTGAAAAAGCATTTGATAGAGTGTCACACCAATTCCTTTTTAATGTTTTAGCTAAAATGGGTATACCAGAAGGTTTTTTATGCTCTCTCAAAGCATTTTATCATGGTTGCACTAGTAAGGTTTTAGTAAATGGTTTTAAGACAAGTGATGTGTTTTTAAATTCTGGTGTAAAACAAGGTTGCCCTCTGTCCCCCTTGTTATTTATTTGTGCCCTTGAACCCCTACTCAGTGTCTTAAGGAGAGACAAGCAAATCCGAGGCGTCCATTTGCCAGGTGGGGGAGGGCTAGAAGCAAAAGTTACTGGATATATGGATGAAGTAGCCATAACATGTAAAGATGCCCTGTCTATCCGGAAAACACTACGGCAAGTGGAATACTTCTGTGGTGGATCTGGTTTTAAAGTAAATTTTAATAAAAGCTGTATTTTAAATGTGGGGAATATGATTTTAAATGATGTACCGGTTCCTGAATGTGACTCTGTAAAGATTCTAGGTGTGATTTTTAACGAAACAAACAAAGGTAAAGAAAGCTGGGATCTTGTGGCACAAAAGGTAAATCAAAAACTATGTATGTGGAGGTTGAGGAAATTAACAATGGAAGGGAAGGTACTAGTTATAAAAATGGTAATTGTGCCTTTGTTATTGTACTTAAGTTTGGTGTTCCCCCCCCCACACATACCTTTACGAAAATAATCAAAGCTTGCTTCACTTTTTTCTGGAGCTCCAAGATGGAGAAATTGAAAAGAGAGTTAGTGGTCAAGCCTAAAGAGAAAGGCGGTAAAGATTTCCCCGATTTTAGAGCTTTTGTTTTAATAAGATTTTTTGTTTTATGTTTTAATGCACTGTCGAAAAATAGTTATTGGTCATATTTTATCCGTTTTAACACAGGTTATTTTATGAAACGTCATGGATGGTTTGAAACAGTTTTAAGTTCCCCATATGCTCTTAATACACCAGAAAGCTATAAGATTTTAGGAACTATTGTAAACACGTATGACTTAAAAGGGAAAAGTGCAGAAGACTTAAGAGATAGCAAAATGATTTTAAATGGTTTCAAACAAAAGGAATCAATTGTACAGATTGGGAATTTTAATGATAATAAATGTACTGACATATGGAAAGTTATTAATGAACCCTATCTTTTTAATTCCCAGAAGGACCTGGCCTGGAGCTGTGTGCATGATTGTCTTCCATGTCGGGCATTCCAACACCGAAGAGGACTCGTGAGAACTGCCAGATGTCCAAGACAAAGATGCCTCGGAGATGAGACTGTTTTACATGTTTTATGGACTTGTCACTTTGCACGACAAACATGGACTACAATATTTCCTTTGCTTCAAAAAATGACAAACATTAAGGATCTTACTTTTGAAACTGTCTTATTTGGTCGTGTGGAGTGCCCCAACGCCAGCAAGAGGATCATCGCATGGAAGACAATCAGTACCATCAAAGAAGCTCTATGGAAGGCCAGGAACATCCTTCTTTTTAAACACGATGTTTTATCTGTGAAAAATGTTTTAGAGTTGGCTTTTAGTGAAATGTATATGTATTATTTATTGGATAAAAAGAGAAATGTAATTTTATCAAAACAATGGCTGGTAAAAGAATGGAACACAGCAATCTAAACACATTGTCTGTATTTTAATGTAATTTTATTGCCTTATTGAACTGAAATCAATTTATGTACGAATGTATTTTAAAATGTAATGATTTTATGTTCATATCTAATGTATTGTAATTAAGTTTTATCCAATAAACGGGTGTACCTATGTTTGGGTACATTCCAAGTCAAAAAAAAAATCTGTTCTTATCAGTTTAATATCTGATACGTCCCCTATCTGGGGACCATATATTAAATGGATTTTTAGAACAGGGAGATGGAAAAAGAGCTTGCTCTGTCCACTCCACGCATTGACCTGGTATTGCAGTATCTCCAGGACCGGTGCACCCCTTCTTTAATGCAGTTTCTAAAATCAGAAAGAATTGAATTCAATGCTTTTTGTTCATTTTGCTTGTTTGTCGGATTTTGGGATGGACTCTTTGGCTTTGCTTTTCTTCTCCTCATTGGATTTTTCATGTTAAAAGTTGCAGAAGCCAGATGACAAGCTCATTTTGGTTCAACTTCAGCAACTGTGCATTGCATTGCCATGTAATGTAATGTAATGCAATGCTATCTATCTAGCTCTCCCTCTATACTTCCTTTTGGATAAACAGACATATTAGGCAAGCATTTTGGAGCTTTCACCTAAATAACTACAGGTGGTGAGATAAGCTGCACAATATAATTGACCTTTCAGTATATTGTTGCACACACACCATCTATTTAGCAAATGCCCTTGTTATCAACAGCAGCCTTTTAAACTCACCTGAGCTAACAGGTATGTGAGCTGGTTACTCTGCTGCGCTTAAAATTTCTTTTTTGGTTTGCTACAATGCCTTTTCTGAAACGTTGTCTCCCTCTGCTGGAACACTGACTTCTTTCATTTAATGCCTGCAGACTATAAAAGAGAAACCAACCCAAAAAGTTTGGTTGATTAGTCTGTGGCATTCTTTTAAACTGTTGCTTATGGCGGTCTCTGTGAGCTTCTCAGTGACATTCAGCCATCCAGGTATCCCGCCTGCAGTAGACGGAATGTGGCAATGGAACGCTGGCTGCGCGTGTCATAATAGGCTCTGAGCCTTTATATACCTGCGCACAGCAGCAGCCACCTTCAGTCTGCTGCTGGACAGCCAGCAGCAGCAGCAGGAGAGGTAATTAATCAGCAACCCTCCTGCTAAGGGTAGACAGCTGCTCGTTCCACCCCCCCCCCCCCCCGCCTTAATTGGTTCTCCTCCCTTCCAACGGTGTTGAGGCGGGTGGGAACAGCCGGGGGTTGAGGGTACTGTGCTAAAAGAGGTGGAGTTATGCAGATCTAAAACGCGTGGATTGCAGCAGCAGCAAGCCGAAAAGTGCAGGCATGTGAGGGATCTAGAGGTTGACAGCATGTCTTCTTAACGGGAGTCCAGGTGGCCATCTCCACAAATGGACTTTTCAGAATCCTTGGGTGGCACCGTAGTCGGAAACCAATTCTGGTTATCGCTTCTCGGCCTTTTGGCTAAGATCAAGTGTAGTATCTGTTCTTATCAGTTTAATATCTGATACGTCCCCTATCTGGGGACCATATATTAAATGGATTTTTAGAACAGGGAGATGGAAAAAGAGCTTGCTCTGTCCACTCCACGCATTGACCTGGTATTGCAGTATCTCCAGGACCGGTGCACCCCTTCTTTAATGCAGTTTCTAAAATCAGAAAGAATTGAATTCAATGCTTTTTGTTCATTTTGCTTGTTTGTCGGATTTTGGAATGGACTCTTTGGCTTTGCTTTTCTTCTCCTCATTGGATTTTTCATGTTAAAAGTTGCAGAAGCCAGATGACAAGCTCATTTTGGTTCAACTTCAGCAACTGTGCATTGCATTGCCATGTAATGTAATGTAATGCAATGCTATCTATCTAGCTCTCCCTCTATACTTCCTTTTGGATAAACAGACATATTAGGCAAGCATTTTGGAGCTTTCACCTAAATAACTACAGGTGGTGAGATAAGCTGCACAATATAATTGACCTTTCAGTATATTGTTGCACACACACCATCTATTTAGCAAATGCCCTTGTTATCAACAGCAGCCTTTTAAACTCACCTGAGCTAACAGGTATGTGAGCTGGTTACTCTGCTGCGCTTAAAATTTCTTTTTTGGTTGGCTACAATGCCTTTTCTGAAACGTTGTCTCCCTCTGCTGGAACACTGACTTCTTTCATTTAATGCCTGCAGACTATAAAAGAGAAACCAACCCAAAAAGTTTGGTTGATTAGTCTGTGGCATTCTTTTAAACTGTTGCTTATGGCGGTCTCTGTGAGCTTCTCAGTGACATTCAGCCATCCAGGTATCCCGCCTGCAGTAGACGGAATGTGGCAATGGAACGCTGGCTGCGCGTGTCATAATAGGCTCTGAGCCTTTATATACCTGCGCACAGCAGCAGCCACCTTCAGTCTGCTGCTGGACAGCCAGCAGCAGCAGCAGCAGGAGAGGTAATTAATCAGCAACCCTCCTGCTAAGGGTAGACAGCTGCTCGTTCCACCCCCCCCCCCCCCGCCTTAATTGGTTCTCCTCCCTTCCAACGGTGTTGAGGCGGGTGGGAACAGCCGGGGGTTGAGGGTACTGTGCTAAAAGAGGTGGAGTTATGCAGATCTAAAACGCGTGGATTGCAGCAGCAGCAAGCCGAAAAGTGCAGGCATGTGAGGGATCTAGAGGTTGACAGCATGTCTTCTTAACGGGAGTCCAGGTGGCCATCTCCACAAATGGACTTTTCAGAATCCATGGGTGGCACCGTAGTCGGAAACCAATTCTGGTTATCGCTTCTCGGCCTTTTGGCTAAGATCAAGTGTAGTATCTGTTCTTATCAGTTTAATATCTGATACGTCCCCTATCTGGGGACCATATATTAAATGGATTTTTAGAACAGGGAGATGGAAAAAGAGCTTGCTCTGTCCACTCCACGCATTGACCTGGTATTGCAGTATCTCCAGGACCGGTGCACCCCTTCTTTAATGCAGTTTCTAAAATCAGAAAGAATTGAATTCAATGCTTTTTGTTCATTTTGCTTGTTTGTCGGATTTTGGGATGGACTCTTTGGCTTTGCTTTTCTTCTCCTCATTGGATTTTTCATGTTAAAAGTTGCAGAAGCCAGATGACAAGCTCATTTTGGTTCAACTTCAGCAACTGTGCATTGCATTGCCATGTAATGTAATGTAATGCAATGCTATCTATCTAGCTCTCCCTCTATACTTCCTTTTGGATAAACAGACATATTAGGCAAGCATTTTGGAGCTTTAACCTAAATAACTACAGGTGGTGAGATAAGCTGCACAATATAATTGACCTTTCAGTATATTGTTGCACACACACCATCTATTTAGCAAATGCCCTTGTTATCAACAGCAGCCTTTTAAACTCACCTGAGCTAACAGGTATGTGAGCTGGTTACTCTGCTGCGCTTAAAATTTCTTTTTTGGTTTGCTACAATGCCTTTTCTGAAACGTTGTCTCCCTCTGCTGGAACACTGACTTCTTTCATTTAATGCCTGCAGACTATAAAAGAGAAACCAACCCAAAAAGTTTGGTTGATTAGTCTGTGGCATTCTTTTAAACTGTTGCTTATGGCGGTCTCTGTGAGCTTCTCAGTGACATTCAGCCATCCAGGTATCCCGCCTGCAGTAGACGGAATGTGGCAATGGAACGCTGGCTGCGCGTGTCATAATAGGCTCTGAGCCTTTATATACCTGCGCACAGCAGCAGCCACCTTCAGTCTGCTGCTGGACAGCCAGCAGCAGCAGCAGCAGGAGAGGTAATTAATCAGCAACCCTCCTGCTAAGGGTAGACAGCTGCTCGTTCCACCCCCCCCCCCGCCTTAATTGGTTCTCCTCCCTTCCAACGGTGTTGAGGCGGGTGGGAACAGCCGGGGGTTGAGGGTACTGTGCTAAAAGAGGTGGAGTTATGCAGATCTAAAACGCGTGGATTGCAGCAGCAGCAAGCCGAAAAGTGCAGGCATGTGAGGGATCTAGAGGTTGACAGCATGTCTTCTTAACGGGAGTCCAGGTGGCCATCTCCACAAATGGACTTTTCAGAATCCTTGGGTGGCACCGTAGTCGGAAACCAATTCTGGTTATCGCTTCTCGGCCTTTTGGCTAAGATCAAGTGTAGTATCTTTTAAAAAGGCAGTTTTGTCCTTGGGCTGCCCTAGTAAATTGATGCATATTACACACTGGTTTGGTGCACTTGTTAGTACGCCAGGTGGCTCATAGAGTTATCTGATGGAAAACATGGCCCTCCAGGATCGAAGTCACTAGGCTGGGTAAGTGTGAGGGCTTTGGAGCAATGTGCCCCAGGAGTAGGCGCCCTGGTGGGAGTCCAAGCTTACTGGGACTGGGAACCCCAGAAAGACTTGGCTTCGTAGCACGCCGCACCTTTGCCAATCATACTTTCTGAGCAACCCCCCCTATTCCTGGCCTCCGGGCTAGGAAGGGGAATTTTTATAAACCCGGTCGGAGGTCCGGTCAGCTTTGGGCTGAGAAACCAACACAGGCTCCAGCTCCACTAGGGTGGCAGCCTAGATGGAAGCTGGGAGCACGAAAACGGCTCTTCTCCGGCTTCGGCTAGGGAGAGCATCGGAGATCCCTGACCCTCGCTGTGGCCTTCTGGCTCGGAGGGATGGGGATGGTTTATTGGGGACCCTCTCCTCCGGGAAGGGTCCACATGAATCCTCGCCTCGTGCGCTGTTTTGGTGTGACTTCGGTCACATTTTTCAGTGCCTTGGATGCAGCTTCAATCAAAAATCTGTTCTTATCAGTTTAATATCTGATACGTCCCCTATCTGGGGACCATATATTAAATGGATTTTTAGAACAGGGAGATGGAAAAAGAGCTTGCTCTGTCCACTCCACGCATTGACCTGGTATTGCAGTATCTCCAGGACCGGTGCACCCCTTCTTTAATGCAGTTTCTAAAATCAGAAAGAATTGAATTCAATGCTTTTTGTTCATTTTGCTTGTTTGTCGGATTTTGGGATGGACTCTTTGGCTTTGCTTTTCTTCTCCTCATTGGATTTTTCATGTTAAAAGTTGCAGAAGCCAGATGACAAGCTCATTTTGGTTCAACTTCAGCAACTGTGCATTGCATTGCCATGTAATGTAATGTAATGCAATGCTATCTATCTAGCTCTCCCTCTATACTTCCTTTTGGATAAACAGACATATTAGGCAAGCATTTTGGAGCTTTCACCTAAATAACTACAGGTGGTGAGATAAGCTGCACAATATAATTGACCTTTCAGTATATTGTTGCACACACACCATCTATTTAGCAAATGCCCTTGTTATCAACAGCAGCCTTTTAAACTCACCTGAGCTAACAGGTATGTGAGCTGGTTACTCTGCTGCGCTTAAAATTTCTTTTTTGGTTTGCTACAATGCCTTTTCTGAAACGTTGTCTCCCTCTGCTGGAACACTGACTTCTTTCATTTAATGCCTGCAGACTATAAAAGAGAAACCAACCCAAAAAGTTTGGTTGATTAGTCTGTGGCATTCTTTTAAACTGTTGCTTATGGCGGTCTCTGTGAGCTTCTCAGTGACATTCAGCCATCCAGGTATCCCGCCTGCAGTAGACGGAATGTGGCAATGGAACGCTGGCTGCGCGTGTCATAATAGGCTCTGAGCCTTTATATACCTGCGCACAGCAGCAGCCACCTTCAGTCTGCTGCTGGACAGCCAGCAGCAGCAGCAGCAGGAGAGGTAATTAATCAGCAACCCTCCTGCTAAGGGTAGACAGCTGCTCGTTCCACCCCCCCCCCCCCGCCTAAATTGGTTCTCCTCCCTTCCAACGGTGTTGAGGCGGGTGGGAACAGCCGGGGGTTGAGGGTACTGTGCTAAAAGAGGTGGAGTTATGCAGATCTAAAACGCGTGGATTGCAGCAGCAGCAAGCCGAAAAGTGCAGGCATGTGAGGGATCTAGAGGTTGACAGCATGTCTTCTTAACGGGAGTCCAGGTGGCCATCTCCACAAATGGACTTTTCAGAATCCTTGGGTGGCACCGTAGTCGGAAACCAATTCTGGTTATCGCTTCTCGGCCTTTTGGCTAAGATCAAGTGTAGTATCTGTTCTTATCAGTTTAATATCTGATACGTCCCCTATCTGGGGACCATATATTAAATGGATTTTTAGAACAGGGAGATGGAAAAAGAGCTTGCTCTGTCCACTCCACGCATTGACCTGGTATTGCAGTATCTCCAGGACCGGTGCACCCCTTCTTTAATGCAGTTTCTAAAATCAGAAAGAATTGAATTCAATGCTTTTTGTTCATTTTGCTTGTTTGTCGGATTTTGGGATGGACTCTTTGGCTTTGCTTTTCTTCTCCTCATTGGATTTTTCATGTTAAAAGTTGCAGAAGCCAGATGACAAGCTCATTTTGGTTCAACTTCAGCAACTGTGCATTGCATTGCAATGTAATGTAATGTAATGCAATGCTATCTATCTAGCTCTCCCTCTATACTTCCTTTTGGATAAACAGACATATTAGGCAAGCATTTTGGAGCTTTCACCTAAATAACTACAGGTGGTGAGATAAGCTGCACAATATAATTGACCTTTCAGTATATTGTTGCACACACACCATCTATTTAGCAAATGCCCTTGTTATCAACAGCAGCCTTTTAAACTCACCTGAGCTAACAGGTATGTGAGCTGGTTACTCTGCTGCGCTTAAAATTTCTTTTTTGGTTTGCTACAATGCCTTTTCTGAAACGTTGTCTCCCTCTGCTGGAACACTGACTTCTTTCATTTAATGCCTGCAGACTATAAAAGAGAAACCAACCCAAAAAGTTTGGTTGATTAGTCTGTGGCATTCTTTTAAACTGTTGCTTATGGCGGTCTCTGTGAGCTTCTCAGTGACATTCAGCCATCCAGGTATCCCGCCTGCAGTAGACGGAATGTGGCAATGGAACGCTGGCTGCGCGTGTCATAATAGGCTCTGAGCCTTTATATACCTGCGCACAGCAGCAGCCACCTTCAGTCTGCTGCTGGACAGCCAGCAGCAGCAGCAGCAGGAGAGGTAATTAATCAGCAACCCTCCTGCTAAGGGTAGACAGCTGCTCGTTCCACCCCCCCCCCCCCCCGCCTAAATTGGTTCTCCTCCCTTCCAACGGTGTTGAGGCGGGTGGGAACAGCCGGGGGTTGAGGGTACTGTGCTAAAAGAGGTGGAGTTATGCAGATCTAAAACGTGTGGATTGCAGCAGCAGCAAGCCGAAAAGTGCAGGCATGTGAGGGATCTAGAGGTTGACAGCATGTCTTCTTAACGGGAGTCCAGGTGGCCATCTCCACAAATGGACTTTTCAGAATCCTTGGGTGGCACCGTAGTCGGAAACCAATTCTGGTTATCGCTTCTCGGCCTTTTGGCTAAGATCAAGTGTAGTATCTGTTCTTATCAGTTTAATATCTGATACGTCCCCTATCTGGGGACCATATATTAAATGGATTTTTAGAACAGGGAGATGGAAAAAGAGCTTGCTCTGTCCACTCCACGCATTGACCTGGTATTGCAGTATCTCCAGGACCGGTGCACCCCTTCTTTAATGCAGTTTCTAAAATCAGAAAGAATTGAATTCAATGCTTTTTGTTCATTTTGCTTGTTTGTCGGATTTTGGGATGGACTCTTTGGCTTTGCTTTTCTTCTCCTCATTGGATTTTTCATGTTAAAAGTTGCAGAAGCCAGATGACAAGCTCATTTTGGTTCAACTTCAGCAACTGTGCATTGCATTGCAATGTAATGTAATGTAATGCAATGCTATCTATCTAGCTCTCCCTCTATACTTCCTTTTGGATAAACAGACATATTAGGCAAGCATTTTGGAGCTTTCACCTAAATAACTACAGGTGGTGAGATAAGCTGCACAATATAATTGACCTTTCAGTATATTGTTGCACACACACCATCTATTTAGCAAATGCCCTTGTTATCAACAGCAGCCTTTTAAACTCACCTGAGCTAACAGGTATGTGAGCTGGTTACTCTGCTGCGCTTAAAATTTCTTTTTTGGTTTGCTACAATGCCTTTTCTGAAACGTTGTCTCCCTCTGCTGGAACACTGACTTCTTTCATTTAATGCCTGCAGACTATAAAAGAGAAACCAACCCAAAAAGTTTGGTTGATTAGTCTGTGGCATTCTTTTAAACTGTTGCTTATGGCGGTCTCTGTGAGCTTCTCAGTGACATTCAGCCATCCAGGTATCCCGCCTGCAGTAGACGGAATGTGGCAATGGAACGCTGGCTGCGCGTGTCATAATAGGCTCTGAGCCTTTATATACCTGCGCACAGCAGCAGCCACCTTCAGTCTGCTGCTGGACAGCCAGCAGCAGCAGCAGCAGGAGAGGTAATTAATCAGCAACCCTCCTGCTAAGGGTAGACAGCTGCTCGTTCCACCCCCCCCCCCGCCTTAATTGGTTCTCCTCCCTTCCAACGGTGTTGAGGCGGGTGGGAACAGCCGGGGGTTGAGGGTACTGTGCTAAAAGAGGTGGAGTTATGCAGATCTAAAACGCGTGGATTGCAGCAGCAGCAAGCCGAAAAGTGCAGGCATGTGAGGGATCTAGAGGTTGACAGCATGTCTTCTTAACGGGAGTCCAGGTGGCCATCTCCACAAATGGACTTTTCAGAATCCTTGGGTGGCACCGTAGTCGGAAACCAATTCTGGTTATCGCTTCTCGGCCTTTTGGCTAAGATCAAGTGTAGTATCTGTTCTTATCAGTTTAATATCTGATACGTCCCCTATCTGGGGACCATATATTAAATGGATTTTTAGAACAGGGAGATGGAAAAAGAGCTTGCTCTGTCCACTCCACGCATTGACCTGGTGTTGCAGTATCTCCAGGACCGGTGCACCCCTTCTTTAATGCAGTTTCTAAAATCAGAAAGAATTGAATTCAATGCTTTTTGTTCATTTTGCTCGTTTGTCGGATTTTGGGATGGACTCTTTGGCTTTGCTTTTCTTCTCCTCATTGGATTTTTCATGTTAAAAGTTGCAGAAGCCAGATGACAAGCTCATTTTGGTTCAACTTCAGCAACTGTGCATTGCATTGCCATGTAATGTAATGTAATGCAATGCTATCTATCTAGCTCTCCCTCTATACTTCCTTTTGGATAAACAGACATATTAGGCAAGCATTTTGGAGCTTTCACCTAAATAACTACAGGTGGTGAGATAAGCTGCACAATATAATTGACCTTTCAGTATATTGTTGCACACACACCATCTATTTAGCAAATGCCCTTGTTATCAACAGCAGCCTTTTAAACTCACCTGAGCTAACAGGTATGTGAGCTGGTTACTCTGCTGCGCTTAAAATTTCTTTTTTGGTTTGCTACAATGCCTTTTCTGAAACGTTGTCTCCCTCTGCTGGAACACTGACTTCTTTCATTTAATGCCTGCAGACTATAAAAGAGAAACCAACCCAAAAAGTTTGGTTGATTAGTCTGTGGCATTCTTTTAAACTGTTACTTATGGCGGTCTCTGTGAGCTTCTCAGTGACATTCAGCCATCCAGGTATCCCGCCTGCAGTAGACGGAATGTGGCAATGGAACGCTGGCTGCGCGTGTCATAATAGGCTCTGAGCCTTTATATACCTGCGCACAGCAGCAGCCACCTTCAGTCTGCTGCTGGACAGCCAGCAGCAGCAGCAGCAGGAGAGGTAATTAATCAGCAACCCTCCTGCTAAGGGTAGACAGCTGCTCGTTCCACCCCCCCCCCGCCTTAATTGGTTCTCCTCCCTTCCAACGGTGTTGAGGCGGGTGGGAACAGCCGGGGGTTGAGGGTACTGTGCTAAAAGAGGTGGAGTTATGCAGATCTAAAACGCGTGGATTGCAGCAGCAGCAAGCCGAAAAGTGCAGGCATGTGAGGGATCTAGAGGTTGACAGCATGTCTTCTTAACGGGAGTCCAGGTGGCCATCTCCACAAATGGACTTTTCAGAATCCTTGGGTGGCACCGTAGTCGGAAACCAATTCTGGTTATCGCTTCTCGGCCTTTTGGCTAAGATCAAGTGTAGTATCTTTTAAAAAGGCAGTTTTGTCCTTGGGCTGCCCTAGTAAATTGATGCATATTACACACTGGTTTGGTGCACTTGTTAGTACGCCAGGTGGCTCATAGAGTTATCTGATGGAAAACATGGCCCTCCAGGATCGAAGTCACTAGGCTGGGTAAGTGTGAGGGCTTTGGAGCAATGTGCCCCAGGAGTAGGCGCCCTGGTGGGAGTCCAAGCTTACTGGGACTGGGAACCCCAGAAAGACTTGGCTTCGTAGCACGCCGCACCTTTGCCAATCATACTTTCTGAGCAACCCCCCCTATTCCTGGCCTCCGGGCTAGGAAGGGGAATTTTTATAAACCCGGTCGGAGGTCCGGTCAGCTTTGGGCTGAGAAACCAACACAGGCTCCAGCTCCACTAGGGTGGCAGCCTAGATGGAAGCTGGGAGCACGAAAACGGCTCTTCTCCGGCTTCGGCTAGGGAGAGCATCGGAGATCCCTGACCCTCGCTGTGGCCTTCTGGCTCGGAGGGATGGGGATGGTTTATTGGGGACCCTCTCCTCCGGGAAGGGTCCACATGAATCCTCGCCTCGTGCGCTGTTTTGGTGTGACTTCGGTCACATTTCTCAGTGCCTTGGATGCAGCTTCAATCAAAAATCTGTTCTTATCAGTTTAATATCTGATACGTCCCCTATCTGGGGACCATATATTAAATGGATTTTTAGAACAGGGAGATGGAAAAAGAGCTTGCTCTGTCCACTCCACGCATTGACCTGGTATTGCAGTATCTCCAGGACCGGTGCACCCCTTCTTTAATGCAGTTTCTAAAATCAGAAAGAATTGAATTCAATGCTTTTTGTTCATTTTGCTTGTTTGTCGGATTTTGGGATGGACTCTTTGGCTTTGCTTTTCTTCTCCTCATTGGATTTTTCATGTTAAAAGTTGCAGAAGCCAGATGACAAGCTCATTTTGGTTCAACTTCAGCAACTGTGCATTGCATTGCCATGTAATGTAATGTAATGCAATGCTATCTATCTAGCTCTCCCTCTATACTTCCTTTTGGATAAACAGACATATTAGGCAAGCATTTTGGAGCTTTCACCTAAATAACTACAGGTGGTGAGATAAGCTGCACAATATAATTGACCTTTCAGTATATTGTTGCACACACACCATCTATTTAGCAAATGCCCTTGTTATCAACAGCAGCCTTTTAAACTCACCTGAGCTAACAGGTATGTGAGCTGGTTACTCTGCTGCGCTTAAAATTTCTTTTTTGGTTTGCTACAATGCCTTTTCTGAAACGTTGTCTCCCTCTGCTGGAACACTGACTTCTTTCATTTAATGCCTGCAGACTATAAAAGAGAAACCAACCCAAAAAGTTTGGTTGATTAGTCTGTGGCATTCTTTTAAACTGTTGCTTATGGCGGTCTCTGTGAGCTTCTCAGTGACATTCAGCCATCCAGGTATCCCGCCTGCAGTAGACGGAATGTGGCAATGGAACGCTGGCTGCACGTGTCATAATAGGCTCTGAGCCTTTATATACCTGCGCACAGCAGCAGCCACCTTCAGTCTGCTGCTGGACAGCCAGCAGCAGCAGCAGCAGGAGAGGTAATTAATCAGCAACCCTCCTGCTAAGGGTAGACAGCTGCTCGTTCCACCCCCCCCCCCGCCTTAATTGGTTCTCCTCCCTTCCAACGGTGTTGAGGCGGGTGGGAACAGCCGGGGGTTGAGGGTACTGTGCTAAAAGAGGTGGAGTTATGCAGATCTAAAACGCGTGGATTGCAGCAGCAGCTAGCCGAAAAGTGCAGGCATGTGAGGGATCTAGAGGTTGACAGCATGTCTTCTTAACGGGAGTCCAGGTGGCCATCTCCACAAATGGACTTTTCAGAATCCTTGGGTGGCACCGTAGTCGGAAACCAATTCTGGTTATCGCTTCTCGGCCTTTTGGCTAAGATCAAGTGTAGTATCTGTTCTTATCAGTTTAATATCTGATACGTCCCCTATCTGGGGACCATATATTAAATGGATTTTTAGAACAGGGAGATGGAAAAAGAGCTTGCTCTGTCCACTCCACGCATTGACCTGGTATTGCAGTATCTCCAGGACCGGTGCACCCCTTCTTTAATGCAGTTTCTAAAATCAGAAAGAATTGAATTCAATGCTTTTTGTTCATTTTGCTTGTTTGTCGGATTTTGGGATGGACTCTTTGGCTTTGCTTTTCTTCTCCTCATTGGATTTTTCATGTTAAAAGTTGCAGAAGCCAGATGACAAGCTCATTTTGGTTCAACTTCAGCAACTGTGCATTGCATTGCCATGTAATGTAATGTAATCCAATGCTATCTATCTAGCTCTCCCTCTATGCTTCCTTTTGGATAAACAGACATATTAGGCAAGCATTTTGGAGCTTTCACCTAAATAACTACAGGTGGTGAGATAAGCTGCACAATATAATTGACCTTTCAGTATATTGTTGCACACACACCATCTATTTAGCAAATGCCCTTGTTATCAACAGCAGCCTTTTAAACTCACCTGAGCTAACAGGTATGTGAGCTGGTTACTCTGCTGCGCTTAAAATTTCTTTTTTGGTTTGCTACAATGCCTTTTCTGAAACGTTGTCTCCCTCTGCTGGAACACTGACTTCTTTCATTTAATGCCTGCAGACTATAAAAGAGAAACCAACCCAAAAAGTTTGGTTGATTAGTCTGTGGCATTCTTTTAAACTGTTGCTTATGGCGGTCTCTGTGAGCTTCTCAGTGACATTCAGCCATCCAGGTATCCCGCCTGCAGTAGACGGAATGTGGCAATGGAACGCTGGCTGCGCGTGTCATAATAGGCTCTGAGCCTTTATATACCTGCGCACAGCAGCAGCCACCTTCAGTCTGCTGCTGGACAGCCAGCAGCAGCAGCAGCAGGAGAGGTAATTAATCAGCAACCCTCCTGCTAAGGGTAGACAGCTGCTCGTTCCACCCCCCCCCCCGCCTTAATTGGTTCTCCTCCCTTCCAATGGTGTTGAGGCGGGTGGGAACAGCCGGGGGTTGAGGGTACTGTGCTAAAAGAGGTGGAGTTATGCAGATCTAAAACGCGTGGATTGCAGCAGCAGCAAGCCGAAAAGTGCAGGCATGTGAGGGATCTAGAGGTTGACAGCATGTCTTCTTAACCGGAGTCCAGGTGGCCATCTCCACAAATGGACTTTTCAGAATCCTTGGGTGGCACCGTAGTCGGAAACCAATTCTGGTTATCGCTTCTCGGCCTTTTGGCTAAGATCAAGTGTAGTATCTGTTCTTATCAGTTTAATATCTGATACGTCCCCTATCTGGGGACCATATATTAAATGGATTTTTAGAACAGGGAGATGGAAAAAGAGCTTGCTCTGTCCACTCCACGCATTGACCTGGTATTGCAGTATCTCCAGGACCGGTGCACCCCTTCTTTAATGCAGTTTCTAAAATCAGAAAGAATTGAATTCAATGCTTTTTGTTCATTTTGCTTGTTTGTCGGATTTTGGGATGGACTCTTTGGCTTTGCTTTTCTTCTCCTCATTGGATTTTTCATGTTAAAAGTTGCAGAAGCCAGATGACAAGCTCATTTTGGTTCAACTTCAGCAACTGTGCATTGCATTGCCATGTAATGTAATGTAATGCAATGCTATCTATCTAGCTCTCCCTCTATACTTCCTTTTGGATAAACAGACATATTAGGCAAGCATTTTGGAGCTTTCACCTAAATAACTACAGGTGGTGAGATAAGCTGCACAATATAATTGACCTTTCAGTATATTGTTGCACACACACCATCTATTTAGCAAATGCCCTTGTTATCAACAGCAGCCTTTTAAACTCACCTGAGCTAACAGGTATGTGAGCTGGTTACTCTGCTGCGCTTAAAATTTCTTTTTTGGTTTGCTACAATGCCTTTTCTGAAACGTTGTCTCCCTCTGCTGGAACACTGACTTCTTTCATTTAATGCCTGCAGACTATAAAAGAGAAACCAACCCAAAAAGTTTGGTTGATTAGTCTGTGGCATTCTTTTAAACTGTTGCTTATGGCGGTCTCTGTGAGCTTCTCAGTGACATTCAGCCATCCAGGTATCCCGCCTGCAGTAGACGGAATGTGGCAATGGAACGCTGGCTGCGCGTGTCATAATAGGCTCTGAGCCTTTATATACCTGCGCACAGCAGCAGCCACCTTCAGTCTGCTGCTGGACAGCCAGCAGCAGCAGCAGCAGGAGAGGTAATTAATCAGCAACCCTCCTGCTAAGGGTAGACAGCTGCTCGTTCCACCCCCCCCCGCCTTAATTGGTTCTCCTCCCTTCCAATGGTGTTGAGGCGGGTGGGAACAGCCGGGGGTTGAGGGTACTGTGCTAAAAGAGGTGGAGTTATGCAGATCTAAAACGCGTGGATTGCAGCAGCAGCAAGCCGAAAAGTGCAGGCATGTGAGGGATCTAGAGGTTGACAGCATGTCTTCTTAACCGGAGTCCAGGTGGCCATCTCCACAAATGGACTTTTCAGAATCCTTGGGTGGCACCGTAGTCGGAAACCAATTCTGGTTATCGCTTCTCGGCCTTTTGGCTAAGATCAAGTGTAGTATCTGTTCTTATCAGTTTAATATCTGATACGTCCCCTATCTGGGGACCATATATTAAATGGATTTTTAGAACAGGGAGATGGAAAAAGAGCTTGCTCTGTCCACTCCACGCATTGACCTGGTATTGCAGTATCTCCAGGACCGGTGCACCCCTTCTTTAATGCAGTTTCTAAAATCAGAAAGAATTGAATTCAATGCTTTTTGTTCATTTTGCTTGTTTGTCGGATTTTGGGATGGACTCTTTGGCTTTGCTTTTCTTCTCCTCATTGGATTTTTCATGTTAAAAGTTGCAGAAGCCAGATGACAAGCTCATTTTGGTTCAACTTCAGCAACTGTGCATTGCATTGCCATGTAATGTAATGTAATGCAATGCTATCTATCTAGCTCTCCCTCTATACTTCCTTTTGGATAAACAGACATATTAGGCAAGCATTTTGGAGCTTTCACCTAAATAACTACAGGTGGTGAGATAAGCTGCACAATATAATTGACCTTTCAGTATATTGTTGCACACACACCATCTATTTAGCAAATGCCCTTGTTATCAACAGCAGCCTTTTAAACTCACCTGAGCTAACAGGTATGTGAGCTGGTTACTCTGCTGCGCTTAAAATTTCTTTTTTGGTTTGCTACAATGCCTTTTCTGAAACGTTGTCTCCCTCTGCTGGAACACTGACTTCTTTCATTTAATGCCTGCAGACTATAAAAGAGAAACCAACCCAAAAAGTTTGGTTGATTAGTCTGTGGCATTCTTTTAAACTGTTGCTTATGGCGGTCTCTGTGAGCTTCTCAGTGACATTCAGCCATCCAGGTATCCCGCCTGCAGTAGACGGAATGTGGCAATGGAACGCTGGCTGCGCGTGTCATAATAGGCTCTGAGCCTTTATATACCTGCGCACAGCAGCAGCCACCTTCAGTCTGCTGCTGGACAGCCAGCAGCAGCAGCAGCAGGAGAGGTAATTAATCAGCAACCCTCCTGCTAAGGGTAGACAGCTGCTCGTTCCACCCCCCCCCCGCCTTAATTGGTTCTCCTCCCTTCCAACGGTGTTGAGGCGGGTGGGAACAGCCGGGGGTTGAGGGTACTGTGCTAAAAGAGGTGGAGTTATGCAGATCTAAAACGCGTGGATTGCAGCAGCAGCAAGCCGAAAAGTGCAGGCATGTGAGGGATCTAGAGGTTGACAGCATGTCTTCTTAACGGGAGTCCAGGTGGCCATCTCCACAAATGGACTTTTCAGAATCCTTGGGTGGCACCGTAGTCGGAAACCAATTCTGGTTATCGCTTCTCGGCCTTTTGGCTAAGATCAAGTGTAGTATCTGTTCTTATCAGTTTAATATCTGATACGTCCCCTATCTGGGGACCATATATTAAATGGATTTTTAGAACAGGGAGATGGAAAAAGAGCTTGCTCTGTCCACTCCACGCATTGACCTGGTATTGCAGTATCTCCAGGACCGGTGCACCCCTTCTTTAATGCAGTTTCTAAAATCAGAAAGAATTGAATTCAATGCTTTTTGTTCATTTTGCTTGTTTGTCGGATTTTGGGATGGACTCTTTGGCTTTGCTTTTCTTCTCCTCATTGGATTTTTCATGTTAAAAGTTGCAGAAGCCAGATGACAAGCTCATTTTGGTTCAACTTCAGCAACTGTGCATTGCATTGCCATGTAATTTAATGTAATGCAATGCTATCTATCTAGCTCTCCCTCTATACTTCCTTTTGGATAAACAGACATATTAGGCAAGCATTTTGGAGCTTTCACCTAAATAACTACAGGTGGTGAGATAAGCTGCACAATATAATTGACCTTTCAGTATATTGTTGCACACACACCATCTATTTAGCAAATGCCCTTGTTATCAACAGCAGCCTTTTAAACTCACCTGAGCTAACAGGTATGTGAGCTGGTTACTCTGCTGCGCTTAAAATTTCTTTTTTGGTTTGCTACAATGCCTTTTCTGAAACGTTGTCTCCCTCTGCTGGAACACTGACTTCTTTCATTTAATGCCTGCAGACTATAAAAGAGAAACCAACCCAAAAAGTTTGGTTGATTAGTCTGTGGCATTCTTTTAAACTGTTGCTTATGGCGGTCTCTGTGAGCTTCTCATTGACATTCAGCCATCCAGGTATCCCGCCTGCAGTAGACGGAATGTGGCAATGGAACGCTGGCTGCGCGTGTCATAATAGGCTCTGAGCCTTTATATACCTGCGCACAGCAGCAGCCACCTTCAGTCTGCTGCTGGACAGCCAGCAGCAGCAGCAGCAGGAGAGGTAATTAATCAGCAACCCTCCTGCTAAGGGTAGACAGCTGCTCGTTCCACCCCCCCCCCCGCCTTAATTGGTTCTCCTCCCTTCCAATGGTGTTGAGGCGGGTGGGAACAGCCGGGGGTTGAGGGTACTGTGCTAAAAGAGGTGGAGTTATGCAGATCTAAAACGCGTGGATTGCAGCAGCAGCAAGCCGAAAAGTGCAGGCATGTGAGGGATCTAGAGGTTGACAGCATGTCTTCTTAACCGGAGTCCAGGTGGCCATCTCCACAAATGGACTTTTCAGAATCCTTGGGTGGCACCGTAGTCGGAAACCAATTCTGGTTATCGCTTCTCGGCCTTTTGGCTAAGATCAAGTGTAGTATCTGTTCTTATCAGTTTAATATCTGATACGTCCCCTATCTGGGGACCATATATTAAATGGATTTTTAGAACAGGGAGATGGAAAAAGAGCTTGCTCTGTCCACTCCACGCATTGACCTGGTATTGCAGTATCTCCAGGACCGGTGCACCCCTTCTTTAATGCAGTTTCTAAAATCAGAAAGAATTGAATTCAATGCTTTTTGTTCATTTTGCTTGTTTGTCGGATTTTGGGATGGACTCTTTGGCTTTGCTTTTCTTCTCCTCATTGGATTTTTCATGTTAAAAGTTGCAGAAGCCAGATGACAAGCTCATTTTGGTTCAACTTCAGCAACTGTGCATTGCATTGCCATGTAATGTAATGTAATGCAATGCTATCTATCTAGCTCTCCCTCTATACTTCCTTTTGGATAAACAGACATATTAGGCAAGCATTTTGGAGCTTTCACCTAAATAACTACAGGTGGTGAGATAAGCTGCACAATATAATTGACCTTTCAGTATATTGTTGCACACACACCATCTATTTAGCAAATGCCCTTGTTATCAACAGCAGCCTTTTAAACTCACCTGAGCTAACAGGTATGTGAGCTGGTTACTCTGCTGCGCTTAAAATTTCTTTTTTGGTTTGCTACAATGCCTTTTCTGAAACGTTGTCTCCCTCTGCTGGAACACTGACTTCTTTCATTTAATGCCTGCAGACTATAAAAGAGAAACCAACCCAAAAAGTTTGGTTGATTAGTCTGTGGCATTCTTTTAAACTGTTGCTTATGGCGGTCTCTGTGAGCTTCTCAGTGACATTCAGCCATCCAGGTATCCCGCCTGCAGTAGACGGAATGTGGCAATGGAACGCTGGCTGCGCGTGTCATAATAGGCTCTGAGCCTTTATATACCTGCGCACAGCAGCAGCCACCTTCAGTCTGCTGCTGGACAGCCAGCAGCAGCAGCAGCAGGAGAGGTAATTAATCAGCAACCCTCCTGCTAAGGGTAGACAGCTGCTCGTTCCACCCCCCCCCCGCCTTAATTGGTTCTCCTCCCTTCCAACGGTGTTGAGGCGGGTGGGAACAGCCGGGGGTTGAGGGTACTGTGCTAAAAGAGGTGGAGTTATGCAGATCTAAAACGCGTGGATTGCAGCAGCAGCAAGCCGAAAAGTGCAGGCATGTGAGGGATCTAGAGGTTGACAGCATGTCTTCTTAACGGGAGTCCAGGTGGCCATCTCCACAAATGGACTTTTCAGAATCCTTGGGTGGCACCGTAGTCGGAAACCAATTCTGGTTATCGCTTCTCGGCCTTTTGGCTAAGATCAAGTGTAGTATCTGTTCTTATCAGTTTAATATCTGATACGTCCCCTATCTGGGGACCATATATTAAATGGATTTTTAGAACAGGGAGATGGAAAAAGAGCTTGCTCTGTCCACTCCACGCATTGACCTGGTATTGCAGTATCTCCAGGACCGGTGCACCCCTTCTTTAATGCAGTTTCTAAAATCAGAAAGAATTGAATTCAATGCTTTTTGTTCATTTTGCTTGTTTGTCGGATTTTGGGATGGACTCTTTGGCTTTGCTTTTCTTCTCCTCATTGGATTTTTCATGTTAAAAGTTGCAGAAGCCAGATGACAAGCTCATTTTGGTTCAACTTCAGCAACTGTGCATTGCATTGCCATGTAATGTAATGTAATGCAATGCTATCTATCTAGCTCTCCCTCTATACTTCCTTTTGGATAAACAGACATATTAGGCAAGCATTTTGGAGCTTTCACCTAAATAACTACAGGTGGTGAGATAAGCTGCACAATATAATTGACCTTTCAGTATATTGTTGCACACACACCATCTATTTAGCAAATGCCCTTGTTATCAACAGCAGCCTTTTAAACTCACCTGAGCTAACAGGTATGTGAGCTGGTTACTCTGCTGCGCTTAAAATTTCTTTTTTGGTTTGCTACAATGCCTTTTCTGAAACGTTGTCTCCCTCTGCTGGAACACTGACTTCTTTCATTTAATGCCTGCAGACTATAAAAGAGAAACCAACCCAAAAAGTTTGGTTGATTAGTCTGTGGCATTCTTTTAAACTGTTGCTTATGGCGGTCTCTGTGAGCTTCTCAGTGACATTCAGCCATCCAGGTATCCCGCCTGCAGTAGACGGAATGTGGCAATGGAACGCTGGCTGCGCGTGTCATAATAGGCTCTGAGCCTTTATATACCTGCGCACAGCAGCAGCCACCTTCAGTCTGCTGCTGGACAGCCAGCAGCAGCAGCAGCAGGAGAGGTAATTAATCAGCAACCCTCCTGCTAAGGGTAGACAGCTGCTCGTTCCACCCCCCCCCCCGCCTTAATTGGTTCTCCTCCCTTCCAATGGTGTTGAGGCGGGTGGGAACAGCCGGGGGTTGAGGGTACTGTGCTAAAAGAGGTGGAGTTATGCAGATCTAAAACGCGTGGATTGCAGCAGCAGCAAGCCGAAAAGTGCAGGCATGTGAGGGATCTAGAGGTTGACAGCATGTCTTCTTAACCGGAGTCCAGGTGGCCATCTCCACAAATGGACTTTTCAGAATCCTTGGGTGGCACCGTAGTCGGAAACCAATTCTGGTTATCGCTTCTCGGCCTTTTGGCTAAGATCAAGTGTAGTATCTGTTCTTATCAGTTTAATATCTGATACGTCCCCTATCTGGGGACCATATATTAAATGGATTTTTAGAACAGGGAGATGGAAAAAGAGCTTGCTCTGTCCACTCCACGCATTGACCTGGTATTGCAGTATCTCCAGGACCGGTGCACCCCTTCTTTAATGCAGTTTCTAAAATCAGAAAGAATTGAATTCAATGCTTTTTGTTCATTTTGCTTGTTTGTCGGATTTTGGGATGGACTCTTTGGCTTTGCTTTTCTTCTCCTCATTGGATTTTTCATGTTAAAAGTTGCAGAAGCCAGATGACAAGCTCATTTTGGTTCAACTTCAGCAACTGTGCATTGCATTGCCATGTAATGTAATGTAATGCAATGCTATCTATCTAGCTCTCCCTCTATACTTCCTTTTGGATAAACAGACATATTAGGCAAGCATTTTGGAGCTTTCACCTAAATAACTACAGGTGGTGAGATAAGCTGCACAATATAATTGACCTTTCAGTATATTGTTGCACACACACCATCTATTTAGCAAATGCCCTTGTTATCAACAGCAGCCTTTTAAACTCACCTGAGCTAACAGGTATGTGAGCTGGTTACTCTGCTGCGCTTAAAATTTCTTTTTTGGTTTGCTACAATGCCTTTTCTGAAACGTTGTCTCCCTCTGCTGGAACACTGACTTCTTTCATTTAATGCCTGCAGACTATAAAAGAGAAACCAACCCAAAAAGTTTGGTTGATTAGTCTGTGGCATTCTTTTAAACTGTTGCTTATGGCGGTCTCTGTGAGCTTCTCAGTGACATTCAGCCATCCAGGTATCCCGCCTGCAGTAGACGGAATGTGGCAATAGAACGCTAGCTGCGCGTGTCATAATAGGCTCTGAGCCTTTATATACCTGCGCACAGCAGCAGCCACCTTCAGTCTGCTGCTGGACAGCCAGCAGCAGCAGCAGCAGGAGAGGTAATTAATCAGCAACCCTCCTGCTAAGGGTAGACAGCTGCTCGTTCCACCCCCCCCCCGCCTTAATTGGTTCTCCTCCCTTCCAACGGTGTTGAGGCGGGTGGGAACAGCCGGGGGTTGAGGGTACTGTGCTAAAAGAGGTGGAGTTATGCAGATCTAAAACGCGTGGATTGCAGCAGCAGCAAGCCGAAAAGTGCAGGCATGTGAGGGATCTAGAGGTTGACAGCATGTCTTCTTAACGGGAGTCCAGGTGGCCATCTCCACAAATGGACTTTTCAGAATCCTTGGGTGGCACCGTAGTCGGAAACCAATTCTGGTTATCGCTTCTCGGCCTTTTGGCTAAGATCAAGTGTAGTATCTGTTCTTATCAGTTTAATATCTGATACGTCCCCTATCTGGGGACCATATATTAAATGGATTTTTAGAACAGGGAGATGGAAAAAGAGCTTGCTCTGTCCACTCCACGCATTGACCTGGTATTGCAGTATCTCCAGGACCGGTGCACCCCTTCTTTAATGCAGTTTCTAAAATCAGAAAGAATTGAATTCAATGCTTTTTGTTCATTTTGCTTGTTTGTCGGATTTTGGGATGGACTCTTTGGCTTTGCTTTTCTTCTCCTCATTGGATTTTTCATGTTAAAAGTTGCAGAAGCCAGATGACAAGCTCATTTTGGTTCAACTTCAGCAACTGTGCATTGCATTGCCATGTAATGTAATGTAATGCAATGCTATCTATCTAGCTCTCCCTCTATACTTCCTTTTGGATAAACAGACATATTAGGCAAGCATTTTGGAGCTTTCACCTAAATAACTACAGGTGGTGAGATAAGCTGCACAATATAATTGACCTTTCAGTATATTGTTGCACACACACCATCTATTTAGCAAATGCCCTTGTTATCAACAGCAGCCTTTTAAACTCACCTGAGCTAACAGGTATGTGAGCTGGTTACTCTGCTGCGCTTAAAATTTCTTTTTTGGTTTGCTACAATGCCTTTTCTGAAACGTTGTCTCCCTCTGCTGGAACACTGACTTCTTTCATTTAATGCCTGCAGACTATAAAAGAGAAACCAACCCAAAAAGTTTGGTTGATTAGTCTGTGGCATTCTTTTAAACTGTTGCTTATGGCGGTCTCTGTGAGCTTCTCAGTGACATTCAGCCATCCAGGTATCCCGCCTGCAGTAGACGGAATGTGGCAATGGAACGCTGGCTGCGCGTGTCATAATAGGCTCTGAGCCTTTATATACCTGCGCACAGCAGCAGCCACCTTCAGTCTGCTGCTGGACAGCCAGCAGCAGCAGCAGCAGGAGAGGTAATTAATCAGCAACCCTCCTGCTAAGGGTAGACAGCTGCTCGTTCCACCCCCCCCCCGCCTTAATTGGTTCTCCTCCCTTCCAACGGTGTTGAGGCGGGTGGGAACAGCCGGGGGTTGAGGGTACTGTGCTAAAAGAGGTGGAGTTATGCAGATCTAAAACGCGTGGATTGCAGCAGCAGCAAGCCGAAAAGTGCAGGCATGTGAGGGATCTAGAGGTTGACAGCATGTCTTCTTAACGGGAGTCCAGGTGGCCATCTCCACAAATGGACTTTTCAGAATCCTTGGGTGGCACCGTAGTCGGAAACCAATTCTGGTTATCGCTTCTCGGCCTTTTGGCTAAGATCAAGTGTAGTATCTGTTCTTATCAGTTTAATATCTGATACGTCCCCTATCTGGGGACCATATATTAAATGGATTTTTAGAACAGGGAGATGGAAAAAGAGCTTGCTCTGTCCACTCCACGCATTGACCTGGTATTGCAGTATCTCCAGGACCGGTGCACCCCTTCTTTAATGCAGTTTCTAAAATCAGAAAGAATTGAATTCAATGCTTTTTGTTCATTTTGCTTGTTTGTCGGATTTTGGGATGGACTCTTTGGCTTTGCTTTTCTTCTCCTCATTGGATTTTTCATGTTAAAAGTTGCAGAAGCCAGATGACAAGCTCATTTTGGTTCAACTTCAGCAACTGTGCATTGCATTGCCATGTAATTTAATGTAATGCAATGCTATCTATCTAGCTCTCCCTCTATACTTCCTTTTGGATAAACAGACATATTAGGCAAGCATTTTGGAGCTTTCACCTAAATAACTACAGGTGGTGAGATAAGCTGCACAATATAATTGACCTTTCAGTATATTGTTGCACACACACCATCTATTTAGCAAATGCCCTTGTTATCAACAGCAGCCTTTTAAACTCACCTGAGCTAACAGGTATGTGAGCTGGTTACTCTGCTGCGCTTAAAATTTCTTTTTTGGTTTGCTACAATGCCTTTTCTGAAACGTTGTCTCCCTCTGCTGGAACACTGACTTCTTTCATTTAATGCCTGCAGACTATAAAAGAGAAACCAACCCAAAAAGTTTGGTTGATTAGTCTGTGGCATTCTTTTAAACTGTTGCTTATGGCGGTCTCTGTGAGCTTCTCAGTGACATTCAGCCATCCAGGTATCCCGCCTGCAGTAGACGGAATGTGGCAATGGAACGCTGGCTGCACGTGTCATAATAGGCTCTGAGCCTTTATATACCTGCGCACAGCAGCAGCCACCTTCAGTCTGCTGCTGGACAGCCAGCAGCAGCAGCAGCAGGAGAGGTAATTAATCAGCAACCCTCCTGCTAAGGGTAGACAGCTGCTCGTTCCACCCCCCCCCCCGCCTTAATTGGTTCTCCTCCCTTCCAACGGTGTTGAGGCGGGTGGGAACAGCCGGGGGTTGAGGGTACTGTGCTAAAAGAGGTGGAGTTATGCAGATCTAAAACGCGTGGATTGCAGCAGCAGCAAGCCGAAAAGTGCAGGCATGTGAGGGATCTAGAGGTTGACAGCATGTCTTCTTAACGGGAGTCCAGGTGGCCATCTCCACAAATGGACTTTTCAGAATCCTTGGGTGGCACCGTAGTCGGAAACGAATTCTGGTTATCGCTTCTCGGCCTTTTGGCTAAGATCAAGTGTAGTATCTGTTCTTATCAGTTTAATATCTGATACGTCCCCTATCTGGGGACCATATATTAAATGGATTTTTAGAACAGGGAGATGGAAAAAGAGCTTGCTCTGTCCACTCCACGCATTGACCTGGTATTGCAGTATCTCCAGGACCGGTGCACCCCTTCTTTAATGCAGTTTCTAAAATCAGAAAGAATTGAATTCAATGCTTTTTGTTCATTTTGCTTGTTTGTCGGATTTTGGGATGGACTCTTTGGCTTTGCTTTTCTTCTCCTCATTGGATTTTTCATGTTAAAAGTTGCAGAAGCCAGATGACAAGCTCATTTTGGTTCAACTTCAGCAACTGTGCATTGCATTGCCATGTAATGTAATGTAATGCAATGCTATCTATCTAGCTCTCCCTCTATACTTCCTTTTGGATAAACAGACATATTAGGCAAGCATTTTGGAGCTTTCACCTAAATAACTACAGGTGGTGAGATAAGCTGCACAATATAATTGACCTTTCAGTATATTGTTGCACACACACCATCTATTTAGCAAATGCCCTTGTTATCAACAGCAGCCTTTTAAACTCACCTGAGCTAACAGGTATGTGAGCTGGTTACTCTGCTGCGCTTAAAATTTCTTTTTTGGTTTGCTACAATGCCTTTTCTGAAAAGTTGTCTCCCTCTGCTGGAACACTGACTTCTTTCATTTAATGCCTGCAGACTATAAAAGAGAAACCAACCCAAAAAGTTTGGTTGATTAGTCTGTGGCATTCTTTTAAACTGTTGCTTATGGCGGTCTCTGTGAGCTTCTCAGTGACATTCAGCCATCCAGGTATCCCGCCTGCAGTAGACGGAATGTGGCAATGGAACGCTGGCTGCGCGTGTCATAATAGGCTCTGAGCCTTTATATACCTGCGCACAGCAGCAGCCACCTTCAGTCTGCTGCTGGACAGCCAGCAGCAGCAGCAGCAGGAGAGGTAATTAATCAGCAACCCTCCTGCTAAGGGTAGACAGCTGCTCGTTCCACCCCCCCCCCCGCCTTAATTGGTTCTCCTCCCTTCCAACGGTGTTGAGGCGGGTGGGAACAGCCGGGGGTTGAGGGTACTGTGCTAAAAGAGGTGGAGTTATGCAGATCTAAAACGCGTGGATTGCAGCAGCAGCAAGCCGAAAAGTGCAGGCATGTGAGGGATCTAGAGGTTGACAGCATGTCTTCTTAACGGGAGTCCAGGTGGCCATCTCCACAAATGGACTTTTCAGAATCCTTGGGTGGCACCGTAGTCGGAAACCAATTCTGGTTATCGCTTCTCGGCCTTTTGGCTAAGATCAAGTGTAGTATCTGTTCTTATCAGTTTAATATCTGATACGTCCCCTATCTGGGGACCATATATTAAATGGATTTTTAGAACAGGGAGATGGAAAAAGAGCTTGCTCTGTCCACTCCACGCATTGACCTGGTATTGCAGTATCTCCAGGACCGGTGCACCCCTTCTTTAATGCAGTTTCTAAAATCAGAAAGAATTGAATTCAATGCTTTTTGTTCATTTTGCTTGTTTGTCGGATTTTGGGATGGACTCTTTGGCTTTGCTTTTCTTCTCCTCATTGGATTTTTCATGTTAAAAGTTGCAGAAGCCAGATGACAAGCTCATTTTGGTTCAACTTCAGCAACTGTGCATTGCATTGCCATGTAATGTAATGTAATGCAATGCTATCTATCTAGCTCTCCCTCTATACTTCCTTTTGGATAAACAGACATATTAGGCAAGCATTTTGGAGCTTTCACCTAAATAACTACAGGTGGTGAGATAAGCTGCACAATATAATTGACCTTTCAGTATATTGTTGCACACACACCATCTATTTAGCAAATGCCCTTGTTATCAACAGCAGCCTTTTAAACTCACCTGAGCTAACAGGTATGAGAGCTGGTTACTCTGCTGCGCTTAAAATTTCTTTTTTGGTTTGCTACAATGCCTTTTCTGAAACGTTGTCTCCCTCTGCTGGAACACTGACTTCTTTCATTTAATGCCTGCAGACTATAAAAGAGAAACCAACCCAAAAAGTTTGGTTGATTAGTCTGTGGCATTCTTTTAAACTGTTGCTTATGGCGGTCTCTGTGAGCTTCTCAGTGACATTCAGCCATCCAGGTATCCCGCCTGCAGTAGACGGAATGTGGCAATGGAACGCTGGCTGCACGTGTCATAATAGGCTCTGAGCCTTTATATACCTGCGCACAGCAGCAGCCACCTTCAGTCTGCTGCTGGACAGCCAGCAGCAGCAGCAGCAGGAGAGGTAATTAATCAGCAACCCTCCTGCTAAGGGTAGACAGCTGCTCGTTCCACCCCCCCCCCCCCCGCCTTAATTGGTTCTCCTCCCTTCCAACGGTGTTGAGGCGGGTGGGAACAGCCGGGGGTTGAGGGTACTGTGCTAAAAGAGGTGGAGTTATGCAGATCTAAAACGCGTGGATTGCAGCAGCAGCAAGCCGAAAAGTGCAGGCATGTGAGGGATCTAGAGGTTGACAGCATGTCTTCTTAACGGGAGTCCAGGTGGCCATCTCCACAAATGGACTTTTCAGAATCCATGGGTGGCACCGTAGTCGGAAACCAATTCTGGTTATCGCTTCTCGGCCTTTTGGCTAAGATCAAGTGTAGTATCTGTTCTTATCAGTTTAATATCTGATACGTCCCCTATCTGGGGACCATATATTAAATGGATTTTTAGAACAGGGAGATGGAAAAAGAGCTTGCTCTGTCCACTCCACGCATTGACCTGGTATTGCAGTATCTCCAGGACCGGTGCACCCCTTCTTTAATGCAGTTTCTAAAATCAGAAAGAATTGAATTCAATGCTTTTTGTTCATTTTGCTTGTTTGTCGGATTTTGGGATGGACTCTTTGGCTTTGCTTTTCTTCTCCTCATTGGATTTTTCATGTTAAAAGTTGCAGAAGCCAGATGACAAGCTCATTTTGGTTCAACTTCAGCAACTGTGCATTGCATTGCCATGTAATGTAATGTAATCCAATGCTATCTATCTAGCTCTCCCTCTATACTTCCTTTTGGATAAACAGACATATTAGGCAAGCATTTTGGAGCTTTAACCTAAATAACTACAGGTGGTGAGATAAGCTGCACAATATAATTGACCTTTCAGTATATTGTTGCACACACACCATCTATTTAGCAAATGCCCTTGTTATCAACAGCAGCCTTTTAAACTCACCTGAGCTAACAGGTATGTGAGCTGGTTACTCTGCTGCGCTTAAAATTTCTTTTTTGGTTTGCTACAATGCCTTTTCTGAAACGTTGTCTCCCTCTGCTGGAACACTGACTTCTTTCATTTAATGCCTGCAGACTATAAAAGAGAAACCAACCCAAAAAGTTTGGTTGATTAGTCTGTGGCATTCTTTTAAACTGTTGCTTATGGCGGTCTCTGTGAGCTTCTCAGTGACATTCAGCCATCCAGGTATCCCGCCTGCAGTAGACGGAATGTGGCAATGGAACGCTGGCTGCGCGTGTCATAATAGGCTCTGAGCCTTTATATACCTGCGCACAGCAGCAGCCACCTTCAGTCTGCTGCTGGACAGCCAGCAGCAGCAGCAGCAGGAGAGGTAATTAATCAGCAACCCTCCTGCTAAGGGTAGACAGCTGCTCGTTCCACCCCCCCCCCCGCCTTAATTGGTTCTCCTCCCTTCCAACGGTGTTGAGGCGGGTGGGAACAGCCGGGGGTTGAGGGTACTGTGCTAAAAGAGGTGGAGTTATGCAGATCTAAAACGCGTGGATTGCAGCAGCAGCAAGCCGAAAAGTGCAGGCATGTGAGGGATCTAGAGGTTGACAGCATGTCTTCTTAACGGGAGTCCAGGTGGCCATCTCCACAAATGGACTTTTCAGAATCCTTGGGTGGCACCGTAGTCGGAAACCAATTCTGGTTATCGCTTCTCGGCCTTTTGGCTGAGATCTAGTGTTGGTTTTACTGGCATTGGTTGTAGTTGGAAGGTGCCTGGGGTACCCCGCCTCTTGGCCTTGGGTTCGGGTCCCACTCTTGTAGTGGGGCTTAGGCCCTTGCTGCTATAAGGAGGTGGGCTTAGTCCCTGGGCAACGGGTTGCGATCCCAGCTGTACAGTCCTAGGATTGTTCAGCGACTCCTTAGTTGCGGAAATCCCCCATTATTGGTTGCAGAAATCCCCGTTTTCCTGTTGCGGAAATCCTTGTTTCACCATGGATTCAGATCCAGGTGAAATTCCGACCTATGCCCGGTTACGGCATACGGTGCGGTTTTACTTCCATGAGGGAGGTAAAGATAACAGAGGTTTACGTTTTATTGTGGATGATCTTCTTGTGAAATTTTTTTCAATCCAGAAATCCGAGATCCTGGCAATCCAAGACTACCCGAAGCGTGGTGTATACGATGTCACATTCACTGAAAAAGGTATCCACCAAGATTTTTGCCGTAAAATGAATGATCCTGATATAATTTACCAGAGAAAGCCAATCTTTAAAGGTGTTAAAATTGTCGAACATGAATTAGATGTGATAAAAACTGTAATTGTTAAAATTTACTCTCCTTATACAAAAGAAAGCGATGTTATTTCATTTTTATCCAATTATTTCAGCAAAGTGGTAAGCCATGGAATAGTTATGAATGAGTGCGGAGTTTGGGCGTGTAAGTGGAAATTTACGGTGACATGTATTAAGGACCCTTCAAGTCCGGGGGGTATAAGACTTCCCCCAGCACGTTTTAGAATTGGAAACACGAATGGTGACCTCTTTTTTAATGGGATGCCAGCATTCTGTAGGAAATGCAAAAAATACGGCCATTCTAACTGTGACATTACTTGTGTAGCCTGTGGGAGCAAAGACCATAAAACTGAAAATTGTACAACTGGAATTTTTTGTAGCAACTGTGTTTCCAGAGGTCATGCTTTTTCTCATTGTCCTTTTAGGAATACCTCAAAGAGAGCTCAAGCTGGGCAAACAGAGAGACCTTCACCCCCTGAACCAGAAAAGCCCTCACCCCCTGACCAACCCTCGGCTGGTTCGGACAAACCCGCGGAGGAGAATGAGGGGGAGAGTATGGAAATACCGACCGAGGATGGTGAGCCATGGTGTACTGTTGGAAACTCGAAGCAAAAGAGGGAACGGCGTGGTAACCCACAAACAGAAACCCCTGCGGAGGGACCGAGGGTGGGTGCTACAGGCCAATCCTCACCTTCGAATCCTCCTGGGAATACTCAAGGGCGCGAACAGTCTGGGCCAAAAAAACGCAGGTTGCACGGAGTGGATAGGGCACCTAAGGAAGTACCCCCACCGGAACCCCCGGATGGAAGTGGGAAACCTCAAACGGTGCCTTTACAGGGTGAGGAGGTTGCCAATGTCCCACCCCCTTCAGAAATGGAGGGGGAGATGGAGATGGCTGACTCAGTGATCCTGGAAACTCCTGAAAATAAGTGGTCAACGTCTGAGACGCATGTGCTCGATACGATTCCCCCAGATGGTGCCTCGATAGGGGTCCAAATGGGGGTTCGTGAGCAAAGAGGCAGGCAATACGACCAAGCAGAGTTGGACAGAATGGAACAAGAGTATATCCTGGGAGGTCTACGGTCTGGGACACTAACAGATGAGGAGTCCTCCGTGACGGGCTCTCTGTTGACGATCAATGATCCCTCATCTCCTGGAATAGAAATATAAACCAGCTGAGGTAAGAGTTTGAAAGAATGCTAAATTTCCTTTTTTTCTCTTATGGCAGGGATTAGTGGTTTTTCTCTTAACGCTAGAGGGTTGAAAACTAAGACCAGAAGAGTTGCTCTCTTTGATTTTTTATCCTCTCTAACAGCTACAGTTTTCTTTTTACAGGAATGCTGCATCCCACACAGTTTAAATTATACAGAATATGAGACTGATTGGGCACATGGACCCTCAGTATGGTCAGGATCAAACGGGTCCAGGTCAGCAGGGGTCGCCATTCTTTTTAAAGGGAATGTTTTTATTGACTCTGTTCAAGAGGTTTTACCAGGTAGAATTTTATTAGTAAAAGCTTTTATTGATGGTTTTAAATGGCAATTTTTAAACTTTTATGGAGCCACAGATAAGCAAGAAAGAGCTGATATGTTGAATATGTTACCCTTATTTATTAATGATTCTGTCCCTCTTATTTTATCAGGAGATTTTAACTGCATTTTAGGTGGAGAAAAAAGGTTCTCAAGCTCCACAAGTAGGAATTATGATAAAACGTCTTTTATGTTAAAAAATGTCATACAAGATTTTAATTTAACAGATGTTTTTAAGGAGTGTAATAAAGACTTGCCTGCAGAGGAATGGGTAACCTGGAGCAACGTGAATTGTAGCTCCAGGATTGATTTTATTTTCTGCTCTAAAAATGTATTGCCTTTTAAATGTGAGCTTTTATCTAATGTTTTTTCTGATCACAAACTTTTATCCTTTTATGTGAAATGTAATGATTTTAAGAAAAAAGGAAAAGGTACCTGGAAGTTAAACATTTCCCTTTTAGAAGACCCCCAAGTTTTATCTGATTTTACTGAATTTTATTTACATTTTAAAAGAATAAGAGACCCCCATATCCCTATAAGTAGGTGGTGGGAAAAGATGAAAAAGAACATAAGAGATTTTTTTATGAAGGTTGGGGTCCAGAAAGCTAGAGAGAAAAGAGAATTTTATTGGCAACTCAACACTAGATTGGAGACCTTATATAAATTGAAGAGCCATGAGATTGAAGTAGATAAACAAATTAGTGACTTAAAAAGTGAAATTCAGCATACCTTGGAACAGAGAGGTAAAGAGTTAATTTTCCATGCAAAGGTCCAACATGTTGAAAATAATGAAACCTGTTCACGATATTTTTTTAAATGTATGGTGAAAAATCGTGTTTTTATTGAATCAATGGAAGGTAAACAAGACATAGAGGGTATTTTAGCTAAAGTGCATGAATTTTATTCCGAGCTTTTTAACACAAAATCTGTTGATGACCATTTTATGAAAAGTACTTTGGATGAAATTACAACTGTTTTAGACCCTGTCTCACAAGATGTTTTATTACAGAGTCTAACTGAAGATGAGATATCTGAGACCATAAGAAGCTTTAAGTCTGGTAAAGTACCGGGGCCTGATGGTATACCCATAGAATTTTATAAGGTTTTTTATGATATTTTACAGGAGGATTTATTTTATGTTTTTAGTGAGGTTTTTAATACAAAAACCCTACCAAACTCCTGGAAGAAAGGTGAGGTCTCCCTTATATACAAAAAGGAAGACAAAACGCAACTAAGAAATTGGAGACCTATCACCCTTCTAAATTGTGATTACAAAATAATGGCAAAAATTTGTGCAAATAGACTTAAAAAGGTAATAGGTAACATAATCCACCCAAACCAAGTGTGTGGCATACCAGGAAGGAGTGTTTGGGAAAATTTGAATCTAATCAAAGATGTAATAGATGACACAAAGTCGAGGGGAAATAAGCTGGCGGTCCTGTCTCTCGACTTTGAAAAAGCATTTGATAGAGTGTCACACCAATTCCTTTTTAATGTTTTAGCTAAAATGGGTATACCAGAAGGTTTTTTATGCTCTCTCAAAGCATTTTATCATGGTTGCACTAGTAAGGTTTTAGTAAATGGTTTTAAGACAAGTGATGTGTTTTTAAATTCTGGTGTAAAACAAGGTTGCCCTCTGTCCCCCTTGTTATTTATTTGTGCCCTTGAACCCCTACTCAGTGTCTTAAGGAGAGACAAGCAAATCCGAGGCGTCCATTTGCCAGGTGGGGGAGGGCTAGAAGCAAAAGTTACTGGATATATGGATGAAGTAGCCATAACATGTAAAGATGCCCTGTCTATCCGGAAAACACTACGGCAAGTGGAATACTTCTGTGGTGGATCTGGTTTTAAAGTAAATTTTAATAAAAGCTGTATTTTAAATGTGGGGAATATGATTTTAAATGATGTACCGGTTCCTGAATGTGACTCTGTAAAGATTCTAGGTGTGATTTTTAACGAAACAAACAAAGGTAAAGAAAGCTGGGATCTTGTGGCACAAAAGGTAAATCAAAAACTATGTATGTGGAGGTTGAGGAAATTAACAATGGAAGGGAAGGTACTAGTTATAAAAATGGTAATTGTGCCTTTGTTATTGTACTTAAGTTTGGTGTTCCCCCCCCCACACATACCTTTACGAAAATAATCAAAGCTTGCTTCACTTTTTTCTGGAGCTCCAAGATGGAGAAATTGAAAAGAGAGTTAGTGGTCAAGCCTAAAGAGAAAGGCGGTAAAGATTTCCCCGATTTTAGAGCTTTTGTTTTAATAAGATTTTTTGTTTTATGTTTTAATGCACTGTCGAAAAATAGTTATTGGTCATATTTTATCCGTTTTAACACAGGTTATTTTATGAAACGTCATGGATGGTTTGAAACAGTTTTAAGTTCCCCATATGCTCTTAATACACCAGAAAGCTATAAGATTTTAGGAACTATTGTAAACACGTATGACTTAAAAGGGAAAAGTGCAGAAGACTTAAGAGATAGCAAAATGATTTTAAATGGTTTCAAACAAAAGGAATCAATTGTACAGATTGGGAATTTTAATGATAATAAATGTACTGACATATGGAAAGTTATTAATGAACCCTATCTTTTTAATTCCCAGAAGGACCTGGCCTGGAGCTGTGTGCATGATTGTCTTCCATGTCGGGCATTCCAACACCGAAGAGGACTCGTGAGAACTGCCAGATGTCCAAGACAAAGATGCCTCGGAGATGAGACTGTTTTACATGTTTTATGGACTTGTCACTTTGCACGACAAACATGGACTACAATATTTCCTTTGCTTCAAAAAATGACAAACATTAAGGATCTTACTTTTGAAACTGTCTTATTTGGTCGTGTGGAGTGCCCCAACGCCAGCAAGAGGATCATCGCATGGAAGACAATCAGTACCATCAAAGAAGCTCTATGGAAGGCCAGGAACATCCTTCTTTTTAAACACGATGTTTTATCTGTGAAAAATGTTTTAGAGTTGGCTTTTAGTGAAATGTATATGTATTATTTATTGGATAAAAAGAGAAATGTAATTTTATCAAAACAATGGCTGGTAAAAGAATGGAACACAGCAATCTAAACACATTGTCTGTATTTTAATGTAATTTTATTGCCTTATTGAACTGAAATCAATTTATGTACGAATGTATTTTAAAATGTAATGATTTTATGTTCATATCTAATGTATTGTAATTAAGTTTTATCCAATAAACGGGTGTACCTATGTTTGGGTACATTCCAAGTCAAAAAAAAAATCTGTTCTTATCAGTTTAATATCTGATACGTCCCCTATCTGGGGACCATATATTAAATGGATTTTTAGAACAGGGAGATGGAAAAAGAGCTTGCTCTGTCCACTCCACGCATTGACCTGGTATTGCAGTATCTCCAGGACCGGTGCACCCCTTCTTTAATGCAGTTTCTAAAATCAGAAAGAATTGAATTCAATGCTTTTTGTTCATTTTGCTTGTTTGTCGGATTTTGGGATGGACTCTTTGGCTTTGCTTTTCTTCTCCTCATTGGATTTTTCATGTTAAAAGTTGCAGAAGCCAGATGACAAGCTCATTTTGGTTCAACTTCAGCAACTGTGCATTGCATTGCCATGTAATGTAATGTAATGCAATGCTATCTATCTAGCTCTCCCTCTATACTTCCTTTTGGATAAACAGACATATTAGGCAAGCATTTTGGAGCTTTCACCTAAATAACTACAGGTGGTGAGATAAGCTGCACAATATAATTGACCTTTCAGTATATTGTTGCACACACACCATCTATTTAGCAAATGCCCTTGTTATCAACAGCAGCCTTTTAAACTCACCTGAGCTAACAGGTATGTGAGCTGGTTACTCTGCTGCGCTTAAAATTTCTTTTTTGGTTTGCTACAATGCCTTTTCTGAAACGTTGTCTCCCTCTGCTGGAACACTGACTTCTTTCATTTAATGCCTGCAGACTATAAAAGAGAAACCAACCCAAAAAGTTTGGTTGATTAGTCTGTGGCATTCTTTTAAACTGTTGCTTATGGCGGTCTCTGTGAGCTTCTCAGTGACATTCAGCCATCCAGGTATCCCGCCTGCAGTAGACGGAATGTGGCAATGGAACGCTGGCTGCGCGTGTCATAATAGGCTCTGAGCCTTTATATACCTGCGCACAGCAGCAGCCACCTTCAGTCTGCTGCTGGACAGCCAGCAGCAGCAGCAGCAGGAGAGGTAATTAATCAGCAACCCTCCTGCTAAGGGTAGACAGCTGCTCGTTCCACCCCCCCCCCCCCCGCCTTAATTGGTTCTCCTCCCTTCCAACGGTGTTGAGGCGGGTGGGAACAGCCGGGGGTTGAGGGTACTGTGCTAAAAGAGGTGGAGTTATGCAGATCTAAAACGCGTGGATTGCAGCAGCAGCAAGCCGAAAAGTGCAGGCATGTGAGGGATCTAGAGGTTGACAGCATGTCTTCTTAACGGGAGTCCAGGTGGCCATCTCCACAAATGGACTTTTCAGAATCCTTGGGTGGCACCGTAGTCGGAAACCAATTCTGGTTATCGCTTCTCGGCCTTTTGGCTAAGATCAAGTGTAGTATCTGTTCTTATCAGTTTAATATCTGATACGTCCCCTATCTGGGGACCATATATTAAATGGATTTTTAGAACAGGGAGATGGAAAAAGAGCTTGCTCTGTCCACTCCACGCATTGACCTGGTATTGCAGTATCTCCAGGACCGGTGCACCCCTTCTTTAATGCAGTTTCTAAAATCAGAAAGAATTGAATTCAATGCTTTTTGTTCATTTTGCTTGTTTGTCGGATTTTGGAATGGACTCTTTGGCTTTGCTTTTCTTCTCCTCATTGGATTTTTCATGTTAAAAGTTGCAGAAGCCAGATGACAAGCTCATTTTGGTTCAACTTCAGCAACTGTGCATTGCATTGCCATGTAATGTAATGTAATGCAATGCTATCTATCTAGCTCTCCCTCTATACTTCCTTTTGGATAAACAGACATATTAGGCAAGCATTTTGGAGCTTTCACCTAAATAACTACAGGTGGTGAGATAAGCTGCACAATATAATTGACCTTTCAGTATATTGTTGCACACACACCATCTATTTAGCAAATGCCCTTGTTATCAACAGCAGCCTTTTAAACTCACCTGAGCTAACAGGTATGTGAGCTGGTTACTCTGCTGCGCTTAAAATTTCTTTTTTGGTTGGCTACAATGCCTTTTCTGAAACGTTGTCTCCCTCTGCTGGAACACTGACTTCTTTCATTTAATGCCTGCAGACTATAAAAGAGAAACCAACCCAAAAAGTTTGGTTGATTAGTCTGTGGCATTCTTTTAAACTGTTGCTTATGGCGGTCTCTGTGAGCTTCTCAGTGACATTCAGCCATCCAGGTATCCCGCCTGCAGTAGACGGAATGTGGCAATGGAACGCTGGCTGCGCGTGTCATAATAGGCTCTGAGCCTTTATATACCTGCGCACAGCAGCAGCCACCTTCAGTCTGCTGCTGGACAGCCAGCAGCAGCAGCAGCAGGAGAGGTAATTAATCAGCAACCCTCCTGCTAAGGGTAGACAGCTGCTCGTTCCACCCCCCCCCCCCCGCCTTAATTGGTTCTCCTCCCTTCCAACGGTGTTGAGGCGGGTGGGAACAGCCGGGGGTTGAGGGTACTGTGCTAAAAGAGGTGGAGTTATGCAGATCTAAAACGCGTGGATTGCAGCAGCAGCAAGCCGAAAAGTGCAGGCATGTGAGGGATCTAGAGGTTGACAGCATGTCTTCTTAACGGGAGTCCAGGTGGCCATCTCCACAAATGGACTTTTCAGAATCCATGGGTGGCACCGTAGTCGGAAACCAATTCTGGTTATCGCTTCTCGGCCTTTTGGCTAAGATCAAGTGTAGTATCTGTTCTTATCAGTTTAATATCTGATACGTCCCCTATCTGGGGACCATATATTAAATGGATTTTTAGAACAGGGAGATGGAAAAAGAGCTTGCTCTGTCCACTCCACGCATTGACCTGGTATTGCAGTATCTCCAGGACCGGTGCACCCCTTCTTTAATGCAGTTTCTAAAATCAGAAAGAATTGAATTCAATGCTTTTTGTTCATTTTGCTTGTTTGTCGGATTTTGGGATGGACTCTTTGGCTTTGCTTTTCTTCTCCTCATTGGATTTTTCATGTTAAAAGTTGCAGAAGCCAGATGACAAGCTCATTTTGGTTCAACTTCAGCAACTGTGCATTGCATTGCCATGTAATGTAATGTAATGCAATGCTATCTATCTAGCTCTCCCTCTATACTTCCTTTTGGATAAACAGACATATTAGGCAAGCATTTTGGAGCTTTAACCTAAATAACTACAGGTGGTGAGATAAGCTGCACAATATAATTGACCTTTCAGTATATTGTTGCACACACACCATCTATTTAGCAAATGCCCTTGTTATCAACAGCAGCCTTTTAAACTCACCTGAGCTAACAGGTATGTGAGCTGGTTACTCTGCTGCGCTTAAAATTTCTTTTTTGGTTTGCTACAATGCCTTTTCTGAAACGTTGTCTCCCTCTGCTGGAACACTGACTTCTTTCATTTAATGCCTGCAGACTATAAAAGAGAAACCAACCCAAAAAGTTTGGTTGATTAGTCTGTGGCATTCTTTTAAACTGTTGCTTATGGCGGTCTCTGTGAGCTTCTCAGTGACATTCAGCCATCCAGGTATCCCGCCTGCAGTAGACGGAATGTGGCAATGGAACGCTGGCTGCGCGTGTCATAATAGGCTCTGAGCCTTTATATACCTGCGCACAGCAGCAGCCACCTTCAGTCTGCTGCTGGACAGCCAGCAGCAGCAGCAGCAGGAGAGGTAATTAATCAGCAACCCTCCTGCTAAGGGTAGACAGCTGCTCGTTCCACCCCCCCCCCGCCTTAATTGGTTCTCCTCCCTTCCAACGGTGTTGAGGCGGGTGGGAACAGCCGGGGGTTGAGGGTACTGTGCTAAAAGAGGTGGAGTTATGCAGATCTAAAACGCGTGGATTGCAGCAGCAGCAAGCCGAAAAGTGCAGGCATGTGAGGGATCTAGAGGTTGACAGCATGTCTTCTTAACGGGAGTCCAGGTGGCCATCTCCACAAATGGACTTTTCAGAATCCTTGGGTGGCACCGTAGTCGGAAACCAATTCTGGTTATCGCTTCTCGGCCTTTTGGCTAAGATCAAGTGTAGTATCTTTTAAAAAGGCAGTTTTGTCCTTGGGCTGCCCTAGTAAATTGATGCATATTACACACTGGTTTGGTGCACTTGTTAGTACGCCAGGTGGCTCATAGAGTTATCTGATGGAAAACATGGCCCTCCAGGATCGAAGTCACTAGGCTGGGTAAGTGTGAGGGCTTTGGAGCAATGTGCCCCAGGAGTAGGCGCCCTGGTGGGAGTCCAAGCTTACTGGGACTGGGAACCCCAGAAAGACTTGGCTTCGTAGCACGCCGCACCTTTGCCAATCATACTTTCTGAGCAACCCCCCCTATTCCTGGCCTCCGGGCTAGGAAGGGGAATTTTTATAAACCCGGTCGGAGGTCCGGTCAGCTTTGGGCTGAGAAACCAACACAGGCTCCAGCTCCACTAGGGTGGCAGCCTAGATGGAAGCTGGGAGCACGAAAACGGCTCTTCTCCGGCTTCGGCTAGGGAGAGCATCGGAGATCCCTGACCCTCGCTGTGGCCTTCTGGCTCGGAGGGATGGGGATGGTTTATTGGGGACCCTCTCCTCCGGGAAGGGTCCACATGAATCCTCGCCTCGTGCGCTGTTTTGGTGTGACTTCGGTCACATTTTTCAGTGCCTTGGATGCAGCTTCAATCAAAAATCTGTTCTTATCAGTTTAATATCTGATACGTCCCCTATCTGGGGACCATATATTAAATGGATTTTTAGAACAGGGAGATGGAAAAAGAGCTTGCTCTGTCCACTCCACGCATTGACCTGGTATTGCAGTATCTCCAGGACCGGTGCACCCCTTCTTTAATGCAGTTTCTAAAATCAGAAAGAATTGAATTCAATGCTTTTTGTTCATTTTGCTTGTTTGTCGGATTTTGGGATGGACTCTTTGGCTTTGCTTTTCTTCTCCTCATTGGATTTTTCATGTTAAAAGTTGCAGAAGCCAGATGACAAGCTCATTTTGGTTCAACTTCAGCAACTGTGCATTGCATTGCCATGTAATGTAATGTAATGCAATGCTATCTATCTAGCTCTCCCTCTATACTTCCTTTTGGATAAACAGACATATTAGGCAAGCATTTTGGAGCTTTCACCTAAATAACTACAGGTGGTGAGATAAGCTGCACAATATAATTGACCTTTCAGTATATTGTTGCACACACACCATCTATTTAGCAAATGCCCTTGTTATCAACAGCAGCCTTTTAAACTCACCTGAGCTAACAGGTATGTGAGCTGGTTACTCTGCTGCGCTTAAAATTTCTTTTTTGGTTTGCTACAATGCCTTTTCTGAAACGTTGTCTCCCTCTGCTGGAACACTGACTTCTTTCATTTAATGCCTGCAGACTATAAAAGAGAAACCAACCCAAAAAGTTTGGTTGATTAGTCTGTGGCATTCTTTTAAACTGTTGCTTATGGCGGTCTCTGTGAGCTTCTCAGTGACATTCAGCCATCCAGGTATCCCGCCTGCAGTAGACGGAATGTGGCAATGGAACGCTGGCTGCGCGTGTCATAATAGGCTCTGAGCCTTTATATACCTGCGCACAGCAGCAGCCACCTTCAGTCTGCTGCTGGACAGCCAGCAGCAGCAGCAGCAGGAGAGGTAATTAATCAGCAACCCTCCTGCTAAGGGTAGACAGCTGCTCGTTCCACCCCCCCCCCCCCCGCCTAAATTGGTTCTCCTCCCTTCCAACGGTGTTGAGGCGGGTGGGAACAGCCGGGGGTTGAGGGTACTGTGCTAAAAGAGGTGGAGTTATGCAGATCTAAAACGCGTGGATTGCAGCAGCAGCAAGCCGAAAAGTGCAGGCATGTGAGGGATCTAGAGGTTGACAGCATGTCTTCTTAACGGGAGTCCAGGTGGCCATCTCCACAAATGGACTTTTCAGAATCCTTGGGTGGCACCGTAGTCGGAAACCAATTCTGGTTATCGCTTCTCGGCCTTTTGGCTAAGATCAAGTGTAGTATCTGTTCTTATCAGTTTAATATCTGATACGTCCCCTATCTGGGGACCATATATTAAATGGATTTTTAGAACAGGGAGATGGAAAAAGAGCTTGCTCTGTCCACTCCACGCATTGACCTGGTATTGCAGTATCTCCAGGACCGGTGCACCCCTTCTTTAATGCAGTTTCTAAAATCAGAAAGAATTGAATTCAATGCTTTTTGTTCATTTTGCTTGTTTGTCGGATTTTGGGATGGACTCTTTGGCTTTGCTTTTCTTCTCCTCATTGGATTTTTCATGTTAAAAGTTGCAGAAGCCAGATGACAAGCTCATTTTGGTTCAACTTCAGCAACTGTGCATTGCATTGCAATGTAATGTAATGTAATGCAATGCTATCTATCTAGCTCTCCCTCTATACTTCCTTTTGGATAAACAGACATATTAGGCAAGCATTTTGGAGCTTTCACCTAAATAACTACAGGTGGTGAGATAAGCTGCACAATATAATTGACCTTTCAGTATATTGTTGCACACACACCATCTATTTAGCAAATGCCCTTGTTATCAACAGCAGCCTTTTAAACTCACCTGAGCTAACAGGTATGTGAGCTGGTTACTCTGCTGCGCTTAAAATTTCTTTTTTGGTTTGCTACAATGCCTTTTCTGAAACGTTGTCTCCCTCTGCTGGAACACTGACTTCTTTCATTTAATGCCTGCAGACTATAAAAGAGAAACCAACCCAAAAAGTTTGGTTGATTAGTCTGTGGCATTCTTTTAAACTGTTGCTTATGGCGGTCTCTGTGAGCTTCTCAGTGACATTCAGCCATCCAGGTATCCCGCCTGCAGTAGACGGAATGTGGCAATGGAACGCTGGCTGCGCGTGTCATAATAGGCTCTGAGCCTTTATATACCTGCGCACAGCAGCAGCCACCTTCAGTCTGCTGCTGGACAGCCAGCAGCAGCAGCAGCAGGAGAGGTAATTAATCAGCAACCCTCCTGCTAAGGGTAGACAGCTGCTCGTTCCACCCCCCCCCCCCCGCCTAAATTGGTTCTCCTCCCTTCCAACGGTGTTGAGGCGGGTGGGAACAGCCGGGGGTTGAGGGTACTGTGCTAAAAGAGGTGGAGTTATGCAGATCTAAAACGTGTGGATTGCAGCAGCAGCAAGCCGAAAAGTGCAGGCATGTGAGGGATCTAGAGGTTGACAGCATGTCTTCTTAACGGGAGTCCAGGTGGCCATCTCCACAAATGGACTTTTCAGAATCCTTGGGTGGCACCGTAGTCGGAAACCAATTCTGGTTATCGCTTCTCGGCCTTTTGGCTAAGATCAAGTGTAGTATCTGTTCTTATCAGTTTAATATCTGATACGTCCCCTATCTGGGGACCATATATTAAATGGATTTTTAGAACAGGGAGATGGAAAAAGAGCTTGCTCTGTCCACTCCACGCATTGACCTGGTATTGCAGTATCTCCAGGACCGGTGCACCCCTTCTTTAATGCAGTTTCTAAAATCAGAAAGAATTGAATTCAATGCTTTTTGTTCATTTTGCTTGTTTGTCGGATTTTGGGATGGACTCTTTGGCTTTGCTTTTCTTCTCCTCATTGGATTTTTCATGTTAAAAGTTGCAGAAGCCAGATGACAAGCTCATTTTGGTTCAACTTCAGCAACTGTGCATTGCATTGCAATGTAATGTAATGTAATGCAATGCTATCTATCTAGCTCTCCCTCTATACTTCCTTTTGGATAAACAGACATATTAGGCAAGCATTTTGGAGCTTTCACCTAAATAACTACAGGTGGTGAGATAAGCTGCACAATATAATTGACCTTTCAGTATATTGTTGCACACACACCATCTATTTAGCAAATGCCCTTGTTATCAACAGCAGCCTTTTAAACTCACCTGAGCTAACAGGTATGTGAGCTGGTTACTCTGCTGCGCTTAAAATTTCTTTTTTGGTTTGCTACAATGCCTTTTCTGAAACGTTGTCTCCCTCTGCTGGAACACTGACTTCTTTCATTTAATGCCTGCAGACTATAAAAGAGAAACCAACCCAAAAAGTTTGGTTGATTAGTCTGTGGCATTCTTTTAAACTGTTGCTTATGGCGGTCTCTGTGAGCTTCTCAGTGACATTCAGCCATCCAGGTATCCCGCCTGCAGTAGACGGAATGTGGCAATGGAACGCTGGCTGCCCGTGTCATAATAGGCTCTGAGCCTTTATATACCTGCGCACAGCAGCAGCCACCTTCAGTCTGCTGCTGGACAGCCAGCAGCAGCAGCAGCAGGAGAGGTAATTAATCAGCAACCCTCCTGCTAAGGGTAGACAGCTGCTCGTTCCACCCCCCCCCCCGCCTTAATTGGTTCTCCTCCCTTCCAACGGTGTTGAGGCGGGTGGGAACAGCCGGGGGTTGAGGGTACTGTGCTAAAAGAGGTGGAGTTATGCAGATCTAAAACGCGTGGATTGCAGCAGCAGCAAGCCGAAAAGTGCAGGCATGTGGGATCTAGAGGTTGACAGCATGTCTTCTTAACGGGAGTCCAGGTGGCCATCTCCACAAATGGACTTTTCAGAATCCTTGGGTGGCACCGTAGTCGGAAACCAATTCTGGTTATCGCTTCTCGGCCTTTTGGCTAAGATCAAGTGTAGTATCTGTTCTTATCAGTTTAATATCTGATACGTCCCCTATCTGGGGACCATATATTAAATGGATTTTTAGAACAGGGAGATGGAAAAAGAGCTTGCTCTGTCCACTCCACGCATTGACCTGGTATTGCAGTATCTCCAGGACCGGTGCACCCCTTCTTTAATGCAGTTTCTAAAATCAGAAAGAATTGAATTCAATGCTTTTTGTTCATTTTGCTCGTTTGTCGGATTTTGGGATGGACTCTTTGGCTTTGCTTTTCTTCTCCTCATTGGATTTTTCATGTTAAAAGTTGCAGAAGCCAGATGACAAGCTCATTTTGGTTCAACTTCAGCAACTGTGCATTGCATTGCCATGTAATGTAATGTAATGCAATGCTATCTATCTAGCTCTCCCTCTATACTTCCTTTTGGATAAACAGACATATTAGGCAAGCATTTTGGAGCTTTCACCTAAATAACTACAGGTGGTGAGATAAGCTGCACAATATAATTGACCTTTCAGTATATTGTTGCACACACACCATCTATTTAGCAAATGCCCTTGTTATCAACAGCAGCCTTTTAAACTCACCTGAGCTAACAGGTATGTGAGCTGGTTACTCTGCTGCGCTTAAAATTTCTTTTTTGGTTTGCTACAATGCCTTTTCTGAAACGTTGTCTCCCTCTGCTGGAACACTGACTTCTTTCATTTAATGCCTGCAGACTATAAAAGAGAAACCAACCCAAAAAGTTTGGTTGATTAGTCTGTGGCATTCTTTTAAACTGTTACTTATGGCGGTCTCTGTGAGCTTCTCAGTGACATTCAGCCATCCAGGTATCCCGCCTGCAGTAGACGGAATGTGGCAATGGAACGCTGGCTGCGCGTGTCATAATAGGCTCTGAGCCTTTATATACCTGCGCACAGCAGCAGCCACCTTCAGTCTGCTGCTGGACAGCCAGCAGCAGCAGCAGCAGGAGAGGTAATTAATCAGCAACCCTCCTGCTAAGGGTAGACAGCTGCTCGTTCCACCCCCCCCCCGCCTTAATTGGTTCTCCTCCCTTCCAACGGTGTTGAGGCGGGTGGGAACAGCCGGGGGTTGAGGGTACTGTGCTAAAAGAGGTGGAGTTATGCAGATCTAAAACGCGTGGATTGCAGCAGCAGCAAGCCGAAAAGTGCAGGCATGTGAGGGATCTAGAGGTTGACAGCATGTCTTCTTAACGGGAGTCCAGGTGGCCATCTCCACAAATGGACTTTTCAGAATCCTTGGGTGGCACCGTAGTCGGAAACCAATTCTGGTTATCGCTTCTCGGCCTTTTGGCTAAGATCAAGTGTAGTATCTTTTAAAAAGGCAGTTTTGTCCTTGGGCTGCCCTAGTAAATTGATGCATATTACACACTGGTTTGGTGCACTTGTTAGTACGCCAGGTGGCTCATAGAGTTATCTGATGGAAAACATGGCCCTCCAGGATCGAAGTCACTAGGCTGGGTAAGTGTGAGGGCTTTGGAGCAATGTGCCCCAGGAGTAGGCGCCCTGGTGGGAGTCCAAGCTTACTGGGACTGGGAACCCCAGAAAGACTTGGCTTCGTAGCAAGCCGCACCTTTGCCAATCATACTTTCTGAGCAACCCCCCCTATTCCTGGCCTCCGGGCTAGGAAGGGGAATTTTTATAAACCCGGTCGGAGGTCCGGTCAGCTTTGGGCTGAGAAACCAACACAGGCTCCAGCTCCACTAGGGTGGCAGCCTAGATGGAAGCTGGGAGCACGAAAACGGCTCTTCTCCGGCTTCGGCTAGGGAGAGCATCGGAGATCCCTGACCCTCGCTGTGGCCTTCTGGCTCGGAGGGATGGGGATGGTTTATTGGGGACCCTCTCCTCCGGGAAGGGTCCACATGAATCCTCGCCTCGTGCGCTGTTTTGGTGTGACTTCGGTCACATTTCTCAGTGCCTTGGATGCAGCTTCAATCAAAAATCTGTTCTTATCAGTTTAATATCTGATACGTCCCCTATCTGGGGACCATATATTAAATGGATTTTTAGAACAGGGAGATGGAAAAAGAGCTTGCTCTGTCCACTCCACGCATTGACCTGGTATTGCAGTATCTCCAGGACCGGTGCACCCCTTCTTTAATGCAGTTTCTAAAATCAGAAAGAATTGAATTCAATGCTTTTTGTTCATTTTGCTTGTTTGTCGGATTTTGGGATGGACTCTTTGGCTTTGCTTTTCTTCTCCTCATTGGATTTTTCATGTTAAAAGTTGCAGAAGCCAGATGACAAGCTCATTTTGGTTCAACTTCAGCAACTGTGCATTGCATTGCCATGTAATGTAATGTAATGCAATGCTATCTATCTAGCTCTCCCTCTATACTTCCTTTTGGATAAACAGACATATTAGGCAAGCATTTTGGAGCTTTCACCTAAATAACTACAGGTGGTGAGATAAGCTGCACAATATAATTGACCTTTCAGTATATTGTTGCACACACACCATCTATTTAGCAAATGCCCTTGTTATCAACAGCAGCCTTTTAAACTCACCTGAGCTAACAGGTATGTGAGCTGGTTACTCTGCTGCGCTTAAAATTTCTTTTTTGGTTTGCTACAATGCCTTTTCTGAAACGTTGTCTCCCTCTGCTGGAACACTGACTTCTTTCATTTAATGCCTGCAGACTATAAAAGAGAAACCAACCCAAAAAGTTTGGTTGATTAGTCTGTGGCATTCTTTTAAACTGTTGCTTATGGCGGTCTCTGTGAGCTTCTCAGTGACATTCAGCCATCCAGGTATCCCGCCTGCAGTAGACGGAATGTGGCAATGGAACGCTGGCTGCGCGTGTCATAATAGGCTCTGAGCCTTTATATACCTGCGCACAGCAGCAGCCACCTTCAGTCTGCTGCTGGACAGCCAGCAGCAGCAGCAGCAGGAGAGGTAATTAATCAGCAACCCTCCTGCTAAGGGTAGACAGCTGCTCGTTCCACCCCCCCCCCCCCGCCTAAATTGGTTCTCCTCCCTTCCAACGGTGTTGAGGCGGGTGGGAACAGCCGGGGGTTGAGGGTACTGTGCTAAAAGAGGTGGAGTTATGCAGATCTAAAACGCGTGGATTGCAGCAGCAGCAAGCCGAAAAGTGCAGGCATGTGAGGGATCTAGAGGTTGACAGCATGTCTTCTTAACGGGAGTCCAGGTGGCCATCTCCACAAATGGACTTTTCAGAATCCTTGGGTGGCACCGTAGTCGGAAACCAATTCTGGTTATCGCTTCTCGGCCTTTTGGCTAAGATCAAGTGTAGTATCTGTTCTTATCAGTTTAATATCTGATACGTCCCCTATCTGGGGACCATATATTAAATGGATTTTTAGAAAAGGGAGATGGAAAAAGAGCTTGCTCTGTCCACTCCACGCATTGACCTGGTATTGCAGTATCTCCAGGACCGGTGCACCCCTTCTTTAATGCAGTTTCTAAAATCAGAAAGAATTGAATTCAATGCTTTTTGTTCATTTTGCTTGTTTGTCGGATTTTGGGATGGACTCTTTGGCTTTGCTTTTCTTCTCCTCATTGGATTTTTCATGTTAAAAGTTGCAGAAGCCAGATGACAAGCTCATTTTGGTTCAACTTCAGCAACTGTGCATTGCATTGCCATGTAATGTAATGTAATGCAATGCTATCTATCTAGCTCTCCCTCTATACTTCCTTTTGGATAAACAGACATATTAGGCAAGCATTTTGGAGCTTTCACCTAAATAACTACAGGTGGTGAGATAAGCTGCACAATATAATTGACCTTTCAGTATATTGTTGCACACACACCATCTATTTAGCAAATGCCCTTGTTATCAACAGCAGCCTTTTAAACTCACCTGAGCTAACAGGTATGTGAGCTGGTTACTCTGCTGCGCTTAAAATTTCTTTTTTGGTTTGCTACAATGCCTTTTCTGAAACGTTGTCTCCCTCTGCTGGAACACTGACTTCTTTCATTTAATGCCTGCAGACTATAAAAGAGAAACCAACCCAAAAAGTTTGGTTGATTAGTCTGTGGCATTCTTTTAAACTGTTGCTTATGGCGGTCTCTGTGAGCTTCTCAGTGACATTCAGCCATCCAGGTATCCCGCCTGCAGTAGACGGAATGTGGCAATGGAACGCTGGCTGCGCGTGTCATAATAGGCTCTGAGCCTTTATATACCTGCGCACAGCAGCAGCCACCTTCAGTCTGCTGCTGGACAGCCAGCAGCAGCAGCAGCAGGAGAGGTAATTAATCAGCAACCCTCCTGCTAAGGGTAGACAGCTGCTCGTTCCACCCCCCCCCCGCCTTAATTGGTTCTCCTCCCTTCCAACGGTGTTGAGGCGGGTGGGAACAGCCGGGGGTTGAGGGTACTGTGCTAAAAGAGGTGGAGTTATGCAGATCTAAAACGCGTGGATTGCAGCAGCAGCAAGCCGAAAAGTGCAGGCATGTGAGGGATCTAGAGGTTGACAGCATGTCTTCTTAACGGGAGTCCAGGTGGCCATCTCCACAAATGGACTTTTCAGAATCCTTGGGTGGCACCGTAGTCGGAAACCAATTCTGGTTATCGCTTCTCGGCCTTTTGGCTAAGATCAAGTGTAGTATCTGTTCTTATCAGTTTAATATCTGATACGTCCCCTATCTGGGGACCATATATTAAATGGATTTTTAGAACAGGGAGATGGAAAAAGAGCTTGCTCTGTCCACTCCACGCATTGACCTGGTATTGCAGTATCTCCAGGACCGATGCACCCCTTCTTTAATGCAGTTTCTAAAATCAGAAAGAATTGAATTCAATGCTTTTTGTTCATTTTGCTTGTTTGTCGGATTTTGGGATGGACACTTTGGCTTTGCTTTTCTTCTCCTCATTGGATTTTTCATGTTAAAAGTTGCAGAAGCCAGATGACAAGCTCATTTTGGTTTAACTTCAGCAACTGTGCATTGCATTGCCATGTAATGTAATGTAATGCAATGCTATCTATCTAGCTCTCCCTCTATACTTCCTTTTGGATAAACAGACATATTAGGCAAGCATTTTGGAGCTTTCACCTAAATAACTACAGGTGGTGAGATAAGCTGCACAATATAATTGACCTTTCAGTATATTGTTGCACACACACCATCTATTTAGCAAATGCCCTTGTTATCAACAGCAGCCTTTTAAACTCACCTGAGCTAACAGGTATGTGAGCTGGTTACTCTGCTGCGCTTAAAATTTCTTTTTTGGTTTGCTACAATGCCTTTTCTGAAACGTTGTCTCCCTCTGCTGGAACACTGACTTCTTTCATTTAATGCCTGCAGACTATAAAAGAGAAACCAACCCAAAAAGTTTGGTTGATTAGTCTGTGGCATTCTTTTAAACTGTTGCTTATGGCGGTCTCTGTGAGCTTCTCAGTGACATTCAGCCATCCAGGTATCCCGCCTGCAGTAGACGGAATGTGGCAATGGAACGCTGGCTGCGCGTGTCATAATAGGCTCTGAGCCTTTATATACCTGCGCACAGCAGCAGCCACCTTCAGTCTGCTGCTGGACAGCCAGCAGCAGCAGCAGCAGGAGAGGTAATTAATCAGCAACCCTCCTGCTAAGGGTAGACAGCTGCTCGTTCCACCCCCCCCCCCGCCTTAATTGGTTCTCCTCCCTTCCAACCGTGTTGAGGCGGGTGGGAACAGCCGGGGGTTGAGGGTACTGTGCTAAAAGAGGTGGAGTTATGCAGATCTAAAACGCGTGGATTGCAGCAGCAGCAAGCCGAAAAGTGCAGGCATGTGAGGGATCTAGAGGTTGACAGCATGTCTTCTTAACGGGAGTCCAGGTGGCCATCTCCACAAATGGACTTTTCAGAATCCTTGGGTGGCACCGTAGTCGGAAACGAATTCTGGTTATCGCTTCTCGGCCTTTTGGCTAAGATCAAGTGTAGTATCTGTTCTTATCAGTTTAATATCTGATACGTCCCCTATCTGGGGACTATATATTAAATGGATTTTTAGAACAGGGAGATGGAAAAAGAGCTTGCTCTGTCCACTCCACGCATTGACCTGGTATTGCAGTATCTCCAGGACCGGTGCACCCCTTCTTTAATGCAGTTTCTAAAATCAGAAAGAATTGAATTCAATGCTTTTTGTTCATTTTGCCTGTTTGTCGGATTTTGGGATGGACTCTTTGGCTTTGCTTTACTTCTCCTCATTGGATTTTTCATGTTAAAAGTTGCAGAAGCCAGATGACAAGCTCATTTTGGTTCAACTTCAGCAACTGTGCATTGCATTGCCATGTAATGAAATGTAATGCAATGCTATCTATCTAGCTCTCCCTCTATACTTCCTTTTGGATAAACAGACATATTAGGCAAGCATTTTGGAGCTTTCACCTAAATAACTACAGGTGGTGAGATAAGCTGCACAATATAATTGACCTTTCAGTATATTGTTGCACACACACCATCTATTTAGCAAATGCCCTTGTTATCAACAGCAGCCTTTTAAACTCACCTGAGCTAACAGGTATGTGAGCTGGTTACTCTGCTGCGCTTAAAATTTCTTTTTTGGTTTGCTACAATGCCTTTTCTGAAACGTTGTCTCCCTCTGCTGGAACACTGACTTCTTTCATTTAATGCCTGCAGACTATAAAAGAGAAACCAACCCAAAAAGTTTGGTTGATTAGTCTGTGGCATTCTTTTAAACTGTTGCATATGGCGGTCTCTGTGAGCTTCTCAGTGACATTCAGCCATCCAGGTATCCCGCCTGCAGTAGACGGAATGTGGCAATGGAACGCTGGCTGCGCGTGTCATAATAGGCTCTGAGCCTTTATATACCTGCGCACAGCAGCAGCCACCTTCAGTCTGCTGCTGGACAGCCAGCAGCAGCAGCAGCAGGAGAGGTAATTAATCAGCAACCCTCCTGCTAAGGGTAGACAGCTGCTCGTTCCACCCCCCCCCGCCTTAATTGGTTCTCCTCCCTTCCAACGGTGTTGAGGCGGGTGGGAACAGCCGGGGGTTGAGGGTACTGTGCTAAAAGAGGTGGAGTTATGCAGATCTAAAACGCGTGGATTGCAGCAGCAGCAAGCCGAAAAGTGCAGGCATGTGAGGGATCTAGAGGTTGACAGCATGTCTTCTTAACGGGAGTCCAGGTGGCCATCTCCACAAATGGACTTTTCAGAATCCTTGGGTGGCACCATAGTCGGAAACCAATTCTGGTTATCGCTTCTCGGCCTTTTGGCTAAGATCAAGTGTAGTATCTGTTCTTATCAGTTTAATATCTGATACGTCCCCTATCTGGGGACCATATATTAAATGGATTTTTAGAACAGGGAGATGGAAAAAGAGCTTGCTCTGTCCACTCCACGCATTGACCTGGTATTGCAGTATCTCCAGGACCGGTGCACCCCTTCTTTAATGCAGTTTCTAAAATCAGAAAGAATTGAATTCAATGCTTTTTGTTCATTTTGCTTGTTTGTCGGATTTTGGGATGGACTCTTTGGCTTTGCTTTACTTCTCCTCATTGGATTTTTCATGTTAAAAGTTGCAGAAGCCAGATGACAAGCTCATTTTGGTTCAACTTCAGCAACTGTGCATTGCATTGCCATGTAATGAAATGTAATGCAATGCTATCTATCTAGCTCTCCCTCTATACTTCCTTTTGGATAAACAGACATATTAGGCAAGCATTTTGGAGCTTTCACCTAAATAACTACAGGTGGTGAGATAAGCTGCACAATATAATTGACCTTTCAGTATATTGTTGCACACACACCATCTATTTAGCAAATGCCCTTGTTATCAACAGCAGCCTTTTAAACTCACCTGAGCTAACAGGTATGTGAGCTGGTTACTCTGCTGCGCTTAAAATTTCTTTTTTGGTTTGCTACAATGCCTTTTCTGAAACGTTGTCTCCCTCTGCTGGAACACTGACTTCTTTCATTTAATGCCTGCAGACTATAAAAGAGAAACCAACCCAAAAAGTTTGGTTGATTAGTCTGTGGCATTCTTTTAAACTGTTGCATATGGCGGTCTCTGTGAGCTTCTCAGTGACATTCAGCCATCCAGGTATCCCGCCTGCAGTAGACGGAATGTGGCAATGGAACGCTGGCTGCGCGTGTCATAATAGGCTCTGAGCCTTTATATACCTGCGCACAGCAGCAGCCACCTTCAGTCTGCTGCTGGACAGCCAGCAGCAGCAGCAGCAGGAGAGGTAATTAATCAGCAACCCTCCTGCTAAGGGTAGACAGCTGCTCGTTCCACCCCCCCCCGCCTTAATTGGTTCTCCTCCCTTCCAACGGTGTTGAGGCGGGTGGGAACAGCCGGGGGTTGAGGGTACTGTGCTAAAAGAGGTGGAGTTATGCAGATCTAAAACGCGTGGATTGCAGCAGCAGCAAGCCGAAAAGTGCAGGCATGTGAGGGATCTAGAGGTTGACAGCATGTCTTCTTAACGGGAGTCCAGGTGGCCATCTCCACAAATGGACTTTTCAGAATCCTTGGGTGGCACCATAGTCGGAAACCAATTCTGGTTATCGCTTCTCGGCCTTTTGGCTAAGATCAAGTGTAGTATCTGTTCTTATCAGTTTAATATCTGATACGTCCCCTATCTGGGGACCATATATTAAATGGATTTTTAGAACAGGGAGATGGAAAAAGAGCTTGCTCTGTCCACTCCACGCATTGACCTGGTATTGCAGTATCTCCAGGACCGGTGCACCCCTTCTTTAATGCAGTTTCTAAAATCAGAAAGAATTGAATTCAATGCTTTTTGTTCATTTTGCTTGTTTGTCGGATTTTGGGATGGACTCTTTGGCTTTGCTTTTCTTCTCCTCATTGGATTTTTCATGTTAAAAGTTGCAGAAGCCAGATGACAAGCTCATTTTGGTTCAACTTCAGCAACTGTGCATTGCATTGCCATGTAATGTAATGTAATGCAATGCTATCTATCTAGCTCTCCCTCTATACTTCCTTTTGGATAAACAGACATATTAGGCAAGCATTTTGGAGCTTTCACCTAAATAACTACAGGTGGTGAGATAAGCTGCACAATATAATTGACCTTTCAGTATATTGTTGCACACACACCATCTATTTAGCAAATGCCCTTGTTATCAACAGCAGCCTTTTAAACTCACCTGAGCTAACAGGTATGTGAGCTGGTTACTCTGCTGCGCTTAAAATTTCTTTTTTGGTTTGCTACAATGCCTTTTCTGAAACGTTGTCTCCCTCTGCTGGAACACTGACTTCTTTCATTTAATGCCTGCAGACTATAAAAGAGAAACCAACCCAAAAAGTTTGGTTGATTAGTCTGTGGCATTCTTTTAAACTGTTGCTTATGGCGGTCTCTGTGAGCTTCTCAGTGACATTCAGCCATCCAGGTATCCCGCCTGCAGTAGACGGAATGTGGCAATGGAACGCTGGCTGCGCGTGTCATAATAGGCTCTGAGCCTTTATATACCTGCGCACAGCAGCAGCCACCTTCAGTCTGCTGCTGGACAGCCAGCAGCAGCAGCAGCAGGAGAGGTAATTAATCAGCAACCCTCCTGCTAAGGGTAGACAGCTGCTCGTTCCACCCCCCCCCCCCGCCTTAATTGGTTCTCCTCCCTTCCAACGGTGTTGAGGCGGGTGGGAACAGCTGGGGGTTGAGGGTACTGTGCTAAAAGAGGTGGAGTTATCCAGATCTAAAACGCGTGGATTGCAGCAGCAGCAAGCCGAAAAGTGCAGGCATGTGAGGGATCTAGAGGTTGACAGCATGTCTTCTTAACGGGAGTCCAGGTGGCCATCTCCACAAATGGACTTTTCAGAATCCTTGGGTGGCACCGTAGTCGGAAACCAATTCTGGTTATCGCTTCTCGGCCTTTTGGCTAAGATCAAGTGTAGTATCTGTTCTTATCAGTTTAATATCTGATACGTCCCCTATCTGGGGACCATATATTAAATGGATTTTTAGAACAGGGAGATGGAAAAAGAGCTTGCTCTGTCCACTCCACGCATTGACCTGGTATTGCAGTATCTCCAGGACCGGTGCACCCCTTCTTTAATGCAGTTTCTAAAATCAGAAAGAATTGAATTCAATGCTTTTTGTTCATTTTGCTTGTTTGTCGGATTTTGGGATGGACTCTTTGGCTTTGCTTTTCTTCTCCTCATTGGATTTTTCATGTTAAAAGTTGCAGAAGCCAGATGACAAGCTCATTTTGGTTCAACTTCAGCAACTGTGCATTGCATTGCCATGTAATGTAATGTAATGCAATGCTATCTATCTAGCTCTCCCTCTATACTTCCTTTTGGATAAACAGACATATTAGGCAAGCATTTTGGAGCTTTCACCTAAATAACTACAGGTGGTGAGATAAGCTGCACAATATAATTGACCTTTCAGTATATTGTTGCACACACACCATCTATTTAGCAAATGCCCTTGTTATCAACAGCAGCCTTTTAAACTCACCTGAGCTAACAGGTATGTGAGCTGGTTACTCTGCTGCGCTTAAAATTTCTTTTTTGGTTTGCTACAATGCCTTTTCTGAAACGTTGTCTCCCTCTGCTGGAACACTGACTTCTTTCATTTAATGCCTGCAGACTATAAAAGAGAAACCAACCCAAAAAGTTTGGTTGATTAGTCTGTGGCATTCTTTTAAACTGTTGCTTATGGCGGTCTCTGTGAGCTTCTCAGTGACATTCAGCCATCCAGGTATCCCGCCTGCAGTAGACGGAATGTGGCAATGGAACGCTGGCTGCGCGTGTCATAATAGGCTCTGAGCCTTTATATACCTGCGCACAGCAGCAGCCACCTTCAGTCTGCTGCTGGACAGCCAGCAGCAGCAGCAGCAGGAGAGGTAATTAATCAGCAACCCTCCTGCTAAGGGTAGACAGCTGCTCGTTCCACCCCCCCCCCGCCTTAATTGGTTCTCCTCCCTTCCAACGGTGTTGAGGCGGGTGGGAACAGCCGGGGGTTGAGGGTACTGTGCTAAAAGAGGTGGAGTTATGCAGATCTAAAACGCGTGGATTGCAGCAGCAGCAAGCCGAAAAGTGCAGGCATGTGAGGGATCTAGAGGTTGACAGCATGTCTTCTTAACGGGAGTCCAGGTGGCCATCTCCACAAATGGACTTTTCAGAATCCTTGGGTGGCACCGTAGTCGGAAACCAATTCTGGTTATCGCTTCTCGGCCTTTTGGCTAAGATCAAGTGTAGTATCTGTTCTTATCAGTTTAATATCTGATACGTCCCCTATCTGGGGACCATATATTAAATGGATTTTTAGAACAGGGAGATGGAAAAAGAGCTTGCTCTGTCCACTCCACGCATTGACCTGGTATTGCAGTATCTCCAGGACCGGTGCACCCCTTCTTTAATGCAGTTTCTAAAATCAGAAAGAATTGAATTCAATGCTTTTTGTTCATTTTGCTTGTTTGTCGGATTTTGGGATGGACTCTTTGGCTTTGCTTTTCTTCTCCTCATTGGATTTTTCATGTTAAAAGTTGCAGAAGCCAGATGACAAGCTCATTTTGGTTCAACTTCAGCAACTGTGCATTGCATTGCCATGTAATGTAATGTAATGCAATGCTATCTATCTAGCTCTCCCTCTATACTTCCTTTTGGATAAACAGACATATTAGGCAAGCATTTTGGAGCTTTCACCTAAATAACTACAGGTGGTGAGATAAGCTGCACAATATAATTGACCTTTCAGTATATTGTTGCACACACACCATCTATTTAGCAAATGCCCTTGTTATCAACAGCAGCCTTTTAAACTCACCTGAGCTAACAGGTATGTGAGCTGGTTACTCTGCTGCGCTTAAAATTTCTTTTTTGGTTTGCTACAATGCCTTTTCTGAAACGTTGTCTCCCTCTGCTGGAACACTGACTTCTTTCATTTAATGCCTGCAGACTATAAAAGAGAAACCAACCCAAAAAGTTTGGTTGATTAGTCTGTGGCATTCTTTTAAACTGTTGCTTATGGCGGTCTCTGTGAGCTTCTCAGTGACATTCAGCCATCCAGGTATCCCGCCTGCAGTAGACGGAATGTGGCAATGGAACGCTGGCTGCGCGTGTCATAATAGGCTCTGAGCCTTTATATACCTGCGCACAGGAGCAGCCACCTTCAGTCTGCTGCTGGACAGCCAGCAGCAGCAGCAGCAGGAGAGGTAATTAATCAGCAACCCTCCTGCTAAGGGTAGACAGCTGCTCGTTCCACCCCCCCCCCCCGCCTTAATTGGTTCTCCTCCCTTCCAACGGTGTTGAGGCGGGTGGGAACAGCCGGGGGTTGAGGGTACTGTGCTAAAAGAGGTGGAGTTATGCAGATCTAAAACGCGTGGATTGCAGCAGCAGCAAGCCGAAAAGTGCAGGCATGTGAGGGATCTAGAGGTTGACAGCATGTCTTCTTAACGGGAGTCCAGGTGGCCATCTCCACAAATGGACTTTTCAGAATCCTTGGGTGGCACCGTAGTCGGAAACCAATTCTGGTTATCGCTTCTCGGCCTTTTGGCTAAGATCAAGTGTAGTATCTGTTCTTATCAGTTTAATATCTGATACGTCCCCTATCTGGGGACCATATATTAAATGGATTTTTAGAACAGGGAGATGGAAAAAGAGCTTGCTCTGTCCACTCCACGCATTGACCTGGTATTGCAGTATCTCCAGGACCGGTGCACCCCTTCTTTAATGCAGTTTCTAAAATCAGAAAGAATTGAATTCAATGCTTTTTGTTCATTTTGCTTGTTTGTCGGATTTTGGGATGGACTCTTTGGCTTTGCTTTTCTTCTCCTCATTGGATTTTTCATGTTAAAAGTTGCAGAAGCCAGATGACAAGCTCATTTTGGTTCAACTTCAGCAACTGTGCATTGCATTGCCATGTAATGTAATGTAATGCAATGCTATCTATCTAGCTCTCCCTCTATACTTCCTTTTGGATAAACAGACATATTAGGCAAGCATTTTGGAGCTTTCACCTAAATAACTACAGGTGGTGAGATAAGCTGCACAATATAATTGACCTTTCAGTATATTGTTGCACACACACCATCTATTTAGCAAATGCCCTTGTTATCAACAGCAGCCTTTTAAACTCACCTGAGCTAACAGGTATGTGAGCTGGTTACTCTGCTGCGCTTAAAATTTCTTTTTTGGTTTGCTACAATGCCTTTTCTGAAACGTTGTCTCCCTCTGCTGGAACACTGACTTCTTTCATTTAATGCCTGCAGACTATAAAAGAGAAACCAACCCAAAAAGTTAGGTTGATTAGTCTGTGGCATTCTTTTAAACTGTTGCTTATGGCGGTCTCTGTGAGCTTCTCAGTGACATTCAGCCATCCAGGTATCCCGCCTGCAGTAGACGGAATGTGGCAATGGAACGCTGGCTGCGCGTGTCATAATAGGCTCTGAGCCTTTATATACCTGCGCACAGCAGCAGCCACCTTCAGTCTGCTGCTGGACAGCCAGCAGCAGCAGCAGCAGGAGAGGTAATTAATCAGCAACCCTCCTGCTAAGGGTAGACAGCTGCTCGTTCCACCCCCCCCCCCGCCTTAATTGGTTCTCCTCCCTTCCAACGGTGTTGAGGCGGGTGGGAACAGCCGGGGGTTGAGGGTACTGTGCTAAAAGAGGTGGAGTTATGCAGATCTAAAACGCGTGGATTGCAGCAGCAGCAAGCCGAAAAGTGCAGGCATGTGAGGGATCTAGAGGTTGTCAGCATGTCTTCTTAACGGGAGTCCAGGTGGCCATCTCCACAAATGGACTTTTCAGAATCCTTGGGTGGCACCGTAGTCGGAAACCAATTCTGGTTATCGCTTCTCGACCTTTTGGCTAAGATCAAGTGTAGTATCTGTTCTTATCAGTTTAATATCTGATACGTCCCCTATCTGGGGACCATATATTAAATGGATTTTTAGAACAGGGAGATGGAAAAAGAGCTTGCTCTGTCCACTCCACGCATTGACCTGGTATTGCAGTATCTCCAGGACCGGTGCACCCCTTCTTTAATGCAGTTTCTAAAATCAGAAAGAATTGAATTCAATGCTTTTTGTTCATTTTGCTTGTTTGTCGGATTTTGGGATGGACTCTTTGGCTTTGCTTTTCTTCTCCTCATTGGATTTTTCATGTTAAAAGTTGCAGAAGCCAGATGACAAGCTCATTTTGGTTCAACTTCAGCAACTGTGCATTGCATTGCCATGTAATGTAATGTAATGCAATGCTATCTATCTAGCTCTCCCTCTATACTTCCTTTTGGATAAACAGACATATTAGGCAAGCATTTTGGAGCTTTCACCTAAATAACTACAGGTGGTGAGATAAGCTGCACAATATAATTGACCTTTCAGTATATTGTTGCACACACACCATCTATTTAGCAAATGCCCTTGTTATCAACAGCAGCCTTTTAAACTCACCTGAGCTAACAGGTATGTGAGCTGGTTACTCTGCTGCGCTTAAAATTTCTTTTTTGGTTTGCTACAATGCCTTTTCTGAAACGTTGTCTCCCTCTGCTGGAACACTGACTTCTTTCATTTAATGCCTGCAGACTATAAAAGAGAAAACAACCCAAAAAGTTTGGTTGATTAGTCTGTGGCATTCTTTTAAACTGTTGCTTATGGCGGTCTCTGTGAGCTTCTCAGTGACATTCAGCCATCCAGGTATCCCGCCTGCAGTAGACGGAATGTGGCAATGGAACGCTGGCTGCGCGTGTCATAATAGGCTCTGAGCCTTTATATACCTGCGCACAGCAGCAGCCACCTTCAGTCTGCTGCTGGACAGCCAGCAGCAGCAGCAGCAGGAGAGGTAATTAATCAGCAACCCTCCTGCTAAGGGTAGACAGCTGCTCGTTCCACCCCCCCCCCCGCCTTAATTGGTTCTCCTCCCTTCCAACGGTGTTGAGGCGGGTGGGAACAGCCGGGGGTTGAGGGTACTGTGCTAAAAGAGGTGGAGTTATGCAGATCTAAAACGCGTGGATTGCAGCAGAAGCAAGCCGAAAAGTGCAGGCATGTGAGGGATCTAGAGGTTGACAGCATGTCTTCTTAACGGGAGTCCAGGTGGCCATCTCCACAAATGGACTTTTCAGAATCCTTGGGTGGCACCGTAGTCGGAAACCAATTCTGGTTATCGCTTCTCGGCCTTTTGGCTAAGATCAAGTGTAGTATCTGTTCTTATCAGTTTAATATCTGATACGTCCCCTATCTGGGGACCATATATTAAATGGATTTTTAGAACAGGGAGATGGAAAAAGAGCTTGCTCTGTCCACTCCACGCATTGACCTGGTATTGCAGTATCTCCAGGACCGGTGCACCCCTTCTTTAATGCAGTTTCTAAAATCAGAAAGAATTGAATTCAATGCTTTTTGTTCATTTTGCTTGTTTGTCGGATTTTGGGATGGACACTTTGGCTTTGCTTTTCTTCTCCTCATTGGATTTTTCATGTTAAAAGTTGCAGAAGCCAGATGACAAGCTCATTTTGGTTCAACTTCAGCAACTGTGCATTGCATTGCCATGTAATGTAATGTAATGCAATGCTATCTATCTAGCTCTCCCTCTATACTTCCTTTTGGATAAACAGACATATTAGGCAAGCATTTTGGAGCTTTCACCTAAATAACTACAGGTGGTGAGATAAGCTGCACAATATAATTGACCTTTCAGTATATTGTTGCACACACACCATCTATTTAGCAAATTCCCTTGTTATCAACAGCAGCCTTTTAAACTCACCTGAGCTAACAGGTATGTGAGCTGGTTACTCTGCTGCGCTTAAAATTTCTTTTTTGGTTTGCTACAATGCCTTTTCTGAAACGTTGTCTCCCTCTGCTGGAACACTGACTTCTTTCATTTAATGCCTGCAGACTATAAAAGAGAAACCAACCCAAAAAGTTTGGTTGATTAGTCTGTGGCATTCTTTTAAACTGTTGCTTATGGCGGTCTCTGTGAGCTTCTCAGTGACATTCAGCCATCCAGGTATCCCGCCTGCAGTAGACGGAATGTGGCAATGGAACGCTGGCTGCGCGTGTCATAATAGGCTCTGAGCCTTTATATACCTGCGCACAGCAGCAGCCACCTTCAGTCTGCTGCTGGACAGCCAGCAGCAGCAGCAGCAGGAGAGGTAATTAATCAGCAACCCTCCTGCTAAGGGTAGACAGCTGCTCGTTCCACCCCCCCCCCCCGCCTTAATTGGTTCTCCTCCCTTCCAACGGTGTTGAGGCGGGTGGGAACAGCCGGGGGTTGAGGGTACTGTGCTAAAAGAGGTGGAGTTATGCAGATCTAAAACGCGTGGATTGCAGCAGCAGCAAGCCGAAAAGTGCAGGCATGTGAGGGATCTAGAGGTTGACAGCATGTCTTCTTAACGGGAGTCCAGGTGGCCATCTCCACAAATGGACTTTTCAGAATCCTTGGGTGGCACCGTAGTCGGAAACCAATTCTGGTTATCGCTTCTCGGCCTTTTGGCTAAGATCAAGTGTAGTATCTGTTCTTATCAGTTTAATATCTGATACGTCCCCTATCTGGGGACCATATATTAAATGGATTTTTAGAACAGGGAGATGAAAAAAGAGCTTGCTCTGTCCACTCCACGCATTGACCTGGTATTGCAGTATCTCCAGGACCGGTGCACCCCTTCTTTAATGCAGTTTCTAAAATCAGAAAGAATTGAATTCAATGCTTTTTGTTCATTTTGCTTGTTTGTCGGATTTTGGGATGGACTCTTTGGCTTTGCTTTTCTTCTCCTCATTGGATTTTTCATGTTAAAAGTTGCAGAAGCCAGATGACAAGCTCATTTTGGTTCAACTTCAGCAACTGTGCATTGCATTGCCATGTAATGTAATGTAATGCAATGCTATCTATCTAGCTCTCCCTCTATACTTCCTTTTGGATAAACAGACATATTAGGCAAGCATTTTGGAGGTTTCACCTAAATAACTACAGGTGGTGAGATAAGCTGCACAATATAATTGACCTTTCAGTATATTGTTGCACACACACCATCTATTTAGCAAATGCCCTTGTTATCAACAGCAGCCTTTTAAACTCACCTGAGCTAACAGGTATGTGAGCTGGTTACTCTGCTGCGCTTAAAATTTCTTTTTTGGTTTGCTACAATGCCTTTTCTGAAACGTTGTCTCCCTCTGCTGGAACACTGACTTCTTTCATTTAATGCCTGCAGACTATAAAAGAGAAACCAACCCAAAAAGTTTGGTTGATTAGTCTGTGGCATTCTTTTAAACTGTTGCTTATGGCGGTCTCTGTGAGCTTCTCAGTGACATTCAGCCATCCAGGTATCCCGCCTGCAGTAGACGGAATGTGGCAATGGAACGCTGGCTGCGCGTGTCATAATAGGCTCTGAGCCTTTATATACCTGCGCACAGCAGCAGCCACCTTCAGTCTGCTGCTGGACAGCCAGCAGCAGCAGCAGCAGGAGAGGTAATTAATCAGCAACCCTCCTGCTAAGGGTAGACAGCTGCTCGTTCCACCCCCCCCCCGCCTTAATTGGTTCTCCTCCCTTCCAACGGTGTTGAGGCGGGTGGGAACAGCCGGGGGTTGAGGGTACTGTGCTAAAAGAGGTGGAGTTATGCAGATCTAAAACGCGTGGATTGCAGCAGCAGCAAGCCGAAAAGTGCAGGCATGTGAGGGATCTAGAGGTTGACAGCATGTCTTCTTAACGGGAGTCCAGGTGGCCATCTCCACAAATGGACTTTTCAGAATCCTTGGGTGGCACCGTAGTCGGAAACCAATTCTGGTTATCGCTTCTCGGCCTTTTGGCTAAGATCAAGTGTAGTATCTGTTCTTATCAGTTTAATATCTGATACGTCCCCTATCTGGGGACTAGTGTTGAGCCACCCCCGTAGTGTTCGGGTTCGGTTCGGTTCGTCGAACACCGGGATGTTCGAGGAACTGTTCGTCGAACTGTTCGTCGAACACCTTAGAACACCGTCGAACACCGTTAAAACCAATGGCAGGCAAACAAAAACACATAGAAACACATAGAAAACACCTTCAAAGGTGTCCAAAAGCTGACAAACTGCTCAGAAGACGCTTTCTTTAAAAAAGCCGGCCGGCAATTCAGCAGCGGCATACACCGGTACCCGACAATTTAGACAAGAAGGAATAGAGCCTCACACATAGATTAGATAGATAGAAACATGTCAGTCACATATATATGAAGTACAGTGACAGTGTTGCTTACTGTACTTGTCATTTAGTGTAAAGGATTTATTAAAAAATATAATAGTGTTTTCATGCACTGTCTCTTTAAAAAAGCCGGCCGGCAATTCAGCATCTGTACCCGACAATTTATAACAGACAGAATAGAGCTTCACACATAGATTAGATAGATAGAAACATGTCAGTCACATATATATGAAGCACAGTGACAGTGTTGGTTACTGTACTTGTCATTTAGTATTAAAATAAAGGATTTATTATTAAAAAAAATTGGCGTGGGGTTCCCCTTAATTTTAGTCTCTAGCGGAGGTTAAGCAGACAGCTGGGGCAGATGTTTGAAGCCTGGGAAGGGGGTAATACCCACGGAGCTTCCCAGGCTACTAATATCAGCCCCCAGCTGAATACATAGCCTTTACTAGCTATTAAAATGGGGGACCCAAAAAAAAAATGACGTGGGGTCCCCCCTAATTTAATAGCTAGCAAAGGCTAGGCAGACAGCTGGGGGCTGATATTAATAGCCCAGGAAGGGAGCCATGAATATTGGCCCCCTCCCAGGCTAGAAACACCAGCCGTCAGCCGCCCCAGAAATGGCGCATTCATAGGATGCGCCAATTCTGGCACTTAGCCTCGCTCTTCCACGCTGCCCTGTAGCGGTGGCAGGGGGTAATAGGGCTGGGGTTGATGTCAGCTTATAATGCCAGCTGACATCAAGCCCAGGTTAGTAATGGAGAGGCGTCTATAAGACACCCCCATTACTAACCCCATAGTCAAAGTTAAAAGAAAACACAAACACCCAGAATAAAGTCCTTTAATTGAAATAAAGACACAATCCTTTATTGTTCTAAATTAAACCATACTTACCATCACGCCCATTCCAGCTGAAGCCAACGATCTCCTGCAATAAAAGAAAAATAATAAAGCAACCTCATCCTTACCTTTCCATGGTTCCCACGACAGCTTCAGCTCTGCTACATCGAGATGACAGGCTGGACCGCAGCAGAACGCCGCCATCCAGCCTGTCATCCCGCAGACACTGAGAAGCGCAGGCATGCTTGCGCTCTGCAGTGTCTGGCTGTGACGGCATAAAGATGAGACGAGTTCATGTCCAATGAACTCAGCTCACCTCCTGCACGTCACTGACAGCGTGGGAGAATTCTCCTGCACTCAGCGCTTCAGCGTGAGAATTCTCCCACGCTGAAGCGCTGAGTGCAGGAGAATTTTCCCACGCTGTCAGTGAAGTGCATAAGGTGAGCTCATGTCCAATGAACTCAGCTCACCTCCTGCACGTCACTGACAGCGTGGGAGAATTCTCCTGCACTCAGCGCTTCAGTGTGAGAATTCTCCCACGCTGAAGCGCTGAGTGCAGGAGAATTTTCCCACGCTGTCAGTGACGTGCATGAGGTGAGCCGAGTTCATTGGACATTAACTCGGCTCATCTGGATGCCCTCACAGAGAGACACTGTGGAGCGCAAGCAAGCCTGCGCTTCTCAGTGTCTGCGGGATGACAGGCTGGATGGCGGCGTTCTGCTGCGGTCCAGCCTGTCATCTCGATGTAGCAGAGCTGAAGCTGTCATGGGAACCATGGAAAGGTAAGGATGATGTTGCTTTATTATTTTTCTTTTATTTCAGGAGATCGTTGGCTTCAGCTGGAATGGGCTGATGGTAAGTATGGTTTAATTTAGAACAATAAAGAATTGTGTGTTTATTTCAATTAAAGGACTTTTTTCTGGGTGTTGTGTTTTTTTTAAATACTTTACTAGAAATTCATGGTGGTCATGTCTAATATTGGCGTGACCCCATGAATTTTGGGCTTAGGGCCAGCTGATAATGCCAAGCTGGCCCTAACCCCTTTATTACCCAGTGAGCCACCGCATCAGGGCCCTGGATGAGTTGGGTACAGCGCCAGAAGATGGCGCTTCTATGAACGCGCCATTTTCCGGGGTGGCTGCGGACTGCAATTTGCAGCGGGGGTGGCCCAGAAAGCTTGGGCCTCCCTGCGCTGCGGATTCCAGCCCCCAGCTGCCTAGTTGTACCTGGCTGGACACAAAAACAGGGCGAAGCCCCACGTCAATTTTCTTTAAATTATTTCATGAAATAATTAAGAAAAAAAGGGCTTCCCTATATTGTTGTGTCCGGCCAGGTACAAATAGGCAGCTGGTGGTTGGGGGCAGCCCGTTCCTGCCTGCTGCACCTGACTGGACACAAATATAGTGCGAAGCCCCACGTCAATTTTTTTTTAATTATTTCATGAATTTCCTGAAATAATTTAAAAAAATTGAAGTGGGGCTTCGCACTATATTTGTGTCCAGCCAGGTACAGCAGGCAGGAATGGGCTGCCCCCAACCACCAGCTGCCTATTTGTACCTGGCCGGACACAACAATATAGGGAAGGCCTTTTTTTCTTAATTATTTCATGAATTTCATGAAATAATTAAAAAAAATTGACGCGGGGCTTCGCACTATATTTATGTCCAGCCAGGTACAGCAGGCAGGAACGGGCTGCCCCCAACCACCAGCTGACTATTTGTACCTGGCCGGACACAACAATATAGGGAAGGCCTTTTTTTTTTAATTATTTCATGAATTTCATGAAATAATTAAAAAAAAAATACGTGGGGCTTCGCCCTATTTTTGTGTCCAGCCAGGTACAACTAGGCAGCTGGGGTCTGGAATCTGCAGCGCAGGGAGGCCCAAGCTTTCTGGGCCCCCCCCCGCTGCAAATTGCAGTCCGCAGCCACCCCGGAAAATGGCGCGTTCATAGAAGCGCCATCTTCTGGCGCTGTACCCAACTCATCCAGGGCCCTGGTGCGGTGGCTCACTGGGTAATAAAGGGGTTAGGGCCAGCTTGGTATTATCAGCTGGCCCCAAGCCCAAAATTCATGGGGTCACGCCAGTATTAGACATGACCGCCATGAATTTCTAGTAAAGTATTTAAAAAAAACACAACACCCAGAATAAAGTCCTTTAATTGAAATAAACACACAATTCTTTATTGTTCTAAATTAAACCATACTTACCATCACGCCCATTCCAGCTGAAGCCAACGATCTCCTGCAATAAAAGAAAAATAATAAACCAACCTCATCCTTACCTTTCCATGGTTCCCACGACAGCTTCAGCTCTGCTACATCGAGATGACAGGCTGGACCGCAGCAGAACGCTGCCATCCAGCCTGTCATCCCGCAGACACTGAGAAGAGCAGACATGCTTGCGCTCCTCAGTGTCTCGCTGTGACGGCATCCAGATGAGCCGAGGTCATGTCCAATGAACTCGGCTCACCTCATGCACGTCACTGACAGCGTGGGAGAATTCTCACGCTGAAGCGCTGAGTGCAGGAGAATTCTCCCACGCTGTCAGTGACGTGCATGAGGTGAGCTCATGTCCAATGAACTCAGCTCACCTCATGCACCTCACTGACAGCGTGGGAAAATTCTCCTGCACTCAGCGCTTCAGCGTGAGAATTCTCCCACGCTGTCAGTGACGTGCAGGAGGTGAGCCGAGTTCATTGGACATGACCTCGGCTCATCTGGATGCCGTCACAGCGAGACACTGAGGAGCGCAAGCATGCCTGCTCTTCTCAGTGTCTGCGGGATGACAGGCTGGATGGCAGCGTTCTGCTGCGGTCCAGCCTGTCATCTCGATGTAGCAGAGCTGAAGCTGTCGTGGGAACCATGGAAAGGTAAGGATGAGGTTGGTTTATTATTTTTCTTTTATTGCAGGAGATCGTTGGCTTCAGCTGGAATGGGCGTGATGGTAAGTATGGTTTAATTTAGAACAATAAAGAATTGTGTGTTTATTTCAATTAAAGGACTTTATTCTGGGTGTTTGTGTTTTTTTTAACTTTGACTATGGGGTTAGTAATGGGGGTGTCTTATAGACGCCTCTCCATTACTAACCTGGGCTTGATGTCAGCTGGCATTATAAGCTGACATCAACCCCAGCCCTATTACCCCCTGCCACCGCTACAGGGCAGCGTGGAAGAGCGAGGCTAAGTGCCAGAATTGGCGCATCCTATGAATGCGCCATTTCTGGGGCGGCTGACGGCTGGTGTTTCTAGCCTGGGAGGGGGCCAATATTCATGGCTCCCTTCCTGGGCTATTAATATCAGCCCCCAGCTGTCTGCCTAGCCTTTGCTAGCTATTAAATTAGGGGGGACCCCACGTCATTTTTTTTGGGTGGGTCCCCCATTTTAATAGCTAGTAAAGGCTATGTATTCAGCTGGGGGCTGATATTAGTAGCCTGGGAAGCTCCGTGGGTATTACCCCCTTCCCAGGCTTCAAACATCTGCCCCAGCTGTCTGCTTAACCTCCGCTAGAGCCTAAAATTAAGGGGAACCCCACGCCAATTTTTTTTAATAATAAATCCTTTATTTTAATACTAAATGACAAGTACAGTAACCAACACTATCACTGTACTTCATATATATGTGACTGACATGTTTCTATCTATCTAATCTATGTGTGAAGCTCTATTCTGTCTGTTATAAATTGTCGGGTACAGATGCTGAATTGCCGGCCGGCTTTCTTAAAGAGACAGTGCATGAAAACACTATTATTTTTTTTATTAAATCCTTTACACTAAATGACAAGTACAGTAAGCAATACTGTCACTGTACTTCATATATATGTGACTGACATGTTTCTATCTATCTAATCTATGTGTGATTCTCTATTCCTTCTATTCTAAATTGTCGGGTACCGCTGCTGAATTGCCGGCCGGCTTTTTTAAAGAGACGGTGCATGAAAACACTAATATTTTTTTTGATAAATCCTTTACGCTAAATGACAAGTACAGTAAGCAACACTGTCACTGTACTTCATATATATGTGACTGACATGTTTCTATCTATCTAATCTATGTGTGAAGCTCTATTCTTTCGGTTCTAAATTGTCGGGTACCGGTGTATGCCGCTGCTGAATTGCCGGCTTTTCATGTTTCACTGTTGGCACTGTTCCCATCGATTTGGGCAATCACTGTAATGCCACAACCTCCATGGCTGTGGCATTACAGTGAGTGGCAGACAATCCCTGCATGATTGGTGCTCTAAATAGCGCCAGACATGCAGGACACGCTTTTGGTGCACGAACAGTTATCGAACATAACCTCGAACAGCCGAATTTTTTGCAAATCGTTCGGGTTCGTCGAACAACTCGAACACCGCCCAAAACAGCTCGAATTTGAGATTGGCGAACAGTTCTAGTCGAACACCGCTCATCTCTACTGGGGACCATATATTAAATGGATTTTTAGAACAGGGAGATGGAAAAAGAGCTTGCTCTGTCCACTCCACGCATTGACCTGGTATTGCAGTATCTCCAGGACCGGTGCACCCCTTCTTTAATGCAGTTTCTAAAATCAGAAAGAATTGAATTCAATGCTTTTTGTTCATTTTGCTTGTTTGTCGGATTTTGGGATGGACTCTTTGGCTTTGCTTTTCTTCTCCTCATTGGATTTTTCATGTTAAAAGTTGCAGAAGCCAGATGACAAGCTCATTTTGGTTCAACTTCAGCAACTGTGCATTGCATTGCCATGTAATGTAATGTAATGCAATGCTATCTATCTAGCTCTCCCTCTATACTTCCTTTTGGATAAACAGACATATTAGGCAAGCATTTTGGAGCTTTCACCTAAATAACTACAGGTGGTGAGATAAGCTGCACAATATAATTGACCTTTCAGTATATTGTTGCACACACACCATCTATTTAGCAAAGGCCCTTGTTATCAACAGCAGCCTTTTAAACTCACCTGAGCTAACAGGTATGTGAGCTGGTTACTCTGCTGCGCTTAAAATTTCTTTTTTGGTTTGCTACAATGCCTTTTCTGAAACGTTGTCTCCCTCTGCTGGAACACTGACTTCTTTCATTTAATGCCTGCAGACTATAAAAGAGAAACCAACCCAAAAAGTTTGGTTGATTAGTCTGTGGCATTCTTTTAAACTGTTGCTTATGGCGGTCTCTGTGAGCTTCTCAGTGACATTCAGCCATCCAGGTATCCCGCCTGCAGTAGACGGAATGTGGCAATGGAACGCTGGCTGCGCGTGTCATAATAGGCTCTGAGCCTTTATATACCTGCGCACAGCAGCAGCCACCTTCAGTCTGCTGCTGGACAGCCAGCAGCAGCAGCAGCAGGAGAGGTAATTAATCAGCAACCCTCCTGCTAAGGGTAGACAGCTGCTCGTTCCACCCCCCCCCCGCCTTAATTGGTTCTCCTCCCTTCCAACGGTGTTGAGGCGGGTGGGAACAGCCGGGGGTTGAGGGTACTGTGCTAAAAGAGGTGGAGTTATGCAGATCTAAAACGCGTGGATTGCAGCAGCAGCAAGCCGAAAAGTGCAGGCATGTGAGGGATCTAGAGGTTGACAGCATGTCTTCTTAACGGGAGTCCAGGTGGCCATCTCCACAAATGGACTTTTCAGAATCCTTGGGTGGCACCGTAGTCGGAAACCAATTCTGGTTATCGCTTCTCGGCCTTTTGGCTAAGATCAAGTGTAGTATCTGTTCTTATCAGTTTAATATCTGATACGTCCCCTATCTGGGGACCATATATTAAATGGATTTTTAGAACAGGGAGATGGAAAAAGAGCTTGCTCTGTCCACTCCACGCATTGACCTGGTATTGCAGTATCTCCAGGACCGGTGCACCCCTTCTTTAATGCAGTTTCTAAAATCAGAAAGAATTGAATTCAATGCTTTTTGTTCATTTTGCTTGTTTGTCGGATTTTGGGATGGACTCTTTGGCTTTGCTTTTCTTCTCCTCATTGGATTTTTCATGTTAAAAGTTGCAGAAGCCAGATGACAAGCTCATTTTGGTTCAACTTCAGCAACTGTGCATTGCATTGCCATGTAATGTAATGTAATGCAATGCTATCTATCTAGCTCTCCCTCTATACTTCCTTTTGGATAAACAGACATATTAGGCAAGCATTTTGGAGCTTTCACCTAAATAACTACAGGTGGTGAGATAAGCTGCACAATATAATTGACCTTTCAGTATATTGTTGCACACACACCATCTATTTAGCAAATGCCCTTGTTATCAACAGCAGCCTTTTAAACTCACCTGAGCTAACAGGTATGTGAGCTGGTTACTCTGCTGCGCTTAAAATTTCTTTTTTGGTTTGCTACAATGCCTTTTCTGAAACGTTGTCTCCCTCTGCTGGAACACTGACTTCTTTCATTTAATGCCTGCAGACTATAAAAGAGAAACCAACCCAAAAAGTTTGGTTGATTAGTCTGTGGCATTCTTTTAAACTGTTGCTTATGGCGGTCTCTGTGAGCTTCTCAGTGACATTCAGCCATCCAGGTATCCCGCCTGCAGTAGACGGAATGTGGCAATGGAACGCTGGCTGCGCGTGTCATAATAGGCTCTGAGCCTTTATATACCTGCGCACAGCAGCAGCCACCTTCAGTCTGCTGCTGGACAGCCAGCAGCAGCAGCAGCAGGAGAGGTAATTAATCAGCAACCCTCCTGCTAAGGGTAGACAGCTGCTCGTTCCACCCCCCCCCCCGCCTTAATTGGTTCTCCTCCCTTCCAACGGTGTTGAGGCGGGTGGGAACAGCCGGGGGTTGAGGGTACTGTGCTAAAAGAGGTGGAGTTATGCAGATCTAAAACGCGTGGATTGCAGCAGCAGCAAGCCGAAAAGTGCAGGCATGTGAGGGATCTAGAGGTTGACAGCATGTCTTCTTAACGGGAGTCCAGGTGGCCATCTCCACAAATGGACTTTTCAGAATCCTTGGGTGGCACCGTAGTCGGAAACCAATTCTGGTTATCGCTTCTCGGCCTTTTGGCTAAGATCAAGTGTAGTATCTGTTCTTATCAGTTTAATATCTGATACGTCCCCTATCTGGGGACCATATATTAAATGGATTTTTAGAACAGGGAGATGGAAAAAGAGCTTGCTCTGTCCACTCCACGCATTGACCTGGTATTGCAGTATCTCCAGGACCGGTGCACCCCTTCTTTAATGCAGTTTCTAAAATCAGAAAGAATTGAATTCAATGCTTTTTGTTCATTTTGCTTGTTTGTCGGATTTTGGGATGGACTCTTTGGCTTTGCTTTTCTTCTCCTCATTGGATTTTTCATGTTAAAAGTTGCAGAAGCCAGATGACAAGCTCATTTTGGTTCAACTTCAGCAACTGTGCATTGCATTGCCATGTAATGTAATGTAATGCAATGCTATCTATCTAGCTCTCCCTCTATACTTCCTTTTGGATAAACAGACATATTAGGCAAGCATTTTGGAGCTTTCACCTAAATAACTACAGGTGGTGAGATAAGCTGCACAATATAATTGACCTTTCAGTATATTGTTGCACACACACCATCTATTTAGCAAATGCCCTTGTTATCAACAGCAGCCTTTTAAACTCACCTGAGCTAACAGGTATGTGAGCTGGTTACTCTGCTGCGCTTAAAATTTCTTTTTTGGTTTGCTACAATGCCTTTTCTGAAACGTTGTCTCCCTCTGCTGGAACACTGACTTCTTTCATTTAATGCCTGCAGACTATAAAAGAGAAACCAACCCAAAAAGTTTGGTTGATTAGTCTGTGGCATTCTTTTAAACTGTTGCTTATGGCGGTCTCTGTGAGCTTCTCAGTGACATTCAGCCATCCAGGTATCCCGCCTGCAGTAGACGGAATGTGGCAATGGAACGCTGGCTGCGCGTGTCATAATAGGCTCTGAGCCTTTATATACCTGCGCACAGCAGCAGCCACCTTCAGTCTGCTGCTGGACAGCCAGCAGCAGCAGCAGCAGGAGAGGTAATTAATCAGCAACCCTCCTGCTAAGGGTAGACAGCTGCTTGTTCCACCCCCCCCCCCGCCTTAATTGGTTCTCCTCCCTTCCAACGGTGTTGAGGCGGGTGGGAACAGCCGGGGGTTGAGGGTACTGTGCTAAAAGAGGTGGAGTTATGCAGATCTAAAACGCGTGGATTGCAGCAGCAGCAAGCCGAAAAGTGCAGGCATGTGAGGGATCTAGAGGTTGACAGCATGTCTTCTTAACGGGAGTCCAGGTGGCCATCTCCACAAATGGACTTTTCAGAATCCTTGGGTGGCACCGTAGTCGGAAACCAATTCTGGTTATCGCTTCTCGGCCTTTTGGCTAAGATCAAGTGTAGTATCTTTTGAAAAGGCAGTTTTGTCCTTGGGCTGCCCTAGTAAATTGATGCATATTACACACTGGTTTGGTGCACTTGTTAGTACGCCAGGTGGCTCATAGAGTTATCTGATGGAAAACATGGCCCTCCAGGATCGAAGTCACTAGGCTGGGTAAGTGTGAGGGCTTTGGAGCAATGTGCCCCAGGAGTAGGCGCCCTGGTGGGAGTCAAAGCTTACTGGGACTGGGAACCCCAGAAAGACTTGGCTTCGTAGCACGCCGCACCTTTGCCAATCATACTTTCTGAGCAACCCCCCCTATTCCTGGCCTCCGGGCTAGGAAGGGGAATTTTTATAAACCCGGTCGGAGGTCCGGTCAGCTTTGGGCTGAGAAACCAACACAGACTCCAGCTCCACTAGGGTGGCAGCCTAGATGGAAGCTGGGAGCACGAAAATGGCTCTTCTCCGGCTTCGGCTAGGGAGAGCATCGGAGATCCCTGACCCTCGCTGTGGCCTTCTGGCTCGGAGGGATGGGGATGGTTTATTGGGGACCCTCTCCTCCGGGAAGGGTCCACATGAATCCTCGCCACGTGCGCTGTTTTGGTGTGACTTCGGTCACATTTTTCAGTGCCTTGGATGCAGCTTCAATCAAAAAAATCTGTTCTTATCAGTTTAATATCTGATACGTCCCCTATCTGGGGACCATATATTAAATGGATTTTTAGAACAGGGAGATGGAAAAAGAGCTTGCTCTGTCCACTCCACGCATTGACCTGGTATTGCAGTATCTCCAGGACCGGTGCACCCCTTCTTTAATGCAGTTTCTAAAATCAGAAAGAATTGAATTCAATGCTTTTTGTTCATTTTGCTTGTTTGTCGGATTTTGGGATGGACTCTTTGGCTTTGCTTTTCTTCTCCTCATTGGATTTTTCATGTTAAAAGTTGCAGAAGCCAGATGACAAGCTCATTTTGGTTCAACTTCAGCAACTGTGCATTGCATTGCCATGTAATGTAATGTAATGCAATGCTATCTATCTAGCTCTCCCTCTATACTTCCTTTTGGATAAACAGACATATTAGGCAAGCATTTTGGAGCTTTCACCTAAATAACTACAGGTGGTGAGATAAGCTGCACAATATAATTGACCTTTCAGTATATTGTTGCACACACACCATCTATTTAGCAAATGCCCTTGTTATCAACAGCAGCCTTTTAAACTCACCTGAGCTAACAGGTATGTGAGCTGGTTACTCTGCTGCGCTTAAAATTTCTTTTTTGGTTTGCTACAATGCCTTTTCTGAAACGTTGTCTCCCTCTGCTGGAACACTGACTTCTTTCATTTAATGCCTGCAGACTATAAAAGAGAAACCAACCCAAAAAGTTTGGTTGATTAGTCTGTGGCATTCTTTTAAACTGTTGCTTATGGCGGTCTCTGTGAGCTTCTCAGTGACATTCAGCCATCCAGGTATCCCGCCTGCAGTAGACGGAATGTGGCAACGGAACGCTGGCTGCGCGTGTCATAATAGGCTCTGAGCCTTTATATACCTGCGCACAGCAGCAGCCACCTTCAGTCTGCTGCTGGACAGCCAGCAGCAGCAGCAGGAGAGGTAATTAATCAGCAACCCTCCTGCTAAGGGTAGACAGCTGCTCGTTCCACCCCCCCCGCCTTAATTGGTTCTCCTCCCTTCCAACGGTGTTGAGGCGGGTGGGAACAGCCGGGGGTTGAGGGTACTGTGCTAAAAGAGGTGGAGTTATGCAGATCTAAAACGCGTGGATTGCAGCAGCAGCAAGCCGAAAAGTGCAGGCATGTGAGGGATCTAGAGGTTGACAGCATGTCTTCTTAACGGGAGTCCAGGTGGCCATCTCCACAAATGGACTTTTCAGAATCCTTGGGTGGCACCGTAGTCGGAAACCAATTCTGGTTATCGCTTCTCGGCCTTTTGGCTAAGATCAAGTGTAGTATCTGTTCTTATCAGTTTAATATCTGATACGTCCCCTATCTGGGGACCATATATTAAATGGATTTTTAGAACAGGGAGATGGAAAAAGAGCTTGCTCTGTCCACTCCACGCATTGACCGGGTATTGCAGTATCTCCAGGACCGGTGCACCCCTTCTTTAATGCAGTTTCTAAAATCAGAAAGAATTGAATTCAATGCTTTTTGTTCATTTTGCTTGTTTGTCGGATTTTGGGATGGACTCTTTGGCTTTGCTTTTCTTCTCCTCATTGGATTTTTCATGTTAAAAGTTGCAGAAGCCAGATGACAAGCTCATTTTGGTTCAACTTCAGCAACTGTGCATTGCATTGCCATGTAATGTAATGTAATGCAATGCTATCTATCTAGCTCTCCCTCTATACTTCCTTTTGGATAAACAGACATATTAGGCAAGCATTTTGGAGCTTTCACCTAAATAACTACAGGTGGTGAGATAAGCTGCACAATATAATTGACCTTTCAGTATATTGTTGCACACACACCATCTATTTAGCAAATGCCCTTGTTATCAACAGCAGCCTTTTAAACTCACCTGAGCTAACAGGTATGTGAGCTGGTTACTCTGCTGCGCTTAAAATTTCTTTTTTGGTTTGCTACAATGCCTTTTCTGAAACGTTGTCTCCCTCTGCTGGAACACTGACTTCTTTCATTTAATGCCTGCAGACTATAAAAGAGAAATCAACCCAAAAAGTTTGGTTGATTAGTCTGTGGCATTCTTTTAAACTGTTGCTTATGGCAGTCTCTGTGAGCTTCTCAGTGACATTCAGCCATCCAGGTATCCCGCCTGCAGTAGACGGAATGTGGCAATGGAACGCTGGCTGCGCGTGTCATAATAGGCTCTGAGCCTTTATATACCTGCGCACAGCAGCAGCCACCTTCAGTCTGCTGCTGGACAGCCAGCAGCAGCAGCAGCAGGAGAGGTAATTAATCAGCAACCCTCCTGCTAAGGGTAGACAGCTGCTCGTTCCACCCCCCCCCCCGCCTTAATTGGTTCTCCTCCCTTCCAACGGTGTTGAGGCGGGTGGGAACAGCCGGGGGTTGAGGGTACTGTGCTAAAAGAGGTGGAGTTATGCAGATCTAAAACGCGTGGATTGCAGCAGCAGCAAGCCGAAAAGTGCAGGCATGTGAGGGATCTAGAGGTTGACAGCATGTCTTCTTAACGGGAGTCCAGGTGGCCATCTCCACAAATGGACTTTTCAGAATCCTTGGGTGGCACCGTAGTCGGAAACCAATTCTGGTTATCGCTTCTCGGCCTTTTGGCTAAGATCAAGTGTAGTATCTGTTCTTATCAGTTTAATATCTGATACGTCCCCTATCTGGGGACCATATATTAAATGGATTTTTAGAACAGGGAGATGGAAAAAGAGCTTGCTCTGTCCACTCCACGCATTGACCTGGTATTGCAGTATCTCCAGGACCGGTGCACCCCTTCTTTAATGCAGTTTCTAAAATCAGAAAGAATTGAATTCAATGCTTTTTGTTCATTTTGCTTGTTTGTCGGATTTTGGGATGGACTCTTTGGCTTTGCTTTTCTTCTCCTCATTGGATTTTTCATGTTAAAAGTTGCAGAAGCCAGATGACAAGCTCATTTTGGTTCAACTTCAGCAACTGTGCATTGCATTGCCATGTAATGTAATGTAATGCAATGCTATCTATCTAGCTCTCCCTCTATACTTCCTTTTGGATAAACAGACATATTAGGCAAGCATTTTGGAGCTTTCACCTAAATAACTACAGGTGGTGAGATAAGCTGCACAATATAATTGACCTTTCAGTATATTGTTGCACACACACCATCTATTTAGCAAATGCCCTTGTTATCAACAGCAGCCTTTTAAACTCACCTGAGCTAACAGGTATGTGAGCTGGTTACTCTGCTGCGCTTAAAATTTCTTTTTTGGTTTGCTACAATGCCTTTTCTGAAACGTTGTCTCCCTCTGCTGGAACACTGACTTCTTTCATTTAATGCCTGCAGACTATAAAAGAGAAACCAACCCAAAAAGTTTGGTTGATTAGTCTGTGGCATTCTTTTAAACTGTTGCTTATGGCGGTCTCTGTGAGCTTCTCAGTGACATTCAGCCATCCAGGTATCCCGCCTGCAGTAGACGGAATGTGGCAATGGAACGCTGGCTGCGCGTGTCATAATAGGCTCTGAGCCTTTATATACCTGCGCACAGCAGCAGCCACCTTCAGTCTGCTGCTGGACAGCCAGCAGCAGCAGCAGCAGGAGAGGTAATTAATCAGCAACCCTCCTGCTAAGGGTAGACAGCTGCTCGTTCCACCCCCCACCCCCCGCCTTAATTGGTTCTCCTCCCTTCCAACGGTGTTGAGGCGGGTGGGAACAGCCGGGGGTTGAGGGTACTGTGCTAAAAGAGGTGGAGTTATGCAGATCTAAAACGCGTGGATTGCAGCAGCAGCAAGCCGAAAAGTGCAGGCATGTGAGGGATCTAGAGGTTGACAGCATGTCTTCTTAACGGGAGTCCAGGTGGCCATCTCCACAAATGGACTTTTCAGAATCCTTGGGTGGCACCGTAGTCGGAAACCAATTCTGGTTATCGCTTCTCGGCCTTTTGGCTAAGATCAAGTGTAGTATCTGTTCTTATCAGTTTAATATCTGATACGTCCCCTATCTGGGGACCATATATTAAATGGATTTTTAGAACAGGGAGATGGAAAAAGAGCTTGCTCTGTCCACTCCACGCATTGACCTGGTATTGCAGTATCTCCAGGACCGGTGCACCCCTTCTTTAATGCAGTTTCTAAAATCAGAAAGAATTGAATTCAATGCTTTTTGTTCATTTTGCTTGTTTGTCGGATTTTGGGATGGACTCTTTGGCTTTGCTTTTCTTCTCCTCATTGGATTTTTCATGTTAAAAGTTGCAGAAGCCAGATGACAAGCTCATTTTGGTTCAACTTCAGCAACTGTGCATTGCATTGCCATGTAATGTAATGTAATGCAATGCTATCTATCTAGCTCTCCCTCTATACTTCCTTTTGGATAAACAGACATATTAGGCAAGCATTTTGGAGCTTTCACCTAAATAACTACAGGTGGTGAGATAAGCTGCACAATATAATTGACCTTTCAGTATATTGTTGCACACACACCATCTATTTAGCAAATGCCCTTGTTATCAACAGCAGCCTTTTAAACTCACCTGAGCTAACAGGTATGTGAGCTGGTTACTCTGCTGCGCTTAAAATTTCTTTTTTGGTTTGCTACAATGCCTTTTCTGAAACGTTGTCTCCCTCTGCTGGAACACTGACTTCTTTCATTTAATGCCTGCAGACTATAAAAGAGAAACCAACCCAAAAAGTTTGGTTGATTAGTCTGTGGCATTCTTTTAAACTGTTGCTTATGGCGGTCTCTGTGAGCTTCTCAGTGACATTCAGCCATCCAGGTATCCCGCCTGCAGTAGACGGAATGTGGCAATGGAACGCTGGCTGCGCGTGTCATAATAGGCTCTGAGCCTTTATATACCTGCGCACAGCAGCAGCCACCTTCAGTCTGCTGCTGGACAGCCAGCAGCAGCAGCAGCAGGAGAGGTAATTAATCAGCAACCCTCCTGCTAAGGGTAGACAGCTGCTCGTTCCACCCCCCCCCCCCGCCTTAATTGGTTCTCCTCCCTTCCAACGGTGTTGAGGCGGGTGGGAACAGCCGGGGGTTGAGGGTACTGTGCTAAAAGAGGTGGAGTTATGCAGATCTAAAACGCGTGGATTGCAGCAGCAGCAAGCCGAAAAGTGCAGGCATGTGAGGGATCTAGAGGTTGACAGCATGTCTTCTTAACGGGAGTCCAGGTGGCCATCTCCACAAATGGACTTTTCAGAATCCTTGGGTGGCACCGTAGTCGGAAACCAATTCTGGTTATCGCTTCTCGGCCTTTTGGCTAAGATCAAGTGTAGTATCTGTTCTTATCAGTTTAATATCTGATACGTCCCCTATCTGGGGACCATATATTAAATGGATTTTTAGAACAGGGAGATGGAAAAAGAGCTTGCTCTGTCCACTCCACGCATTGACCTGGTATTGCAGTATCTCCAGGACCGGTGCACCCCTTCTTTAATGCAGTTTCTAAAATCAGAAAGAATTGAATTCAATGCTTTTTGTTCATTTTGCTTGTTTGTCGGATTTTGGGATGGACTCTTTGGCTTTGCTTTTCTTCTCCTCATTGGATTTTTCATGTTAAAAGTTGCAGAAGCCAGATGAAAAGCTCATTTTGGTTCAACTTCAGCAACTGTGCATTGCATTGCCATGTAATGTAATGTAATGCAATGCTATCTATCTAGCTCTCCCTCTATACTTCCTTTTGGATAAACAGACATATTAGGCAAGCATTTTGGAGCTTTCACCTAAATAACTACAGGTGGTGAGATAAGCTGCACAATATAATTGACCTTTCAGTATATTGTTGCACACACACCATCTATTTAGCAAATGCCCTTGTTATCAACAGCAGCCTTTTAAACTCACCTGAGCTAACAGGTATGTGAGCTGGTTACTCTGCTGCGCTTAAAATTTCTTTTTTGGTTTGCTACAATGCCTTTTCTGAAACGTTGTCTCCCTCTGCTGGAACACTGACTTCTTTCATTTAATGCCTGCAGACTATAAAAGAGAAACCAACCCAAAAAGTTTGGTTGATTAGTCTGTGGCATTCTTTTAAACTGTTGCTTATGGCGGTCTCTGTGATCTTCTCAGTGACATTCAGCCATCCAGGTATCCCGCCTGCAGTAGACGGAATGTGGCAATGGAACGCTGGCTGCGCGTGTCATAATAGGCTCTGAGCCTTTATATACCTGCGCACAGCAGCAGCCACCTTCAGTCTGCTGCTGGACAGCCAGCAGCAGCAGCAGCAGGAGAGGTAATTAATCAGCAACCCTCCTGCTAAGGGTAGACAGCTGCTCGTTCCACCCCCCCCCCCCCCGCCTTAATTGGTTCTCCTCCCTTCCAACGGTGTTGAGGCGGGTGGGAACAGCCCGGGGTTGAGGGTACTGTGCTAAAAGAGGTGGAGTTATGCAGATCTAAAACGCGTGGATTGCAGCAGCAGCAAGCCGAAAAGTGCAGGCATGTGAGGGATCTAGAGGTTGACAGCATGTCTTCTTAACGGGAGTCCAGGTGGCCATCTCCACAAATGGACTTTTCAGAATCCTTGGGTGGCACCGTAGTCGGAAACCAATTCTGGTTATCGCTTCTCGGCCTTTTGGCTAAGATCAAGTGTAGTATCTTTTGAAAAGGCAGTTTTGTCCTTGGGCTGCCCTAGTAAATTGATGCATATTACACACTGCTTTGGTGCACTTGTTAGTACGCCAGGTGGCTCATAGAGTTATCTGATGGAAAACATGGCCCTCCAGGATCGAAGTCACTAGGCTGGGTAAGTGTGAGGGCTTTGGAGCAATGTGCCCCAGGAGTAGGCGCCCTGGTGGGAGTCCAAACTTACTGGGACTGGGAACCCCAGAAAGACTTGGCTTCGTAGCACGCCGCACCTTTGCCAATAATACTTTCTGAGCAACCCCCCCTATTCCTGGCCTCCGGGCTAGGAAGGGGAATTTTTATAAACCCGGTCGGAGGTCCGGTCAGCTTTGGGCTGAGAAACCAACACAGGCTCCAGCTCCACTAGGGTGGCAGCCTAGATGGAAGCTGGGAGCACGAAAACGGCTCTTCTCCGGCTTCGGCTAGGGAGAGCATCGGAGATCCCTGACCCTCGCTGTGGCCTTCTGGCTCGGAGGGATGGGGATGGTTTATTGGGGACCCTCTCCTCCGGGAAGGGTCCACATGAATCCTCGCCTCGTGCGCTGTTTTGGTGTGACTTCGGTCACATTTTTCAGTGCCTTGGATGCAGCTTCAATCAAAAAAAATCTGTTCTTATCAGTTTAATATCTGATACGTCCCCTATCTGGGGACCATATATTAAATGGATTTTTAGAACAGGGAGATGGAAAAAGAGCTTGCTCTGTCCACTCCACGCATTGACCTGGTATTGCAGTATCTCCAGGACCGGTGCACCCCTTCTTTAATGCAGTTTCTAAAATCAGAAAGAATTGAATTCAATGCTTTTTGTTCATTTTGCTTGTTTGTCGGATTTTGGGATGGACTCTTTGGCTTTGCTTTTCTTCTCCTCATTGGATTTTTCATGTTAAAAGTTGCAGAAGCCAGATGACAAGCTCATTTTGGTTCAACTTCAGCAACTGTGCATTGCATTGCCATGTAATGTAATGTAATGCAATGCTATCTATCTAGCTCTCCCTCTATACTTCCTTTTGGATAAACAGGCATATTAGGCAAGCATTTTGGAGCTTTCACCTAAATAACTACAGGTGGTGAGATAAGCTGCACAATATAATTGACCTTTCAGTATATTGTTGCACACACACCATCTATTTAGCAAATGCCCTTGTTATCAACAGCAGCCTTTTAAACTCACCTGAGCTAACAGGTATGTGAGCTGGTTACTCTGCTGCGCTTAAAATTTCTTTTTTGGTTTGCTACAATGCCTTTTCTGAAACGTTGTCTCCCTCTGCTGGAACACTGACTTCTTTCATTTAATGCCTGCAGACTATAAAAGAGAAACCAACCCAAAAAGTTTGGTTGATTAGTCTGTGGCATTCTTTTAAACTGTTGCTTATGGCGGTCTCTGTGATCTTCTCAGTGACATTCAGCCATCCAGGTATCCCGCCTGCAGTAGACGGAATGTGGCAATGGAACGCTGGCTGCGCGTGTCATAATAGGCTCTGAGCCTTTATATACCTGCGCACAGCAGCAGCCACCTTCAGTCTGCTGCTGGACAGCCAGCAGCAGCAGCAGCAGGAGAGGTAATTAATCAGCAACCCTCCTGCTAAGGGTAGACAGCTGCTCGTTCCACCCCCCCCCCGCCTTAATTGGTTCTCCTCCCTTCCAACGGTGTTGAGGCGGGTGGGAACAGCCGGGGGTTGAGGGTACTGTGCTAAAAGAGGTGGAGTTATGCATATCTAAAACGCGTGGATTGCAGCAGCAGCAAGCCGAAAAGTGCAGGCATGTGAGGGATCTAGAGGTTGACAGCATGTCTTCTTAACGGGAGTCCAGGTGGCCATCTCCACAAATGGACTTTTCAGAATCCTTGGGTGGCACCGTAGTCGGAAACCAATTCTGGTTATCGCTTCTCGGCCTTTTGGCTAAGATCAAGTGTAGTATCTTTTGAAAAGGCAGTTTTGTCCTTGGGCTGCCCTAGTAAATTGATGCATATTACACACTGCTTTGGTGCACTTGTTAGTACGCCAGGTGGCTCATAGAGTTATCTGATGGAAAACATGGCCCTCCAGGATCGAAGTCACTAGGCTGGGTAAGTGTGAGGGCTTTGGAGCAATGTGCCCCAGGAGTAGGCGCCCTGGTGGGAGTCCAAACTTACTGGGACTGGGAACCCCAGAAAGACTTGGCTTCGTAGCACGCCGCACCTTTGCCAATCATACTTTCTGAGCAACCCCCCCTATTCCTGGCCTCCGGGCTAGGAAGGGGAATTTTTATAAACCCGGTCGGAGGTCCGGTCAGCTTTGGGCTGAGAAACCAACACAGGCTCCAGCTCCACTAGGGTGGCAGCCTAGATGGAAGCTGGGAGCACGAAAACGGCTCTTCTCCGGCTTCGGCTAGGGAGAGCATCGGAGATCCCTGACCCTCGCTGTGGCCTTCTGGCTCGGAGGGATGGGGATGGTTTATTGGGGACCCTCTCCTCCGGGAAGGGTCCACATGAATCCTCGCCTCGTGCGCTTTTTGGTGTGACTTCGGTCACATTTTTCAGTGCCTTGGATGCAGCTTCAATCAAAAAAAATCTGTTCTTATCAGTTTAATATCTGATACGTCCCCTATCTGGGGACCATATATTAAATGGATTTTTAGAACAGGGAGATGGAAAAAGAGCTTGCTCTGTCCACTCCACGCATTGACCTGGTATTGCAGTATCTCCAGGACCGGTGCACCCCTTCTTTAATGCAGTTTCTAAAATCAGAAAGAATTGAATTCAATGCTTTTTGTTCATTTTGCTTGTTTGTCGGATTTTGGGATGGACTCTTTGGCTTTGCTTTTCTTCTCCTCATTGGATTTTTCATGTTAAAAGTTGCAGAAGCCAGATGACAAGCTCATTTTGGTTCAACTTCAGCAACTGTGCATTGCATTGCCATGTAATGTAATGTAATGCAATGCTATCTATCTAGCTCTCCCTCTTTACTTCCTTTTGGATAAACAGACATATTAGGCAAGCATTTTGGAGCTTTCACCTAAATAACTACAGGTGGTGAGATAAGCTGCACAATATAATTGACCTTTCAGTATATTGTTGCACACACACCATCTATTTAGCAAATGCCCTTGTTATCAACAGCAGCCTTTTAAACTCACCTGAGCTAACAGGTATGTGAGCTGGTTACTCTGCTGCGCTTAAAATTTCTTTTTTGGTTTGCTACAATGCCTTTTCTGAAACGTTGTCTCCCTCTGCTGGAACACTGACTTCTTTCATTTAATGCCTGCAGACTATAAAAGAGAAACCAACCCAAAAAGTTTGGTTGATTAGTCTGTGGCATTCTTTTAAACTGTTGCTTATGGCGGTCTCTGTGAGCTTCTCAGTGACATTCAGCCATCCAGGTATCCCGCCTGCAGTAGACGGAATGTGGCAATGGAACGCTGGCTGCGCGTGTCATAATAGGCTCTGAGCCTTTATATACCTGCGCACAGCAGCAGCCACCTTCAGTCTGCTGCTGGACAGCCAGCAGCAGCAGCAGCAGGAGAGGTAATTAATCAGCAACCCTCCTGCTAAGGGTAGACAGCTGCTCGTTCCACCCCCCCCCCGCCTTAATTGGTTCTCCTCCCTTCCAACGGTGTTGAGGCGGGTGGGAACAGCCGGGGGTTGAGGGTACTGTGCTAAAAGAGGTGGAGTTATGCAGATCTAAAACGCGTGGATTGCAGCAGAAGCAAGCCGAAAAGTGCAGGCATGTGAGGGATCTAGAGGTTGACAGCATGTCTTCTTAACGGGAGTCCAGGTGGCCATCTCCACAAATGGACTTTTCAGAATCCTTGGGTGGCACCGTAGTCGGAAACCAATTCTGGTTATCGCTTCTCGGCCTTTTGGCTAAGATCAAGTGTAGTATCTGTTCTTATCAGTTTAATATCTGATACGTCCCCTATCTGGGGACCATATATTAAATGGATTTTTAGAACAGGGAGATGGAAAAAGAGCTTGCTCTGTCCACTCCACGCATTGACCTAGTATTGCAGTATCTCCAGGACCGGTGCACCCCTTCTTTAATGCAGTTTCTAAAATCAGAAAGAATTGAATTCAATGCTTTTTGTTCATTTTGCTTGTTTGTCGGATTTTGGGATGGACTCTTTGGCTTTGCTTTTCTTCTCCTCATTGGATTTTTCATGTTAAAAGTTGCAGAAGCCAGATGACAAGCTCATTTTGGTTCAACTTCAGCAACTGTGCATTGCATTGCCATGTAATGTAATGTAATGCAATGCTATCTATCTAGCTCTCCCTCTATACTTCCTTTTGGATAAACAGACATATTAGGCAAGCATTTTGGAGCTTTCACCTAAATAACTACAGGTGGTGAGATAAGCTGCACAATATAATTGACCTTTCAGTATATTGTTGCACACACACCATCTATTTAGCAAATGCCCTTGTTATCAACAGCAGCCTTTTAAACTCACCTGAGCTAACAGGTATGTGAGCTGGTTACTCTGCTGCGCTTAAAATTTCTTTTTTGGTTTGCTACAATGCCTTTTCTGAAACGTTGTCTCCCTCTGCTGGAACACTGACTTCTTTCATTTAATGCCTGCAGACTATAAAAGAGAAACCAACCCAAAAAGTTTGGTTGATTAGTCTGTGGCATTCTTTTAAACTGTTGCTTATGGCGGTCTCTGTGAGCTTCTCAGTGACATTCAGCCATCCAGGTATCCCGCCTGCAGTAGACGGAATGTGGCAATGGAACGCTGGCTGCGCGTGTCATAATAGGCTCTGAGCCTTTATATACCTGCGCACAGCAGCAGCCACCTTCAGTCTGCTGCTGGACAGCCAGCAGCAGCAGCAGCAGGAGAGGTAATTAATCAGCAACCCTCCTGCTAAGGGTAGACAGCTGCTCGTTCCACCCCCCCCCCGCCTTAATTGGTTCTCCTCCCTTCCAACGGTGTTGAGGCGGGTGGGAACAGCCGGGGGTTGAGGGTACTGTGCTAAAAGAGGTGGAGTTATGCAGATCTAAAACGCGTGGATTGCAGCAGAAGCAAGCCGAAAAGTGCAGGCATGTGAGGGATCTAGAGGTTGACAGCATGTCTTCTTAACGGGAGTCCAGGTGGCCATCTCCACAAATGGACTTTTCAGAATCCTTGGGTGGCACCGTAGTCGGAAACCAATTCTGGTTATCGCTTCTCGGCCTTTTGGCTAAGATCACGTGTAGTATCTGTTCTTATCAGTTTAATATCTGATACGTCCCCTATCTGGGGACCATATATTAAATGGATTTTTAGAACAGGGAGATGGAAAAAGAGCTTGCTCTGTCCACTCCACGCATTGACCTGGTATTGCAGTATCTCCAGGACCGGTGCACCCCTTCTTTAATGCAGTTTCTAAAATCAGAAAGAATTGAATTCAATGCTTTTTGTTCATTTTGCTTGTTTGTCGGATTTTGGGATGGACTCTTTGGCTTTGCTTTTCTTCTCCTCATTGGATTTTTCATGTTAAAAGTTGCAGAAGCCAGATGACAAGCTCATTTTGGTTCAACTTCAGCAACTGTGCATTGCATTGCCATGTAATGTAATGTAATACAATGCTATCTATCTAGCTCTCCCTCTATACTTCCTTTTGGATAAACAGACATATTAGGCAAGCATTTTGGAGCTTTCACCTAAATAACTACAGGTGGTGAGATAAGCTGCACAATATAATTGACCTTTCAGTATATTGTTGCACACACACCATCTATTTAGCAAATGCCCTTGTTATCAACAGCAGCCTTTTAAACTCACCTGAGCTAACAGGTATGTGAGCTGGTTACTCTGCTGCGCTTAAAATTTCTTTTTTGGTTTGCTACAATGCCTTTTCTGAAACGTTGTCTCCCTCTGCTGGAACACTGACTTCTTTCATTTAATGCCTGCAGACTATAAAAGAGAAACCAACCCAAAAAGTTTGGTTGATTAGTCTGTGGCATTCTTTTAAACTGTTGCTTATGGCGGTCTGTGTGAGCTTCTCAGTGACATTCAGCCATCCAGGTATCCCGCCTGCAGTAGACGGAATGTGGCAATGGAACGCTGGCTGCGCGTGTCATAATAGGCTCTGAGCCTTTATATACCTGCGCACAGCAGCAGCCACCTTCAGTCTGCTGCTGGACAGCCAGCAGCAGCAGCAGCAGGAGAGGTAATTAATCAGCAACCCTCCTGCTAAGGGTAGACAGCTGCTCGTTCCACCCCCCCCCCCGCCTTAATTGGTTCTCCTCCCTTCCAACGGTGTTGAGGCGGGTGGGAACAGCCGGGGGTTGAGGGTACTGTGCTAAAAGAGGTGGAGTTGTGCAGATCTAAAACGCGTGGATTGCAGCAGCAGCAAGCCGAAAAGTGCAGGCATGTGAGGGATCTAGAGGTTGACAGCATGTCTTCTTAACGGGAGTCCAGGTGGCCATCTCCACAAATGGACTTTTCAGAATCCTTGGGTGGCACCGTAGTCGGAAACCAATTCTGGTTATCGCTTCTCGGCCTTTTGGCTAAGATCAAGTGTAGTATCTGTTCTTATCAGTTTAATATCTGATACGTCCCCTATCTGGGGACCATATATTAAATGGATTTTTAGAACAGGGAGATGGAAAAAGAGCTTGCTCTGTCCACTCCACGCATTGACCTGGTATTGCAGTATCTCTAGGACCGGTGCACCCCTTCTTTAATGCAGTTTCTAAAATCAGAAAGAATTGAATTCAATGCTTTTTGTTCATTTTGCTTGTTTGTCGGATTTTGGGATGGACTCTTTGGCTTTGCTTTTCTTCTCCTCATTGGATTTTTCATGTTAAAAGTTGCAGAAGCCAGATGACAAGCTCATTTTGGTTCAACTTCAGCAACTGTGCATTGCATTGCCATGTAATGTAATGTAATGCAATGCTATCTATCTAGCTCTCCCTCTATACTTCCTTTTGGATAAACAGACATATTAGGCAAGCATTTTGGAGCTTTCACCTAAATAACTACAGGTGGTGAGATAAGCTGCACAATATAATTGACCTTTCAGTATATTGTTGCACACACACCATCTATTTAGCAAATGCCCTTGTTATCAACAGCAGCCTTTTAAACTCACCTGAGCTAACAGGTATGTGAGCTGGTTACTCTGCTGCGCTTAAAATTTCTTTTTTGGTTTGCTACAATGCCTTTTCTGAAACGTTGTCTCCCTCTGCTGGAACACTGACTTCTTTCATTTAATGCCTGCAGACTATAAAAGAGAAACCAACCCAAAAAGTTTGGTTGATTAGTCTGTGGCATTCTTTTAAACTGTTGCTTATGGCGGTCTCTGTGAGCTTCTCAGTGACATTCAGCCATCCAGGTATCCCGCCTGCAGTAGACGGAATGTGGCAATGGAACGCTGGCTGCGCGTGTCATAATAGGCTCTGAGCCTTTATATACCTGCGCACAGCAGCAGCCACCTTCAGTCTGCTGCTGGACAGCCAGCAGCAGCAGCAGCAGGAGAGATAATTAATCAGCAACCCTCCTGCTAAGGGTAGACAGCTGCTCGTTCCACCCCCCCCCCCGCCTTAATTGGTTCTCCTCCCTTCCAACGGTGTTGAGGCGGGTGGGAACAGCCGGGGGTTGAGGGTACTGTGCTAAAAGAGGTGGAGTTATGCAGATCTAAAACGCGTGGATTGCAGCAGCAGCAAGCCGAAAAGTGCAGGCATGTGAGGGATCTAGAGGTTGACAGCATGTCTTCTTAACGGGAGTCCAGGTGGCCATCTCCACAAATGGACTTTTCAGAATCCTTGGGTGGCACCGTAGTCGGAAACCAATTCTGGTTATCGCTTCTCGGCCTTTTGGCTAAGATCAAGTGTAGTATCTGTTCTTATCAGTTTAATATCTGATACGTCCCCTATCTGGGGACCATATATTAAATGGATTTTTAGAACAGGGAGATGGAAAAAGAGCTTGCTCTGTCCACTCCACGCATTGACCTGGTATTGCAGTATCTCCAGGACCGGTGCACCCCTTCTTTAATGCAGTTTCTAAAATCAGAAAGAATTGAATTCAATGCTTTTTGTTCATTTTGCTTGTTTGTCGGATTTTGGGATGGACTCTTTGGCTTTGCTTTTCTTCTCCTCATTGGATTTTTCATGTTAAAAGTTGCAGAAGCCAGATGACAAGCTCATTTTGGTTCAACTTCAGCAACTGTGCATTGCATTGCCATGTAATGTAATGTAATGCAATGCTATCTATCTAGCTCTCCCTCTATACTTCCTTTTGGATAAACAGACATATTAGGCAAGCATTTTGGAGCTTTCACCTAAATAACTACAGGTGGTGAGATAAGCTGCACAATATAATTGACCTTTCAGTATATTGTTGCACACACACCATCTATTTAGCAAATGCCCTTGTTATCAACAGCAGCCTTTTAAACTCACCTGAGCTAACAGGTATGTGAGCTGGTTACTCTGCTGCGCTTAAAATTTCTTTTTTGGTTTGCTACAATGCCTTTTCTGAAACGTTGTCTCCCTCTGCTGGAACACTGACTTCTTTCATTTAATGCCTGCAGACTATAAAAGAGAAACCAACCCAAAAAGTTTGGTTGATTAGTCTGTGGCATTCTTTTAAACTGTTGCTTATGGCGGTCTCTGTGAGCTTCTCAGTGACATTCACCCATCCAGGTATCCCGCCTGCAGTAGACGGAATGTGGCAATGGAACGCTGGCTGCGCGTGTCATAATAGGCTCTGAGCCTTTATATACCTGCGCACAGCAGCAGCCACCTTCAGTCTGCTGCTGGACAGCCAGCAGCAGCAGCAGCAGGAGAGGTAATTAATCAGCAACCCTCCTGCTAAGGGTAGACAGCTGCTCGTTCCACCCCCCCCCCCGCCTTAATTGGTTCTCCTCCCTTCCAACGGTGTTGAGGCGGGTGGGAACAGCCGGGGGTTGAGGGTACTGTGCTAAAAGAGGTGGAGTTATGCAGATCTAAAACGCGTGGATTGCAGCAGCAGCAAGCCGAAAAGTGCAGGCATGTGAGGGATCTTGAGGTTGACAGCATGTCTTCTTAACGGGAGTCCAGGTGGCCATCTCCACAAATGGACTTTTCAGAATCCTTGGGTGGCACCGTAGTCGGAAACCAATTCTGGTTATCGCTTCTCGGCCTTTTGGCTAAGATCAAGTGTAGTATCTGTTCTTATCAGTTTAATATCTGATACGTCCCCTATCTGGGGACCATATATTAAATGGATTTTTAGAACAGGGAGATGGAAAAAGAGCTTGCTCTGTCCACTCCACGCATTGACCTGGTATTGCAGTATCTCCAGGACCGGTGCACCCCTTCTTTAATGCAGTTTCTAAAATCAGAAAGAATTGAATTCAATGCTTTTTGTTCATTTTGCTTGTTTGTCGGATTTTGGGATGGACTCTTTGGCTTTGCTTTTCTTCTCCTCATTGGATTTTTCATGTTAAAAGTTGCAGAAGCCAGATGACAAGCTCATTTTGGTTCAACTTCAGCAACTGTGCATTGCATTGCCATGTAATGTAATGTAATGCAATGCTATCTATCTAGCTCTCCCTCTATACTTCCTTTTGGATAAACAGACATATTAGGCAAGCATTTTGGAGCTTTCACCTAAATATCTACAGGTGGTGAGATAAGCTGCACAATATAATTGACCTTTCAGTATATTGTTGCACACACACCATCTATTTAGCAAATGCCCTTGTTATCAACAGCAGCCTTTTAAACTCACCTGAGCTAACAGGTATGTGAGCTGGTTACTCTGCTGCGCTTAAAATTTCTTTTTTGGTTTGCTACAATGCCTTTTCTGAAACGTTGTCTCCCTCTGCTGGAACACTGACTTCTTTCATTTAATGCCTGCAGACTATAAAAGAGAAACCAACCCAAAAAGTTTGGTTGATTAGTCTGTGGCATTCTTTTAAACTGTTGCTTATGGCGGTCTCTGTGAGCTTCTCAGTGACATTCAGCCATCCAGGTATCCCGCCTGCAGTAGACGGAATGTGGCAATGGAACGCTGGCTGCGCGTGTCATAATAGGCTCTGAGCCTTTATATACCTGCGCACAGCAGCAGCCACCTTCAGTCTGCTGCTGGACAGCCAGCAGCAGCAGCAGCAGGAGAGGTAATTAATCAGCAACCCTCCTGCTAAGGGTAGACAGCTGCTCGTTCCACCCCCCCCCCCGCCTTAATTGGTTCTCCTCCCTTCCAACGGTGTTGAGGCGGGTGGGAACAGCCGGGGGTTGAGGGTACTGTGCTAAAAGAGGTGGAGTTATGCAGATCTAAAACGCGTGGATTGCAGCAGCAGCAAGCCGAAAAGTGCAGGCATGTGAGGGATCTAGAGGTTGACAGCATGTCTTCTTAACGGGAGTCCAGGTGGCCATCTCCACAAATGGACTTTTCAGAATCCTTGGGTGGCACCGTAGTCGGAAACCAATTCTGGTTATCGCTTCTCGGCCTTTTGGCTAAGATCAAGTGTAGTATCTGTTCTTATCAGTTTAATATCTGATACGTCCCCTATCTGGGGACCATATATTAAATGGATTTTTAGAACAGGGAGATGGAAAAAGAGCTTGCTCTGTCCACTCCACGCATTGACCTGGTATTGCAGTATCTCCAGGACCGGTGCACCCCTTCTTTAATGCAGTTTCTAAAATCAGAAAGAATTGAATTCAATGCTTTTTGTTCATTTTGCTTGTTTGTCGGATTTTTGGATGGACTCTTTGGCTGTGCTTTTCTTCTCCTCATTGGATTTTTCATGTTAAAAGTTGCAGAAGCCAGATGACAAGCTCATTTTGGTTCAACTTCAGCAACTGTGCATTGCATTGCCATGTAATGTAATGTAATGCAATGCTATCTATCTAGCTCTCCCTCTATACTTCCTTTTGGATAAACAGACATATTAGGCAAGCATTTTGGAGCTTTCACCTAAATAACTACAGGTGGTGAGATAAGCTGCACAATATAATTGACCTTTCAGTATATTGTTGCACACACACCATCTATTTAGCAAATGCCCTTGTTATCAACAGCAGCCTTTTAAACTCACCTGAGCTAACAGGTATGTGAGCTGGTTACTCTGCTGCGCTTAAAATTTCTTTTTTGGTTTGCTACAATGCCTTTTCTGAAACGTTGTCTCCCTCTGCTGGAACACTGACTTCTTTCATTTAATGCCTGCAGACTATAAAAGAGAAACCAACCCAAAAAGTTTGGTTGATTAGTCTGTGGCATTCTTTTAAACTGTTGCTTATGGCGGTCTCTGTGAGCTTCTCAGTGACATTCAGCCATCCAGGTATCCCGCCTGCAGTAGACGGAATGTGGCAATGGAACGCTGGCTGCGCGTGTCATAATAGGCTCTGAGCCTTTATATACCTGCGCACAGCAGCAGCCACCTTCAGTCTGCTGCTGGACAGCCAGCAGCAGCAGCAGCAGGAGAGGTAATTAATCAGCAACCCTCCTGCTAAGGGTAGACAGCTGCTCGTTCCACCCCCCCCCCGCCTTAATTGGTTCTCCTCCCTTCCAACGGTGTTGAGGCGGGTGGGAACAGCCGGGGGTTGAGGGTACTGTGCTAAAAGAGGTGGAGTTATGCAGATCTAAAACGCGTGGATTGCAGCAGCAGCAAGCCGAAAAGTGCAGGCATGTGAGGGATCTAGAGGTTGACAGCATGTCTTCTTAACGGGAGTCCAGGTGGCCATCTCCACAAATGGACTTTTCAGAATCCTTGGGTGGCACCGTAGTCGGAAACCAATTCTGGTTATCGCTTCTCGGCCTTTTGGCTAAGATCAAGTGTTGTATCTGTTCTTATCAGTTTAATATCTGATACGTCCCCTATCTGGGGATCATATATTAAATGGATTTTTAGAACAGGGAGATGGAAAAAGAGCTTGCTCTGTCCACTCCACGCATTGACCTGGTATTGCAGTATCTCCAGGACCGGTGCACCCCTTCTTTAATGCAGTTTCTAAAATCAGAAAGAATTGAATTCAATGCTTTTTGTTCATTTTGCTTGTTTGTCGGATTTTGGGATGGACTCTTTGGCTTTGCTTTTCTTCTCCTCATTGGATTTTTCATGTTAAAAGTTGCAGAAGCCAGATGACAAGCTCATTTTGGTTCAACTTCAGCAACTGTGCATTGCATTGCCATGTAATGTAATGTAATGCAATGCTATCTATCTAGCTCTCCCTCTATACTTCCTTTTGGATAAACAGACATATTAGGCAAGCATTTTGGAGCTTTCACCTAAATAACTACAGGTGGTGAGATAAGCTGCACAATATAATTGACCTTTCAGTATATTGTTGCACACACACCATCTATTTAGCAAATGCCCTTGTTATCAACAGCAGCCTTTTAAACTCACCTGAGCTAACAGGTATGTGAGCTGGTTACTCTGCTGCGCTTAAAATTTCTTTTTTGGTTTGCTACAATGCCTTTTCTGAAACGTTGTCTCCCTCTGCTGGAACACTGACTTCTTTCATTTAATGCCTGCAGACTATAAAAGAGAAACCAACCCAAAAAGTTTGGTTGATTAGTCTGTGGCATTCTTTTAAACTGTTGCTTATGGCGGTCTCTGTGAGCTTCTCAGTGACATTCAGCCATCCAGGTATCCCGCCTGCAGTAGACGGAATGTGGCAATGGAACGCTGGCTGCGCGTGTCATAATAGGCTCTGAGCCTTTATATACCTGCGCACAGCAGCAGCCACCTTCAGTCTGCTGCTGGACAGCCAGCAGCAGCAGCAGCAGGAGAGGTAATTAATCAGCAACCCTCCTGCTAAGGGTAGACAGCTGCTCGTTCCACCCCCCCCCCCGCCTTAATTGGTTCTCCTCCCTTCCAACGGTGTTGAGGCGGGTGGGAACAGCCGGGGGTTGAGGGTACTGTGCTAAAAGAGGTGGAGTTATGCAGATCTAAAACGCGTGGATTGCAGCAGCAGCAAGCCGAAAAGTGCAGGCATGTGAGGGATCTAGAGGTTGACAGCATGTCTTCTTAACGGGAGTCCAGGTGGCCATCTCCACAAATGGACTTTTCAGAATCCTTGGGTGGCACCGTAGTCGGAAACCAATTCTGGTTATCGCTTCTCGGCCTTTTGGCTAAGATCAAGTGTAGTATCTGTTCTTATCAGTTTAATATCTGATACGTCCCCTATCTGGGGACCATATATTAAATGGATTTTTAGAACAGGGAGATGGAAAAAGAGCTTGCTCTGTCCACTCCACGCATTGACCTGGTATTGCAGTATCTCCAGGACCGGTGCACCCCTTCTTTAATGCAGTTTCTAAAATCAGAAAGAATTGAATTCAATGCTTTTTGTTCATTTTGCTTGTTTGTCGGATTTTGGGATGGACTCTTTGGCTTTGCTTTTCTTCTCCTCATTGGATTTTTCATGTTAAAAGTTGCAGAAGCCAGATGACAAGCTCATTTTGGTTCAACTTCAGCAACTGTGCATTGCATTGCCATGTAATGTAATGTAATGCAATGCTATCTATCTAGCTCTCCCTCTATACTTCCTTTTGGATAAACAGACATATTAGGCAAGCATTTTGGAGCTTTCACCTAAATAACTACAGGTGGTGAGATAAGCTGCACAATATAATTGACCTTTCAGTATATTGTTGCACACACACCATCTATTTAGCAAATGCCCTTGTTATCAACAGCAGCCTTTTAAACTCACCTGAGCTAACAGGTATGTGAGCTGGTTACTCTGCTGCGCATAAAATTTCTTTTTAGGTTTGCTACAATGCCTTTTCTGAAACGTTGTCTCCCTCTGCTGGAACACTGACTTCTTTCATTTAATGCCTGCAGACTATAAAAGAGAAACCAACCCAAAAAGTTTGGTTGATTTGTCTGTGGCATTCTTTTAAACTGTTGCTTATGGCGGTCTCTGTGAGCTTCTCAGTGACATTCAGCCATCCAGGTATCCCGCCTGCAGTAGACGGAATGTGGCAATGGAACGCTGGCTGCGCGTGTCATAATAGGCTCTGAGCCTTTATATACCTGCGCACAGCAGCAGCCACCTTCAGTCTGCTGCTGGACAGCCAGCAGCAGCAGCAGCAGGAGAGGTAATTAATCAGCAACCCTCCTGCTAAGGGTAGACAGCTGCTCGTTCCACCCCCCCCCCCCCCCCCCGCCTTAATTGGTTCTCCTCCCTTCCAACGGTGTTGAGGCGGGTGGGAACAGCCGGGGGTTGAGGGTACTGTGCTAAAAGAGGTGGAGTTATGCAGATCTAAAACGCGTGGATTGCAGCAGCAGCAAGACGAAAAGTGCAGGCATGTGAGGGATCTAGAGGTTGACAGCATGTCTTCTTAACGGGAGTCCAGGTGGCCATCTCCACAAATGGACTTTTCAGAATCCTTGGGTGGCACCGTAGTCGGAAACCAATTCTGGTTATCGCTTCTCGGCCTTTTGGCTAAGATCAAGTGTAGTATCTGTTCTTATCAGTTTAATATCTGATACGTCCCCTATCTGGGGACCATATATTAAATGGATTTTTAGAACAGGGAGATGGAAAAAGAGCTTGCTCTGTCCACTCCACGCATTGACCTGGTATTGCAGTATCTCCAGGACCGGTGCACCCCTTCTTTAATGCAGTTTCTAAAATCAGAAAGAATTGAATTCAATGCTTTTTGTTCATTTTGCTTGTTTGTCGGATTTTGGGATGGACTCTTTGGCTTTGCTTTTCTTCTCCTCATTGGATTTTTCATGTTAAAAGTTGCAGAAGCCAGATGACAAGCTCATTTTGGTTCAACTTCAGCAACTGTGCATTGCATTGCCATGTAATGTAATGTAATGCAATGCTATCTATCTAGCTCTCCCTCTATACTTCCTTTTGGATAAACAGACATATTAGGCAAGCATTTTGGAGCTTTCACCTAAATAACTACAGGTGGTGAGATAAGCTGCACAATATAATTGACCTTTCAGTATATTGTTGCACACACACCATCTATTTAGCAAATGCCCTTGTTATCAACAGCAGCCTTTTAAACTCACCTGAGCTAACAGGTATGTGAGCTGGTTACTCTGCTGCGCTTAAAATTTCTTTTTTGGTTTGCTACAATGCCTTTTCTGAAACGTTGTCTCCCTCTGCTGGAACACTGACTTCTTTCATTTAATGCCTGCAGACTATAAAAGAGAAACCAACCCAAAAAGTTTGGTTGATTAGTCTGTGGCATTCTTTTAAACTGTTGCTTATGGCGGTCTCTGTGAGCTTCTCAGTGACATTCAGCCATCCAGGTATCCCGCCTGCAGTAGACGGAATGTGGCAATGGAACGCTGGCTGCGCGTGTCATAATAGGCTCTGAGCCTTTATATACCTGCGCACAGCAGCAGCCACCTTCAGTCTGCTGCTGGACAGCCAGCAGCAGCAGCAGCAGGAGAGGTAATTAATCAGCAACCCTCCTGCTAAGGGTAGACAGCTGCTCGTTCCACCCCCCCCCCCGCCTTAATTGGTTCTCCTCCCTTCCAACGGTGTTGAGGCGGGTGGGAACAGCCGGGGGTTGAGGGTACTGTGCTAAAAGAGGTGGAGTTATGCAGATCTAAAACGCGTGGATTGCAGCAGCAGCAAGCCGAAAAGTGCAGGCATGTGAGGGATCTAGAGGTTGACAGCATGTCTTCTTAACGGGAGTCCAGGTGGCCATCTCCACAAATGGACTTTTCAGAATCCTTGGGTGGCACCGTAGTCGGAAACCAATTCTGGTTATCGCTTCTCGGCCTTTTGGCTAAGATCAAGTGTAGTATCTGTTCTTATCAGTTTAATATCTGATACGTCCCCTATCTGGGGACCATATATTAAATGGATTTTTAGAACAGGGAGATGGAAAAAGAGCTTGCTCTGTCCACTCCACGCATTGACCTGGTATTGCAGTATCTCCAGGACCGGTGCACCCCTTCTTTAATGCAGTTTCTAAAATCAGAAAGAATTGAATTCAATGCTTTTTGTTCATTTTGCTTGTTTGTCGGATTTTGGGATGGACTCTTTGGCTTTGCTTTTCTTCTCCTCATTGGATTTTTCATGTTAAAAGTTGCAGAAGCCAGATGACAAGCTCATTTTGGTTCAACTTCAGCAACTGTGCATTGCATTGCCATGTAATGTAATGTAATGCAATGCTATCTATCTAGCTCTCCCTCTATACTTCCTTTTGGATAAACAGACATATTAGGCAAGCATTTTGGAGCTTTCACCTAAATAACTACAGGTGGTGAGATAAGCTGCACAATATAATTGACCTTTCAGTATATTGTTGCACACACACCATCTATTTAGCAAATGCCCTTGTTATCAACAGCAGCCTTTTAAACTCACCTGAGCTAACAGGTATGTGAGCTGGTTACTCTGCTGCGCTTAAAATTTCTTTTTTGGTTTGCTACAATGCCTTTTCTGAAACGTTGTCTCCCTCTGCTGGAACACTGACTTCTTTCATTTAATGCCTGCAGACTATAAAAGAGAAACCAACCCAAAAAGTTTGGTTGATTAGTCTGTGGCATTCTTTTAAACTGTTGCTTATGGCGGTCTCTGTGAGCTTCTCAGTGACATTCAGCCATCCAGGTATCCCGCCTGCAGTAGACGGAATGTGGCAATGGAACGCTGGCTGCGCGTGTCATAATAGGCTCTGAGCCTTTATATACCTGCGCACAGCAGCAGCCACCTTCAGTCTGCTGCTGGACAGCCAGCAGCAGCAGCAGCAGGAGAGGTAATTAATCAGCAACCCTCCTGCTAAGGGTAGACAGCTGCTCGTTCCACCCCCCCCCCCGCCTTAATTGGTTCTCCTCCCTTCCAACGGTGTTGAGGCGGGTGGGAACAGCCGGGGGTTGAGGGTACTGTGCTAAAAGAGGTGGAGTTATGCAGATCTAAAACGCGTGGATTGCAGCAGCAGCAAGCCGAAAAGTGCAGGCATGTGAGGGATCTAGAGGTTGACAGCATGTCTTCTTAACGGGAGTCCAGGTGGCCATCTCCACAAATGGACTTTTCAGAATCCTTGGGTGGCACCATAGTCGGAAACCAATTCTGGTTATCGCTTCTCGGCCTTTTGGCTAAGATCAAGTGTAGTATCTGTTCTTTTAAGAACACAAGAGCTACGATCTACACTTGACGAGAGCGATCGAACTCGGAAGGAGAAGAGCTTCGGAGCCCAGCTGACATCGGAGAAGGAAGGCGGATATCGGTGGGAGGAAGAAGCTCTAAAGAATCCAGAAGAAGACGAAGACTCGGAGAAGAATCGGGCTGTCCTGTGGAATCTTCGAGGAAGAAAATCATCGAGACAAAGACCTTTCGGGGAATTTGTCCAGAACACGACGGGAGAAGAATCTGCATAGCTCCACCCATTCCGGGAAGAGTTCCAGATCCAGCTCCAAGAAGTAACTGCAGGAGGAAAGCCATGGCAAGCGCTGCGAGGAAGGCCGAAAAGAAGAGCCTGGAGCAGGGGACAGCCAGGAGGGCCCAGCCAGGAGCCGATTCTGCCCCCAAGGACTCTGCCTCCACGACTGGCCAGCAGAAGGGACCCCAGAAGCCCCGCCACGAAGCTCCAGCCCTGTAGCCATGGATGCGGCAGACGGTGGCCCTGAAGCTGAAGGAAGTGGATGGGAGGGTGCCGGACATGTCCTCGGACGTGTTCTGCCAGAAGATGCTGCTGGATCGAGGCTTCTCCAGGTCGGACACCCTCAGCATCCAGACCTTCTTTACGGGGATCTTCTTCGTCACCTTCGCCACTGTGAACACCTGCAGGAGGTTCTGGGAAATGGTAAGCGCAAAAGGACCGGATAATTCTTTCTCTGCCTTTACAGGTAGCTGCCCTATCCAGAGGGACGAAAGGAGGATCACGGTCTCCATGCGCAACCCGCACACCCCAGGCCAAGACATCTGTACCTTCCTGAGACGCTTCTGTTTGGTTGTGAAGGAACCCTCTCACATCCTGAATGGACTCGGCTTCTGGACAGGTAAGTGGTCAGTGACCGTTAGACTTCACAGGGACCTGGCGTACTCAGACGGACTTCGGCACCTGCCCCCGACATTCTCCCTGGGCAACTCCTACGGCCTCATCTATTACCCGGACATGCCGCGGAACTGCAGGAGATGCGGCAAGAACGGCCACGAGATGAAGGACTGCAAGGAGGATGCCTGCAGGATTTGTCGAGTGACGGGACACAGCTCGAAGGACTGCCCGAAGAAGACGTCCTGCAACCTGTGTGGGCTGGCGGCTCATCTGTACAAGGATTGCCCCAAGCGTGAGAGATCCTGGGCATCGGTGGTTGCGACGACCCCAGCTACGGAGGACAAGGCCCCGACGACCAGGCCTGTGAAGGTCAAGGACGCGACGACCAAGGCCCCAGCGGCCAAGGCCGAGACGACCAAGGCCAAAGCGGTAAAGGAGTCGGTGGCCAAAGCCCCAGCGACGGTCCCAGCAGCTCCGAAGCAGAAGAAAAAGTCAAAGGAGGGTAAGAGTTCTGTCACCCCTCTCTCGATCCCTCCCCCTGCCACCCCCGTCCAATCCCCCCCCACCCCGGCCACCCCTGCTGAGGATTCCACTTCCTCTTCCTCCTTCCCCTACTCCTCAGCAGGTGTCCTTTCCCCTGCCCCGGCAGCCACTCTCCCTCCCCAGACCATGGTAGCGGTGGAATTAACCTTTCCTCCACCCGCCGCTATCTATTCCGAGGAGGATTTTCCCCTTCTTGTCTCCCCAGTTCCAACCCGGGGAAAGAGGAAGGTGGAGGACAGCCCTGCTACTGAATCCTCCAAAAAGAAGATTCTGGATTTCGTAGGCGAAAAGGAGGATACCCTCCCTGAGCCAGAAGAGATGGAGCACATGGTTGAGACCCTGGTGGCCGAGCCAGAAGAGGAGGAACTGGTGGTCGCCGAGATCGAGGCCGCGCTGCTTGACCAGATGGAGGAAGAGGGCCTGCTGGTGATCCCGTCACCAGCAGTCAACACCGACGAGGGACCACCCGACCGGAGTGGTAACTAAGGTGTATGGCCTGCGCTAACTTTTTCTTTTTTCCCTACATGATGGCTAATATTCACTTATTTTCCATTAATGTCAGGAGCATCAAGGACAAGTTTAGACGTCAGACTATTTATGCCTTCCTTACTTCCCAGTTGTGTGATGTTTATATGTTGCAGTAATGTTCCCTTCCCTCCTCTAGGTCCTTCAAACATCTGGCCAGGGAGTGGTCCCACGGTCCATCCTACTGGTCCGGTGGGGGTGACTGCAAGTCTGCGGGGGTCGCAATTCTGATCAGGGGGGGCGCATTCACGCTTGAGTCCGTCCAGGAGCTCATCTGCGGCAGGGCTCTTGTTGTAGATGGCAACTGGGCGGGAGAACCTGTCAGGTTCATCAACGTGTATGCGTCCCCACTGAAGAATGAGCGTTTGGAGCTTTTCCAGACCCTGCGGCTTCAGCTTGCCACCACCAGGACCTTAGTGATGGCCGGGGATTTCAACTGCCCCATCGAGGAGGATGGTCGTAGTTCTGGCACATCTGCCAAGTTGGACATCACGTCCAAGCTGCTCATCGAGATGGTAACCGAGGCTTCTCTTCAGGATGTGGTGGGCTCCATGGGGAGAGGCTCCACGAACTATTCATGGAGCCGACCCGATGGCTCACTCCGCTCCAGGATTGACTTTGTGTTCACCTCTCGGGCAGTCAGGCAGAGTAGGCACTCGATGGTCTCCTGCTTCTTCTCCGACCACAGAGCCATTCACTTACAAGGTGTCCTCGGCGACGGTTTTCCGTCCGGCCCCGGCTCCTGGAAGCTGAATTGTGCTCTGCTGGCTCAGAATGAAGTCGTGGAGGAGCTGAGAGCAGCCTACGCAATGTGGCAGTCCTACAAGGGTAGCTTCCAAACAGTCTCTGATTGGTGGGAATATGTTAAACTTGAGTTTCGCTGTTTCTTTCAGGCCAAGGGTCGACAACAGGCGTGTGAGAAGAGGAGGGACTTCAGAGGGCTGCAGCGCGAGCTGCGGTCGCTGCAGGACCTTCTTCACTGCGGCTGGGACGTGAGGGAGGAGCTGGAGGAGACCAAGAAGAGCCTGAAAAGGCACTTTGAGGAGGAGTCCAAGCGAATCGTCTTCCGTTCCAAAGTGGAGAATCTGGAGAAGGGTGAGAAATGTAACTCATTCTTTTTCAGGAAACTTCATGCCGGTCACACGCCCCTGAACGAGCTGCGAGACGAGAGCGGAAACATGCGACGTGGGAAGGAGGACGTGATGAGGGTCGTCAGCGACTTCTACAGCGAACTCTACTCCCACAAGACTACCGACCCCGACGCTGCTGATAAGTTCCTGTCAGGTATCACTAACCATCTTGATCCTGCAGGCACGGCAGCCTTGGACAAACCTCTGATGGTGGGCGAATTGCTCTCTGCCGCTAAATCCTTTAGGACCGGCAGGACCCCGGGCAGTGATGGTCTTCCAGCGGAGCTCTATGTAGCGCTGGGAGACCTCATCTGTCCGGACCTGTTGGACCTGTACGAGGAGATGGTGGTGGAGGGTAGAATGCCTCCATCTTTGAGGGAAGGAATGGTCACGATCCTGTACAAGCGGAAGGGAGAGAGGTGCGACCTGAGGAATTGGCGTCCCATCACTCTGCTCAACGTGGACTACAAGATCCTGGCCAAGACGATGGCGACACGACTTAAGACGGTCATCGGACGGATCATCCACCCGGACCAGACCTGCGGCATCCCTGGACGTCGCATCGCAGACAGCCTCGCTCTCGTGCGGGACACGGTCGAGTACATCAAGGTCCGCCGCGCACACGCGGCCCTGGTCTCCTTGGATCAGGAGAAGGCCTTCGACCGGGTTTCCCACGAGTTCATGGGCCGAGCTCTGCACCGGTTAGGTTTGGGTAACATGTTTTGTTCGTATGTCCGTCTGATGTATTTTGATATCCACAGCTCGGTGTTGGTGAACGGCTGGAAGACTGACCCCTTCCCTGTCCTCTCTGGGGTCAGACAAGGCTGCCCTCTATCACCTCTTCTTTTTGTTTGTGTTATAGAACTCTTCGCAGAGGCTATCCGGCAGAATGAAGAGATCAGAGGGATCACCGCACCGGGTCCGGGACGACACGAGGTCAAGTGCTCGCTCTACATGGACGACGTCACCGTCTTCTGCGCTGATCGTGGTTCAGTCGACGCCCTCGTCCAGACGTGTGAGAGGTTCGGCCGGGCTTCAGGGGCCAAAGTCAACTGCAGGAAGTCGGAAGCCATGCTCTTCGGGGATTGGCAGCCGGCCTCCTCCGCCCCCTTCCCCTTCAACATTCAACCGGATTTCCTCAAGGTGCTGGGAGTCTGGTTCGGGAAGGAAGGAGCGGCCCTCAAGTCCTGGCAAGAACGCTTGGCCAAGGTGAAGCAACGGATCGGACTCTGGAGCCTCAGACACCTCACTTGTGAGGGTAAGGCACTCGTCCTGCGTAATGAGGTCCTGCCCGTCTTGCAGTACACGGCGCAGGCCTGGCCCCCACACGTCACTGTGTGCAGGGCCATTACCAGGACAGTGTTTCACTTTGTCTGGGGATCCAAGATGGACAGAGTCAGGCGGGCCGTCATGTACAAGGAGCCTCGCAAGGGTGGGAAGGGCGTTCCAGATATCCCCACCCTCCTGCGATCCTCTTTTGTGTGTGATTGTGTCCGCCGGACTTTGCAAGTCAAGAATGGCTCCGCGGGCAGGTCCATGTCTCGCTTCTTCCTGCTTCCTCTTTGGAGGCGACTCGGCTGGGACAAGTGGGACAGCTCCTTCCCCTACAACTGGACGACGCCATGGTTCTACGGAGACGTCGTTCGATTTGTGGGGGAGCATCAACTGGAGGGACTCAAGCCCGACTTGTGGAAGCCCAAAACTATCCACAAGCTAATCAGAGCCAAGGATGACGTGGAGAACATCACAGGACTTCACCAGGACACGCTGGAGACTGTGTGGACAAATGTGTCGTCTGACAGGCTGACCAACGGGCACAAGGACTTGTCGTGGATGGCGATTCAGGGCGGACTGACCGTCCGGTCATTCATGCATGCCCGGAACCTGTGCAAGACCCGGTACTGCCCAAGGTGCCCCTTCGTGGAGGAAACATCTTTGCACACTTTTTGGGACTGCGGATTTGCACAGCGCCTATTGACTGCACTTGAGGACGACCTGAGGAACTCTGTCCCCAGGGCGAGCCTATCGCACCATTCTGTGCTTTACGGACTCTTCCCTGGGGTTCATACCGTCGGAGCCATCCAGGAGGCTTGGCGCCTTATGAACTGCTTCAAGGATGCCGTTTGGGTCGCCAGGAACCGGCTCATCTTGAGGAGGGAGAGGATGTCCATCCAGGATTGCCGCAGGCTGATCCACAGCCTGCTCAGAGACTATTCCATCATGGACGGTCCGGAGGACGAGGATGAGGACTAAACCCCTCCTCCCCCTCTCCCCTTATGTGTCTTGTCTTTCAATAAAGCTTCGGGCCTGTGATTTTCCCCTCCCCATCCCCTTTTTCCCAATCCCCATCGCTTATCACGGTTCGTCGTACTGTATTGATTGACATGCTTTTTCTTTCAGATTGAGTGTTTTGTGTAGCATAGGGGTGTGATGTGTCTAGTTAGTGCGTCGTATCCTCATGCTATGTAAATATGATGTAGAATTCTGTGTGTACTGGGCTGCGGCACTGTACACTGTCTGTTAACTTATTTTTTGTGCTAATAAAAGATATATTCAATCAAAAAAAAAAAAATCTGTTCTTATCAGTTTAATATCTGATACGTCCCCTATCTGGGGACCATATATTAAATGGATTTTTAGAACAGGGAGATGGAAAAAGAGCTTGCTCTGTCCACTCCACGCATTGACCTGGTATTGCAGTATCTCCAGGACCGGTGCACCCCTTCTTTAATGCAGTTTCTAAAATCAGAAAGAATTGAATTCAATGCTTTTTGTTCATTTTGCTTGTTTGTCGGATTTTGGGATGGACTCTTTGGCTTTGCTTTTCTTCTCCTCATTGGATTTTTCATGTTAAAAGTTGCAGAAGCCAGATGACAAGCTCATTTTGGTTCAACTTCAGCAACTGTGCATTGCATTGCCATGTAATGTAATGTAATGCAATGCTATCTATCTAGCTCTCCCTCTATACTTCCTTTTGGATAAACAGACATATTAGGCAAGCATTTTGGAGCTTTCACCTAAATAACTACAGGTGGTGAGATAAGCTGCACAATATAATTGACCTTTCAGTATATTGTTGCACACACACCATCTATTTAGCAAATGCCCTTGTTATCAACAGCAGCCTTTTAAACTCACCTGAGCTAACAGGTATGTGAGCTGGTTACTCTGCTGCGCTTAAAATTTCTTTTTTGGTTTGCTACAATGCCTTTTCTGAAACGTTGTCTCCCTCTGCTGGAACACTGACTTCTTTCATTTAATGCCTGCAGACTATAAAAGAGAAACCAACCCAAAAAGTTTGGTTGATTAGTCTGTGGCATTCTTTTAAACTGTTGCTTATGGCGGTCTCTGTGAGCTTCTCAGTGACATTCAGCCATCCAGGTATCCCGCCTGCAGTAGACGGAATGTGGCAATGGAACGCTGGCTGCGCGTGTCATAATAGGCTCTGAGCCTTTATATACCTGCGCACAGCAGCAGCCACCTTCAGTCTGCTGCTGGACAGCCAGCAGCAGCAGCAGCAGGAGAGGTAATTAATCAGCAACCCTCCTGCTAAGGGTAGACAGCTGCTCGTTCCACCCCCCCCCCCGCCTTAATTGGTTCTCCTCCCTTCCAACGGTGTTGAGGCGGGTGGGAACAGCCGGGGGTTGAGGGTACTGTGCTAAAAGAGGTGGAGTTATGCAGATCTAAAACGCGTGGATTGCAGCAGCAGCAAGCCGAAAAGTGCAGGCATGTGAGGGATCTAGAGGTTGACAGCATGTCTTCTTAACGGGAGTCCAGGTGGCCATCTCCACAAATGGACTTTTCAGAATCCTTGGGTGGCACCGTAGTCGGAAACCAATTCTGGTTATCGCTTCTCGGCCTTTTGGCTAAGATCAAGTGTAGTATCTGTTCTTATCAGTTTAATATCTGATACGTCCCCTATCTGGGGACCATATATTAAATGGATTTTTAGAACAGGGAGATGGAAAAAGAGCTTGCTCTGTCCACTCCACGCATTGACCTGATATTGCAGTATCTCCAGGACCGGTGCACCCCTTCTTTAATGCAGTTTCTAAAATCAGAAAGAATTGAATTCAATGCTTTTTGTTCATTTTGCTTGTTTGTCGGATTTTGGGATGGACTCTTTGGCTTTGCTTTTCTTCTCCTCATTGGATTTTTCATGTTAAAAGTTGCAGAAGCCAGATGACAAGCTCATTTTGGTTCAACTTCAGCAACTGTGCATTGCATTGCCATGTAATGTAATGTAATGCAATGCTATCTATCTAGCTCTCCCTCTATACTTCCTTTTGGATAAACAGACATATTAGGCAAGCATTTTGGAGCTTTCACCTAAATAACTACAGGTGGTGAGATAAGCTGCACAATATAATTGACCTTTCAGTATATTGTTGCACACACACCATCTATTTAGCAAATGCCCTTGTTATCAACAGCAGCCTTTTAAACTCACCTGAGCTAACAGGTATGTGAGCTGGTTACTCTGCTGCGCTTAAAATTTCTTTTTTGGTTTGCTACAATGCCTTTTCTGAAACGTTGTCTCCCTCTGCTGGAACACTGACTTCTTTCATTTAATGCCTGCAGACTATAAAAGAGAAACCAACCCAAAAAGTTTGGTTGATTAGTCTGTGGCATTCTTTTAAACTGTTGCTTATGGCGGTCTCTGTGAGCTTCTCAGTGACATTCAGCCATCCAGGTATCCCGCCTGCAGTAGACGGAATGTGGCAATGGAACGCTGGCTGCGCGTGTCATAATAGGCTCTGAGCCTTTATATACCTGCGCACAGCAGCAGCCACCTTCAGTCTGCTGCTGGACAGCCAGCAGCAGCAGCAGCAGGAGAGGTAATTAATCAGCAACCCTCCTGCTAAGGGTAGACAGCTGCTCGTTCCCCCCCCCCCCCACCTTAATTGGTTCTCCTCCCTTCCAACGGTGTTGAGGCGGGTGGGAACAGCCGGGGGTTGAGGGTACTGTGCTAAAAGAGGTGGAGTTATGCAGATCTAAAACGCGTGGATTGCAGCAGCAGCAAGCCGAAAAGTGCAGGCATGTGAGGGATCTAGAGGTTGACAGCATGTCTTCTTAACGGGAGTCCAGGTGGCCATCTCCACAAATGGACTTTTCAGAATCCTTGGGTGGCACCGTAGTCGGAAACCAATTCTGGTTATCGCTTCTCGGCCTTTTGGCTAAGATCAAGTGTAGTATCTGTTCTTATCAGTTTAATATCTGATACGTCCCCTATCTGGGGACCATATATTAAATGGATTTTTAGAACAGGGAGATGGAAAAAGAGCTTGCTCTGTCCACTCCATGCATTGACCTGGTATTGCAGTATCTCCAGGACCGGTGCACCCCTTCTTTAATGCAGTTTCTAAAATCAGAAAGAATTGAATTCAATGCTTTTTGTTCATTTTGCTTGTTTGTCGGATTTTGGGATGGACTCTTTGTCTTTGCTTTTCTTCTCCTCATTGGATTTTTCATGTTAAAAGTTGCAGAAGCCAGATGACAAGCTCATTTTGGTTCAAGTTCAGCAACTGTGCATTGCCTTGCCATGTAATGTAATGTAATGCAATGCTATCTATCTAGCTCTCCCTCTATACTTCCTTTTGGATAAACAGACATATTAGGCAAGCATTTTGGAGCTTTCACCTAAATAACTACAGGTGGTGAGATAAGCTGCACAATATAATTGACCTTTCAGTATATTGTTGCACACACACCATCTATTTAGCAAATGCCCTTGTTATCAACAGCAGCCTTTTAAACTCACCTGAGCTAACAGGTATGTGAGCTGGTTACTCTGCTGCGCTTAAAATTTCTTTTTTGGTTTGCTACAATGCCTTTTCTGAAACGTTGTCTCCCTCTGCTGGAACACTGACTTCTTTCATTTAATGCCTGCAGACTATAAAAGAGAAACCAACCCAAAAAGTTTGGTTGATTAGTCTGTGGCATTCTTTTAAACTGTTGCTTATGGCGGTCTCTGTGAGCTTCTCAGTGACATTCAGCCATCCAGGTATCCCGCCTGCAGTAGACGGAATGTGGCAATGGAACGCTGGCTGCGCGTGTCATAATAGGCTCTGAGTCTTTATATACCTGCGCACAGCAGCAGCCACCTTCAGTCTGCTGCTGGACAGCCAGCAGCAGCAGCAGCAGGAGAGGTAATTAATCAGCAACCCTCCTGCTAAGGGTAGACAGCTGCTCGTTCCACCCCCCCCCCCCCGCCTTAATTGGTTCTCCTCCCTTCCAACGGTGTTGAGGCGGGTGGGAACAGCCGGGGGTTGAGGGTACTGTGCTAAAAGAGGTGGAGTTATGCAGATCTAAAACGCGTGGATTGCAGCAGCAGCAAGCCGAAAAGTGCAGGCATGTGAGGGATCTAGAGGTTGACAGCATGTCTTCTTAACGGGAGTCCAGGTGGCCATCTCCACAAATGGACTTTTCAGAATCCTTGGGTGGCACCGTAGTCGGAAACCAATTCTGGTTATCGCTTCTCGGCCTTTTGGCTAAGATCAAGTGTAGTATCTGTTCTTATCAGTTTAATATCTGATACGTCCCCTATCTGGGGACCATATATTAAATGGATTTTTAGAACAGGGAGATGGAAAAAGAGCTTGCTCTGTCCACTCCACGCATTGACCTGGTATTGCAGTATCTCCAGGACCGATGCACCCCTTCTTTAATGCAGTTTCTAAAATCAGAAAGAATTGAATTCAATGCTTTTTGTTCATTTTGCTTGTTTGTCGGATTTTGGGATGGACTCTTTGGCTTTGCTTTTCTTCTCCTCATTGGATTTTTCATGTTAAAAGTTGCAGAAGCCAGATGACAAGCTCATTTTGGTTCAACTTCAGCAACTGTGCATTGCATTGCCATGTAATGTAATGTAATGCAATGCTATTTATCTAGCTCTCCCTCTATACTTCCTTTTGGATAAACAGACATATTAGGCAAGCATTTTGGAGCTTTCACCTAAATAACTACAGGTGGTGAGATAAGCTGCACAATATAATTGACCTTTCAGTATATTGTTGCACACACACCATCTATTTAGCAAATGCCCTTGTTATCAACAGCAGCCTTTTAAACTCACCTGAGCTAACAGGTATGTGAGCTGGTTACTCTGCTGCGCTTAAAATTTCTTTTTTGGTTTGCTACAATGCCTTTTCTGAAACGTTGTCTCCCTCTGCTGGAACACTGACTTCTTTCATTTAATGCCTGCAGACTATAAAAGAGAAACCAACCCAAAAAGTTTGGTTGATTAGTCTGTGGCATTCTTTTAAACTGTTGCTTATGGCGGTCTCTGTGAGCTTCTCAGTGACATTCAGCCATCCAGGTATCCCGCCTGCAGTAGACGGAATGTGGCAATGGAACGCTGGCTGCGCGTGTCATAATAGGCTCTGAGCCTTTATATACCTGCGCACAGCAGCAGCCACCTTCAGTCTGCTGCTGGATAGCCAGCAGCAGCAGCAGCAGGAGAGGTAATTAATCAGCAACCCTCCTGCTAAGGGTAGACAGCTGCTCGTTCCACCCCCCCCCCGCCTTAATTGGTTCTCCTCCCTTCCAACGGTGTTGAGGCGGGTGGGAACAGCCGGGGGTTGAGGGTACTGTGCTAAAAGAGGTGGAGTTATGCAGATCTAAAACGCGTGGATTGCAGCAGCAGCAAGCCGAAAAGTGCAGGCATGTGAGGGATCTAGAGGTTGACAGCATGTCTTCTTAACGGGAGTCCAGGTGGCCATCTCCACAAATGGACTTTTCAGAATCCTTGGGTGGCACCGTAGTCGGAAACCAATTCTGGTTATCGCTTCTCGGCCTTTTGGCTAAGATCAAGTGTAGTATCTGTTCTTATCAGTTTAATATCTGATACGTCCCCTATCTGGGGACCATATATTAAATGGATTTTTAGAACAGGGAGATGGAAAAAGAGCTTGCTCTGTCCACTCCACGCATTGACCTGGTATTGCAGTATCTCCAGGACCGGTGCACCCCTTCTTTAATGCAGTTTCTAAAATCAGAAAGAATTGAATTCAATGCTTTTTGTTCATTTTGCTTGTTTGTCGGATTTTGGGATGGACTCTTTGGCGTTGCTTTTCTTCTCCTCATTGGATTTTTCATGTTAAAAGTTGCAGAAGCTAGATGACAAGCTCATTTTGGTTCAACTTCAGCAACTGTGCATTGCATTGCCATGTAATGTAATGTAATGCAATGCTATCTATCTAGCTCTCCCTCTATACTTCCTTTTGGATAAACAGACATATTAGGCAAGCATTTTGGAGCTTTCACCTAAATAACTACAGGTGGTGAGATAAGCTGCACAATATAATTGACCTTTCAGTATATTGTTGCACACACACCATCTATTTAGCAAATGCCCTTGTTATCAACAGCAGCCTTTTAAACTCACCTGAGCTAACAGGTATGTGAGCTGGTTACTCTGCTGCGCTTAAAATTTCTTTTTTGGTTTGCTACAATGCCTTTTCTGAAACGTTGTCTCCCTCTGCTGGAACACTGACTTCTTTCATTTAATGCCTGCAGACTATAAAAGAGAAACCAACCCAAAAAGTTTGGTTGATTAGTCTGTGGCATTCTTTTAAACTGTTGCTTATGGCGGTCTCTGTGAGCTTCTCAGTGACATTCAGCCATCCAGGTATCCCGCCTGCAGTAGACGGAATGTGGCAATGGAACGCTGGCTGCGCGTGTCATAATAGGCTCTGAGCCTTTATATACCTGCGCACAGCAGCAGCCACCTTCAGTCTGCTGCTGGACAGCCAGCAGCAGCAGCAGGAGAGGTAATTAATCAGCAACCCTCCTGCTAAGGGTAGACAGCTGCTCGTTCCACCCCCCCCCCGCCTTAATTGGTTCTCCTCCCTTCCAACGGTGTTGAGGCGGGTGGGAACAGCCGGGGGTTGAGGGTACTGTGCTAAAAGAGGTGGAGTTATGCAGATCTAAAACGCGTGGATTGCAGCAGCAGCAAGCCGAAAAGTGCAGGCATGTGAGGGATCTAGAGGTTGACAGCATGTCTTCTTAACGGGAGTCCAGGTGGCCATCTCCACAAATGGACTTTTCAGAATCCTTGGGTGGCACCGTAGTCGGAAACCAATTCTGGTTATCGCTTCTCGGCCTTTTGGCTAAGATCAAGTGTAGTATCTGTTCTTATCAGTTTAATATCTGATACGTCCCCTATCTGGGGACCATATATTAAATGGATTTTTAGAACAGGGAGATGGAAAAAGAGCTTGCTCTGTCCACTCCACGCATTGACCTGGTATTGCAGTATCTCCATTACCGGTGCACCCCTTCTTTAATGCAGTTTCTAAAATCAGAAAGAATTGAATTCAAAGCTTTTTGTTCATTTTGCTTGTTTGTCGGATTTTGGGATGGACTCTTTGGCTTTGCTTTTCTTCTCCTCATTGGATTTTTCATGTTAAAAGTTGCAGAAGCCAGATGACAAGCTCATTTTGGTTCAACTTCAGCAACTGTGCATTGCATTGCCATGTAATGTAATGTAATGCAATGCTATCTATCTAGCTCTCCCTCTATACTTCCTTTTGGATAAACAGACATATTAGGCAAGCATTTTGGAGCTTTCACCTAAATAACTACAGGTGGTGAGATAAGCTGCACAATATAATTGACCTTTCAGTATATTGTTGCACACACACCATCTATTTAGCAAATGCCCTTGTTATCAACAGCAGCCTTTTAAACTCACCTGAGCTAACAGGTATGTGAGCTGGTTACTCTGCTGCGCTTAAAATTTCTTTTTTGGTTTGCTACAATGCCTTTTCTGAAACGTTGTCTCCCTCTGCTGGAACACTGACTTCTTTCATTTAATGCCTGCAGACTATAAAAGAGAAACCAACCCAAAAAGTTTGGTTGATTAGTCTGTGGCATTCTTTTAAACTGTTGCTTATGGCGGTCTCTGTGAGCTTCTCAGTGACATTCAGCCATCCAGGTATCCCGCCTGCAGTAGACGGAATGTGGCAATGGAACGCTGGCTGCGCGTGTCATAATTGGCTCTGAGCCTTTATATACCTGCGCACAGCAGCAGCCACCTTCAGTCTGCTGCTGGACAGCCAGCAGCAGCAGCAGCAGGAGAGGTAATTAATCAGCAACCCTCCTGCTAAGGGTAGACAGCTGCTCGTTCCACCCCCCCCCCGCCTTAATTGGTTCTCCTCCCTTCCAACGGTGTTGAGGCGGGTGGGAACAGCCAGGGGTTGAGGGTACTGTGCTAAAAGAGGTGGAGTTATGCAGATCTAAAACGCGTGGATTGCAGCAGCAGCAAGCCGAAAAGTGCAGGCATGTGAGGGATCTAGAGGTTGACAGCATGTCTTCTTAACGGGAGTCCAGGTGGCCATCTCCACAAATGGACTTTTCAGAATCCTTGGGTGGCACCGTAGTCGGAAACCAATTCTGGTTATCGCTTCTCGGCCTTTTGGCTAAGATCAAGTGTAGTATCTGTTCTTATCAGTTTAATATCTGATACGTCCCCTATATGGGGACCATATATTAAATGGATTTTTAGAACAGGGAGATGGAAAAAGAGCTTGCTCTGTCCACTCCACGCATTGACCTGGTATTGCAGTATCTCCAGGACCGGTGCACCCCTTCTTTAATGCAGTTTCTAAAATCAGAAAGAATTGAATTCAATGCTTTTTGTTCATTTTGCTTGTTTGTCGGATTTTTGGATGGACTCTTTGGCTTTGCTTTTCTTCTCCTCATTGGATTTTTCATGTTAAAAGTTGCAGAAGCCAGATGACAAGCTCATTTTGGTTCAACTTCAGCAACTGTGCATTGCATAGCCATGTAATGTAATGTAATGCAATGCTATCTATCTAGCTCTCCCTCTATACTTCCTTTTGGATAAACAGACATATTAGGCAAGCATTTTGGAGCTTTCACCTAAATAACTACAGGTGGTGAGATAAGCTGCACAATATAATTGACCTTTCAGTATATTGTTGCACACACACCATCTATTTAGCAAATGCCCTTGTTATCAACAGCAGCCTTTTAAACTCACCTGAGCTAACAGGTATGTGAGCTGGTTACTCTGCTGCGCTTAAAATTTCTTTTTTGGTTTGCTACAATGCCTTTTCTGAAACGTTGTCTCCCTCTGCTGGAACACTGACTTCTTTCATTTAATGTCTGCAGACTATAAAAGAGAAACCAACCCAAAAAGTTTGGTTGATTAGTCTGTGGCATTCTTTTAAACTGTTGCTTATGGCGGTCTCTGTGAGCTTCTCAGTGACATTCAGCCATCCAGGTATCCCGCCTGCAGTAGACGGAATGTGGCAATGGAACGCTGGCTGCGCGTGTCATAATAGGCTCTGAGCCTTTATATACCTGCGCACAGCAGCAGCCACCTTCAGTCTGCTGCTGGACAGCCAGCAGCAGCAGCAGCAGGAGAGGTAATTAATCAGGAACCCTCCTGCTAAGGGTAGACAGCTGCTCGTTCCACCCCCCCCCCGCCTTAATTGGTTCTCCTCCCTTCCAACGGTGTTGAGGCGGGTGGGAACAGCCGGGGGTTGAGGGTACTGTGCTAAAAGAGGTGGAGTTATGCAGATCTAAAACGCGTGGATTGCAGCAGCAGCAAGCCGAAAAGTGCAGGCATGTGAGGGATCTAGAGGTTGACAGCATGTCTTCTTAACGGGAGTCCAGGTGGCCATCTCCACAAATGGACTTTTCAGAATCCTTGGGTGGCACCGTAGTCGGAAACCAATTCTGGTTATCGCTTCTCGGCCTTTTGGCTAAGATCAAGTGTAGTATCTTTCGAAAAGGCGGTTTTGGATGTTGGCCGCCCTAGTAGATTGATACATTATGCACACTGGGGTTTAGGCGCTTGTTAGTACGCCAGGTGGCTAATATAGTCATATGGTGGAAAGCATGGCCCCCCAGGATCGACGCCATTGGGCCGGGGAAGATCGAAAGCCCGAAGTGTGAAGTGCCCCAGGAGTGGTGACCCTGGGGTGCCTTAACTCACTGGGATTGGGAACCCCACTTGAGTTTATGGCACATTTGCACAAGCACTTCAAATTTTCTTTCTTCGCACACACCCTTATTCCGGGCCTTCTGGCCTTAGGATGGGGAATTTTTCAATTCCCGGTCGAAGGTCCGGGCAGTATTATACTGTGAAACCTTCACTATTTATTTAATTTCTTTGTCACTGTGTGTCCACTTATTCACGTGTGTCACGTCCTACTAGAATTTTGTCGGGATGCGGTTCCCTTACGGGTTCCTCTCTTGGCAGGTCTAGGGGGGGAGTGTGTGGCCATCAGGTTCCGCTCCCCCCTGAACCCCCCTGGCTCTCCTCTTTCGGGAGGAGAGCGTTGTTGGCTCCCCTCTTCCGGGAGGGGAGCACAGTCTTTGGCTCCCAGTGCCTTGCTCGGGTGAGAACTCGGGCAGGTGCTGGGGGTAAGATTGGGTCGCCTCTGGCTTCGGCTGGAGGTGGCTTTTTGTCCCTGTTCCTCGCTGTGGCCTTTTGGCTCGGAGGGACGGGGAATGGTTTGGGGGACCCTTCTCCTTTTGGAGAGGGTTTCAAGAAGACCAGCATCCTAGTGCACTTTTTTTGTGGCACTTGTCACTTTTTTAAGCGCACTCGGGTTTTGTACACGATTTCGGGCTTTCAAAAAAAAAAAAAAAAAAAAATCTGTTCTTTTCAGTTTAATATCTGATACGTCCCCTATCTGGGGACCATATATTAAATGGATTTTTAGAACAGGGAGATGGAAAAAGAGCTTGCTCTGTCCACTCCACGCATTGACCTGGTATTGCAGTATCTCCAGGACCGGTGCACCCCTTCTTTAATGCAGTTTCTAAAATCAGAAAGAATTGAATTCAATGCTTTTTGTTCATTTTGCTTGTTTGTCGGATTTTGGGATGGACTCTTTGGCTTTGCTTTTCTTCTCCTCATTGGATTTTTCATGTTAAAAGTTGCAGAAGCCAGATGACAAGCTCATTTTGGTTCAACTTCAGCAACTGTGCATTGCATTGCCATGTAATGTAATGTAATGCAATGCTATCTATCTAGCTCTCCCTCTATACTTCCTTTTGGATAAACAGACATATTAGGCAAGCATTTTGGAGCTTTCACCTAAATAACTACAGGTGGTGAGATAAGCTGCACAATATAATTGACCTTTCAGTATATTGTTGCACACACACCATCTATTTAGCAAATGCCCTTGTTATCAACAGCAGCCTTTTAAACTCACCTGAGCTAACAGGTATGTGAGCTGGTTACTCTGCTGCGCTTAAAATTTCTTTTTTGGTTTGCTACAATGCCTTTTCTGAAACGTTGTCTCCCTCTGCTGGAACACTGACTTCTTTCATTTAATGCCTGCAGACTATAAAAGAGAAACCAACCCAAAAAGTTTGGTTGATTAGTCTGTGGCATTCTTTTAAACTGTTGCTTATGGCGGTCTCTGTGAGCTTCTCAGTGACATTCAGCCATCCAGGTATCCCGCCTGCAGTAGACGGAATGTGGCAATGGAACGCTGGCTGCGCGTGTCATAATAGGCTCTGAGCCTTTATATACCTGCGCACAGCAGCAGCCACCTTCAGTCTGCTGCTGGACAGCCAGCAGCAGCAGCAGCAGGAGAGGTAATTAATCAGCAACCCTCCTGCTAAGGGTAGACAGCTGCTCGTTCCACCCCCCCCCGCCTTAATTGGTTCTCCTCCCTTCCAACAGTGTTGAGGCGGGTGGGAACAGCCGGGGGTTGAGGGTACTGTGCTAAAAGAGGTGGAGTTATGCAGATCTAAAACGCGTGGATTGCATCAGCAGCAAGCCGAAAAGTGCAGGCATGTGAGGGATCTAGAGGTTGACAGCATGTCTTCTTAACGGGAGTCCAGGTGGCCATCTCCACAAATGGACTTTTCAGAATCCTTGGGTGGCACCGTAGTCGGAAACCAATTCTGGTTATCGCTTCTCGGCCTTTTGGCTAAGATCAAGTGTAGTATCTGTTCTTATCAGTTTAATATCTGATACGTCCCCTATCTGGGGACCATATATTAAATGGATTTTTAGAACAGGGAGATGGAAAAAGAGCTTGCTCTGTCCACTCCACGCATTGACCTGGTATTGCAGTATCTCCAGGACCGGTGCACCCCTTCTTTAATGCAGTTTCTAAAATCAGAAAGAATTGAATTCAATGCTTTTTGTTCATTTTGCTTGTTTGTCGGATTTTGGGATGGACTCTTTGGCTTTGCTTTTCTTCTCCTCATTGGATTTTTCATGTTAAAAGTTGCAGAAGCCAGATGACAAGCTCATTTTGGTTCAACTTCAGCAACTGTGCATTGCATTGCCATGTAATGTAATGTAATGCAATGCTATCTATCTAGCTCTCCCTCTATACTTCCTTTTGGATAAACAGACATATTAGGCAAGCATTTTGGAGCTTTCACCTAAATAACTACAGGTGGTGAGATAAGCTGCACAATATAATTGACCTTTCAGTATATTGTTGCACACACACCATCTATTTAGCAAATGCCCTTGTTATCAACAGCAGCCTTTTAAACTCACCTGAGCTAACAGGTATGTGAGCTGGTTACTCTGCTGCGCTTAAAATTTCTTTTTTGGTTTGCTACAATGCCTTTTCTGAAACATTGTCTCCCTCTGCTGGAACACTGACTTCTTTCATTTAATGCCTGCAGACTATAAAAGAGAAACCAACCCAAAAAGTTTGGTTGATTAGTCTGTGGCATTCTTTTAAACTGTTGCTTATGGCGGTCTCTGTGAGCTTCTCAGTGACATTCAGCCATCCAGGTATCCCGCCTGCAGTAGACGGAATGTGGCAATGGAACGCTGGCTGCGCGTGTCATAATAGGCTCTGAGCCTTTATATACCTGCGCACAGCAGCAGCCACCTTCAGTCTGCTGCTGGACAGCCAGCAGCAGCAGCAGCAGGAGAGGTAATTAATCAGCAACCCTCCTGCTAAGGGTAGACAGCTGCTCGTTCCACCCCCCCCCGCCTTAATTGGTTCTCCTCCCTTCCAACGGTGTTGAGGCGGGTGGGAACAGCCGGGGGTTGAGGGTACTGTGCTAAAAGAGGTGGAGTTATGCAGATCTAAAACGCGTGGATTGCAGCAGCAGCAAGCCGAAAAGTGCAGGCATGTGAGGGATCTAGAGGTTGACAGCATGTCTTCTTAACGGGAGTCCAGGTGGCCATCTCCACAAATGGACTTTTCAGAATCCTTGGGTGGCACCGTAGTCGGAAACCAATTCTGGTTATCGCTTCTCGGCCTTTTGGCTAAGATCAAGTGTAGTATCTGTTCTTATCAGTTTAATATCTGATAGGTCCCCTATCTGGGGACCATATATTAAATGGATTTTTAGAACAGGGAGATGGAAAAAGAGCTTGCTCTGTCCACTCCACGCATTGACCTGGTATTGCAGTATCTCCAGGACCGGTGCACCCCTTCTTTAATGCAGTTTCTAAAATCAGAAAGAATTGAATTCAATGCTTTTTGTTCATTTTGCTTGTTTGTCGGATTTTGGGATGAACTCTTTGGCTTTGCTTTTCTTCTCCTCATTGGATTTTTCATGTTAAAAGTTGCAGAAGCCAGATGACAAGCTCATTTTGGTTCAACTTCAGCAACTGTGCATTGCATTGCCATGTAATGTAATGTAATGCAATGCTATCTATCTAGCTCTCCCTCTATACTTCCTTTTGGATAAACAGACATATTAGGCAAGCATTTTGGAGCTTTCACCTAAATAACTACAGGTGGTGAGATAAGCTGCACAATATAATTGACCTTTCAGTATATTGTTGCACACACACCATCTATTTAGCAAATGCCCTTGTTATCAACAGCAGCCTTTTAAACTCACCTGAGCTAACAGGTATGTGAGCTGGTTACTCTGCTGCGCTTAAAATTTCTTTTTTGGTTTGCTACAATGCCTTTTCTGAAACGTTGTCTCCCTCTGCTGGAACACTGACTTCTTTCATTTAATGCCTGCAGACTATAAAAGAGAAACCAACCCAAAAAGTTTGGTTGATTAGTCTGTGGCATTCTTTTAAACTGTTGCTTATGGCGGTCTCTGTGAGCTTCTCAGTGACATTCAGCCATCCAGGTATCCCGCCTGCAGTAGACGGAATGTGGCAATGGAACGCTGGCTGCGCGTGTCATAATAGGCTCTGAGCCTTTATATACCTGCGCACAGCAGCAGCCACCTTCAGTCTGCTGCTGGACAGCCAGCAGCAGCAGCAGCAGGAGAGGTAATTAATCAGCAACCCTCCTGCTAAGGGTAGACAGCTGCTCGTTCCACCCCCCCCCCCCGCCTTAATTGGTTCTCCTCCCTTCCAACGGTGTTGAGGCGGGTGGGAACAGCCGGGGGTTGAGGGTACTGTGCTAAAAGAGGTGGAGTTATGCAGATCTAAAACGCGTGGATTGCAGCAGCAGCAAGCCGAAAAGTGCAGGCATGTGAGGGATCTAGAGGTTGACAGCATGTCTTCTTAACGGGAGTCCAGGTGGCCATCTCCACAAATGGACTTTTCAGAATCCATGGGTGGCACCGTAGTCGGAAACCAATTCTGGTTATCGCTTCTCGGCCTTTTGGCTAAGATCAAGTGTAGTATCTGTTCTTATCAGTTTAATATCTGATACGTCCCCTATCTGGGGACCATATATTAAATGGATTTTTAGAACAGGGAGATGGAAAAAGAGCTTGCTCTGTCCACTCCACGCATTGACCTGGTATTGCATTATCTCCAGGACCGGTGCACCCCTTCTTTAATGCAGTTTCTAAAATCAGAAATAATTGAATTCAATGCTTTTTGTTCATTTTGCTTGTTTGTCGGATTTTGGGATGGACTCTTTGGCTTTGCTTTTCTTCTCCTCATTGGATTTTTCATGTTAAAAGTTGCAGAAGCCAGATGACAAGCTCATTTTGGTTCAACTTCAGCAACTGTGCATTGCATTGCCATGTAATGTAATGTAATGCAATGCTATCTATCTAGCTCTCCCTCTATACTTCCTTTTGGATAAACAGACATATTAGGCAAGCATTTTGGAGCTTTCACCTAAATAACTACAGGTGGTGAGATAAGCTGCACAATATAATTGACCTTTCAGTATATTGTTGCACACACACCATCTATTTAGCAAATGTCCTTGTTATCAACAGCAGCCTTTTAAACTCACCTGAGCTAACAGGTATGTGAGCTGGTTACTCTGCTGCGCTTAAAATTTCTTTTTTGGTTTGCTACAATGCCTTTTCTGAAACGTTGTCTCCCTCTGCTGGAACACTGACTTCTTTCATTTAATGCCTGCAGACTATAAAAGAGAAACCAACCCAAAAAGTTTGGTTGATTAGTCTGTGGCATTCTTTTAAACTGTTGCTTATGGCGGTCTCTGTGAGCTTCTCAGTGACATTCAGCCATCCAGGTATCCCGCCTGCAGTAGACGGAATGTGGCAATGGAACGCTGGCTGCGCGTGTCATAATAGGCTCTGAGCCTTTATATACCTGCGCACAGCAGCAGCCACCTTCAGTCTGCTGCTGGACAGCCAGCAGCAGCAGCAGCAGGAGAGGTAATTAATCAGCAACCCTCCTGCTAAGGGTAGACAGCTGCTCGTTCCACCCCCCCACCGCCTTAATTGGTTCTCCTCCCTTCCAACGGTGTTGAGGCGGGTGGGAACAGCCGGGGGTTGAGGGTACTGTGCTAAAAGAGGTGGAGTTATGCAGATCTAAAACGCGTGGATTGCAGCAGCAGCAAGCCGAAAAGTGCAGGCATGTGAGGGATCTAGAGGTTGACAGCATGTCTTCTTAACGGGAGTCCAGGTGGCCATCTCCACAAATGGACTTTTCAGAATCCTTGGGTGGCACCGTAGTCGGAAACCAATTCTGGTTATCGCTTCTCGGCCTTTTGGCTAAGATCAAGTGTAGTATCTGTTCTTATCAGTTTAATATCTGATACGTCCCCTATCTGGGGACCATATATTAAATGGATTTTTAGAACAGGGAGATGGAAAAAGAGCTTGCTCTGTCCACTCCACGCATTGACCTGGTATTGCAGTATCTCCAGGACCGGTGCACCCCTTCTTTAATGCAGTTTCTAAAATCAGAAAGAATTGAATTCAATGCTTTTTGTTCATTTTGCTTGTTTGTCGGATTTTGGGATGGACTCTTTGGCTTTGCTTTTCTTCTCCTCATTGGATTTTTCATGTTAAAAGTTGCAGAAGCCAGATGACAAGCTCATTTTGGTTCAACTTCAGCAACTGTGCATTGCATTGCCATGTAATGTAATGTAATGCAATGCTATCTATCTAGCTCTCCCTCTATACTTCCTTTTGGATAAACAGACATATTAGGCAAGCATTTTGGAGCTTTCACCTAAATAACTACAGGTGGTGAGATAAGCTGCACAATATAATTGACCTTTCAGTATATTGTTGCACACACACCATCTATTTAGCAAATGCCCTTGTTATCAACAGCAGCCTTTTAAACTCACCTGAGCTAACAGGTATGTGAGCTGGTTACTCTGCTGCGCTTAAAATTTATTTTTTGGTTTGCTACAATGCCTTTTCTGAAACGTTGTCTCCCTCTGCTGGAACACTGACTTCTTTCATTTAATGCCTGCAGACTATAAAAGAGAAATCAACCCAAAAAGTTTGGTTGATTAGTCTGTGGCATTCTTTTAAACTGTTGCTTATGGCGGTCTCTGTGAGCTTCTCAGTGACATTCAGCCATCCAGGTATCCCGCCTGCAGTAGACGGAATGTGGCAATGGAACGCTGGCTGCGCGTGTCATAATAGGCTCTGAGCCTTTATATACCTGCGCACAGCAGCAGCCACCTTCAGTCTGCTGCTGGACAGCCAGCAGCAGCAGCAGCAGGAGAGGTAATTAATCAGCAACCCTCCTGCTAAGGGTAGACAGCTGCTCGTTCCACCCCCCCCCCCCGCCTTAATTGGTTCTCCTCCCTTCCAACGGTGTTGAGGCGGGTGGGAACAGCCGGGGGTTGAGGGTACTGTGCTAAAAGAGGTGGAGTTATGCAGATCTAAAACGCGTGGATTGCAGCAGCAGCAAGCCGAAAAGTGCAGGCATGTGAGGGATCTAGAGGTTGACAGCATGTCTTCTTAACGGGAGTCCAGGTGGCCATCTCCACAAATGGACTTTTCAGAATCCTTGGGTGGCACCGTAGTCGGAAACCAATTCTGGTTATCGCTTCTCGGCCTTTTGGCTAAGATCAAGTGTAGTATCTGTTCTTATCAGTTTAATATCTGATACGTCCCCTATCTGGGGACCATATATTAAATGGATTTTTAGAACAGGGAGATGGAAAAAGAGCTTGCTCTGTCCACTCCACGCATTGACCTGGTATTGCAGTATCTCCAGGACCGGTGCACCCCTTCTTTAATGCAGTTTCTAAAATCAGAAAGAATTGAATTCAATGCTTTTTGTTCATTTTGCTTGTTTGTCGGATTTTGGGATGGACTCTTTGGCTTTGCTTTTCTTCTCCTCATTGGATTTTTCATGTTAAAAGTTGCAGAAGCCAGATGACAAGCTCATTTTGGTTCAACTTCAGCAACTGTGCATTGCATTGCCATGTAATGTAATGTAATGCAATGCTATCTATCTAGCTCTCCCTCTATACTTCCTTTTGGATAAACAGACATATTAGGCAAGCATTTTGGAGCTTTCACCTAAATAACTACAGGTGGTGAGATAAGCTGCACAATATAATTGACCTTTCAGTATATTGTTGCACACACACCATCTATTTAGCAAATGCCCTTGTTATCAACAGCAGCCTTTTAAACTCACCTGAGCTAACAGGTATGTGAGCTGGTTACTCTGCTGCGCTTAAAATTTCTTTTTTGGTTTGCTACAATGCCTTTTCTGAAACGTTGTCTCCCTCTGCTGGAACACTGACTTCTTTCATTTAATGCCTGCAGACTATAAAAGAGAAACCAACCCAAAAAGTTTGGTTGATTAGTCTGTGGCATTCTTTTAAACTGTTGCTTATGGCGGTCTCTGTGAGCTTCTCAGTGACATTCAGCCATCCAGGTATCCCGCCTGCAGTAGACGGAATGTGGCAATGGAACGCTGGCTGCGCGTGTCATAATAGGCTCTGAGCCTTTATATACCTGCGCACAGCAGCAGCCACCTTCAGTCTGCTGCTGGACAGCCAGCAGCAGCAGCAGCAGGAGAGGTAATTAATCAGCAACCCTCCTGCTAAGGGTAGACAGCTGCTCGTTCCACCCCCCCCCCGCCTTAATTGGTTCTCCTCCCTTCCAACGGTGTTGAGGCGGGTGGGAACAGCCAGGGGTTGAGGGTACTGTGCTAAAAGAGGTGGAGTTATGCAGATCTAAAACGCGTGGATTGCAGCAGCAGCAAGCCGAAAAGTGCAGGCATGTGAGGGATCTAGAGGTTGACAGCATGTCTTCTTAACGGGAGTCCAGGTGGCCATCTCCACAAATGGACTTTTCAGAATCCTTGGGTGGCACCGTAGTCGGAAACCAATTCTGGTTATCGCTTCTCGGCCTTTTGGCTAAGATCAAGTGTAGTATCTGTTCTTATCAGTTTAATATCTGATACGTCCCCTATCTGGGGACCATATATTAAATGGATTTTTAGAACAGGGAGATGGAAAAAGAGCTTGCTCTGTCCACTCCACGCATTGACCTGGTATTGCAGTATCTCCAGGACCGGTGCACCCCTTCTTTAATGCAGTTTCTAAAATCAGAAAGAATTGAATTCAATGCTTTTTGTTCATTTTGCTTGTTTGTCGGATTTTGGGATGGACTCTTTGGCTTTGCTTTTCTTCTCCTCATTGGATTTTTCATGTTAAAAGTTGCAGAAGCCAGATGACAAGCTCATTTTGGTTCAACTTCAGCAACTGTGCATTGCATTGCCATGTAATGTAATGTAATGCAATGCTATCTATCTAGCTCTCCCTCTATACTTCCTTTTGGATAAACAGACATATTAGGCAAGCATTTTGGAGCTTTCACCTAAATAACTACAGGTGGTGAGATAAGCTGCACAATATAATTGACCTTTCAGTATATTGTTGCACACACACCATCTATTTAGCAAATGCCCTTGTTATCAACAGCAGCCTTTTAAACTCACCTGAGCTAACAGGTATGTGAGCTGGTTACTCTGCTGCGCTTAAAATTTCTTTTTTGGTTTGCTACAATGCCTTTTCTGAAACGTTGTCTCCCTCTGCTGGAACACTGACTTCTTTCATTTAATGCCTGCAGACTATAAAAGAGAAACCAACCCAAAAAGTTTGGTTGATTAGTCTGTGGCATTCTTTTAAACTGTTGCTTATGGCGGTCTCTGTGAGCTTCTCAGTGACATTCAGCCATCCAGGTATCCCGCCTGCAGTAGACGGAATGTGGCAATGGAACGCTGGCTGCGCGTGTCATAATAGGCTCTGAGCCTTTATATACCTGCGCACAGCAGCAGCCACCTTCAGTCTGCTGCTGGACAGCCAGCAGCAGCAGCAGCAGGAGAGGTAATTAATCAGCAACCCTCCTGCTAAGGGTAGACAGCTGCTCGTTCCACCCCCCCCCCCGCCTTAATTGGTTCTCCTCCCTTCCAACGGTGTTGAGGCGGGTGGGAACAGCCGGGGGTTGAGGGTACTGTGCTAAAAGAGGTGGAGTTATGCAGATCTAAAACGCGTGGATTGCAGCAGCAGCAAGCCGAAAAGTGCAGGCATGTGAGGGATCTAGAGGTTGACAGCATGTCTTCTTAACGGGAGTCCAGGTGGCCATCTCCACAAATGGACTTTTCAGAATCCTTGGGTGGCACCGTACTCGGAAACCAATTCTGGTTATCGCTTCTCGGCCTTTTGGCTAAGATCAAGTGTAGTATCTGTTCTTATCAGTTTAATATCTGATACGTCCCCTATCTGGGGACCATATATTAAATGGATTTTTAGAACAGGGAGATGGAAAAAGAGCTTGCTCTGTCCACTCCACGCATTGACCTGGTATTGCAGTATCTCCAGGACCGGTGCACCCCTTCTTTAATGCAGTTTCTAAAATCAGAAAGAATTGAATTCAATGCTTTTTGTTCATTTTGCTTGTTTGTCGGATTTTGGGATGGACTCTTTGGCTTTGCTTTTCTTCTCCTCATTGGATTTTTCATGTTAAAAGTTGCAGAAGCCAGATGACAAGCTCATTTTGGTTCAACTTCAGCAACTGTGCATTGCATTGCCATGTAATGTAATGTAATGCAATGCTATCTATCTAACTCTCCCTCTATACTTCCTTTTGGATAAACAGACATATTAGGCAAGCATTTTGGAGCTTTCACCTAAATAACTACAGGTGGTGAGATAAGCTGCACAATATAATTGACCTTTCAGTATATTGTTGCACACACACCATCTATTTATCAAATGCCCTTGTTATCAACAGCAGCCTTTTAAACTCACCTGAGCTAACAGGTATGTGAGCTGGTTACTCTGCTGCGCTTAAAATTTCTTTTTTGGTTTGCTACAATGCCTTTTCTGAAACGTTGTCTCCCTCTGCTGGAACACTGACTTCTTTCATTTAATGCCTGCAGACTATAAAAGAGAAACCAACCCAAAAAGTTTGGTTGATTAGTCTGTGGCATTCTTTTAAACTGTTGCTTATGGCGGTCTCTGTGAGCTTCTCAGTGACATTCAGCCATCCAGGTATCCCGCCTGCAGTAGACGGAATGTGGCAATGGAACGCTGGCTGCGCGTGTCATAATAGGCTCTGAGCCTTTATATACCTGCGCACAGCAGCAGCCACCTTCAGTCTGCTGCTGGACAGCCAGCAGCAGCAGCAGCAGGAGAGGTAATTAATCAGCAACCCTCCTGCTAAGGGTAGACAGCTGCTCGTTCCACCCCCCCCCCGCCTTAATTGGTTCTCCTCCCTTCCAACGGTGTTGAGGCGGGTGGGAACAGCCGGGGGTTGAGGGTACTGTGCTAAAAGAGGTGGAGTTATGCAGATCTAAAACGCGTGGATTGCAGCAGCAGCAAGCCGAAAAGTGCAGGCATGTGAGGGATCTAGAGGTTGACAGCATGTCTTCTTAACGGGAGTCCAGGTGGCCATCTCCACAAATGGACTTTTCAGAATCCTTGGGTGGCACCGTAGTCGGAAACCAATTCTGGTTATCGCTTCTCGGCCTTTTGGCTAAGATCAAGTGTAGTATCTGTTCTTATCAGTTTAATATCTGATACGTCCCCTATCTGGGGACCATATATTAAATGGATTTTTAGAACAGGGAGATGGAAAAAGAGCTTGCTCTGTCCACTCCACGCATTGACCTGGTATTGCAGTATCTCCAGGACCGGTGCACCCCTTCTTTAATGCAGTTTCTAAAATCAGAAAGAATTGAATTCAATGCTTTTTGTTCATTTTGCTTGTTTGTCGGATTTTGGGATGGACTCTTTGGCTTTGCTTTTCTTCTCCTCATTGGATTTTTCATGTTAAAAGTTGCAGAAGCCAGATGACAAGCTCATTTTGGTTCAACTTCAGCAACTGTGCATTGCATTGCCATGTAATGTAATGTAATGCAATGCTATCTATCTAGCTCTCCCTCTATACTTCCTTTTGGATAAACAGACATATTAGGCAAGCATTTTGGAGCTTTCACCTAAATAACTACAGGTGGTGAGATAAGCTGCACAATATAATTGACCTTTCAGTATATTGTTGCACACACACCATCTATTTAGCAAATGCCCTTGTTATCAACAGCAGCCTTTTAAACTCACCTGAGCTAACAGGTATGTGAGCTGGTTACTCTGCTGCGCTTAAAATTTCTTTTTTGGTTTGCTACAATGCCTTTTCTGAAACGTTGTCTCCCTCTGCTGGAACACTGACTTCTTTCATTTAATGCCTGCAGACTATAAAAGAGAAACCAACCCAAAAAGTTTGGTTGATTAGTCTGTGGCATTCTTTTAAACTGTTGCTTATGGCGGTCTCTGTGAGCTTCTCAGTGACATTCAGCCATCCAGGTATCCCGCCTGCAGTAGACGGAATGTGGCAATGGAACGCTGGCTGCGCGTGTCATAATAGGCTCTGAGCCTTTATATACCTGCGCACAGCAGCAGCCACCTTCAGTCTGCTGCTGGACAGCCAGCAGCAGCAGCAGCAGGAGAGGTAATTAATCAGCAACCCTCCTGCTAAGGGTAGACAGCTGCTCGTTCCACCCCCCCCCCCCGCCTTAATTGGTTCTCCTCCCTTCCAACGGTGTTGAGGCGGGTGGGAACAGCCGGGGGTTGAGGGTACTGTGCTAAAAGAGGTGGAGTTATGCAGATCTAAAACGCGTGGATTGCAGCAGCAGCAAGCCGAAAAGTGCAGGCATGTGAGGGATCTAGAGGTTGACAGCATGTCTTCTTAACGGGAGTCCAGGTGGCCATCTCCACAAATGGACTTTTCAGAATCCTTGGGTGGCACCGTAGTCGGAAACCAATTCTGGTTATCGCTTCTCGGCCTTTTGGCTAAGATCAAGTGTAGTATCTGTTCTTATCAGTTTAATATCTGATACGTCCCCTATCTGGGGACCATATATTAAATGGATTTTTAGAACAGGGAGATGGAAAAAGAGCTTGCTCTGTCCACTCCACGCATTGACCTGGTATTGCAGTATCTCCAGGACCGGTGCACCCCTTCTTTAATGCAGTTTCTAAAATCAGAAAGAATTGAATTCAATGCTTTTTGTTCATTTTGCTTGTTTGTCGGATTTTGGGATGGACTCTTTGGCTTTGCTTTTCTTCTCCTCATTGGATTTTTCATGTTAAAAGTTGCAGAAGCCAGATGACAAGCTCATTTTGGTTCAACTTCAGCAACTGTGCATTGCATTGCCATGTAATGTAATGTAATGCAATGCTATCTATCTAGCTCTCCCTCTATACTTCCTTTTGGATAAACAGACATATTAGGCAAGCATTTTGGAGCTTTCACCTAAATAACTACAGGTGGTGAGATAAGCTGCACAATATAATTGACCTTTCAGTATATTGTTGCACACACACCATCTATTTAGCAAATGCCCTTGTTATCAACAGCAGCCTTTTAAACTCACCTGAGCTAACAGGTATGTGAGCTGGTTACTCTGCTGCGCTTAAAATTTCTTTTTTGGTTTGCTACAATGCCTTTTCTGAAACGTTGTCTCCCTCTGCTGGAACACTGACTTCTTTCATTTAATGCCTGCAGACTATAAAAGAGAAACCAACCCAAAAAGTTTGGTTGATTAGTCTGTGGCATTCTTTTAAACTGTTGCTTATGGCGGTCTCTGTGAGCTTCTCAGTGACATTCAGCCATCCAGGTATCCCGCCTGCAGTAGACGGAATGTGGCAATGGAACGCTGGCTGCGCGTGTCATAATAGGCTCTGAGCCTTTATATACCTGCGCACAGCAGCAGCCACCTTCAGTCTGCTGCTGGACAGCCAGCAGCAGCAGCAGCAGGAGAGGTAATTAATCAGCAACCCTCCTGCTAAGGGTAGACAGCTGCTCGTTCCACCCCCCCCCCGCCTTAATTGGTTCTCCTCCCTTCCAACGGTGTTGAGGCGGGTGGGAACAGCCGGGGGTTGAGGGTACTGTGCTAAAAGAGGTGGAGTTATGCAGATCTAAAACGCGTGGATTGCAGCAGCAGCAAGCCGAAAAGTGCAGGCATGTGAGGGATCTAGAGGTTGACAGCATGTCTTCTTAACGGGAGTCCAGGTGGCCATCTCCACAAATGGACTTTTCAGAATCCTTGGGTGGCACCGTAGTCGGAAACCAATTCTGGTTATCGCTTCTCGGCCTTTTGGCTAAGATCAAGTGTAGTATCTGTTCTTATCAGTTTAATATCTGATACGTCCCCTATCTGGGGACCATATATTAAATGGATTTTTAGAACAGGGAGATGGAAAAAGAGCTTGCTCTGTCCACTCCACGCATTGACCTGGTATTGCAGTATCTCCAGGACCGGTGCACCCCTTCTTTAATGCAGTTTCTAAAATCAGAAAGAATTGAATTCAATGCTTTTTGTTCATTTTGCTTGTTTGTCGGATTTTGGGATGGACTCTTTGGCTTTGCTTTTCTTCTCCTCATTGGATTTTTCATGTTAAAAGTTGCAGAAGCCAGATGACAAGCTCATTTTGGTTCAACTTCAGCAACTGTGCATTGCATTGCCATGTAATGTAATGTAATGCAATGCTATCTATCTAGCTCTCCCTCTATACTTCCTTTTGGATAAACAGACATATTAGGCAAGCATTTTGGAGCTTTCACCTAAATAACTACAGGTGGTGAGATAAGCTGCACAATATAATTGACCTTTCAGTATATTGTTGCACACACACCATCTATTTAGCAAATGCCCTTGTTATCAACAGCAGCCTTTTAAACTCACCTGAGCTAACAGGTATGTGAGCTGGTTACTCTGCTGCGCTTAAAATTTATTTTTTGGTTTGCTACAATGCCTTTTCTGAAACGTTGTCTCCCTCTGCTGGAACACTGACTTCTTTCATTTAATGCCTGCAGACTATAAAAGAGAAATCAACCCAAAAAGTTTGGTTGATTAGTCTGTGGCATTCTTTTAAACTGTTGCTTATGGCGGTCTCTGTGAGCTTCTCAGTGACATTCAGCCATCCAGGTATCCCGCCTGCAGTAGACGGAATGTGGCAATGGAACGCTGGCTGCGCGTGTCATAATAGGCTCTGAGCCTTTATATACCTGCGCACAGCAGCAGCCACCTTCAGTCTGCTGCTGGACAGCCAGCAGCAGCAGCAGCAGGAGAGGTAATTAATCAGCAACCCTCCTGCTAAGGGTAGACAGCTGCTCGTTCCACCCCCCCCCCCCCCGCCTTAATTGGTTCTCCTCCCTTCCAACGGTGTTGAGGCGGGTGGGAACAGCCGGGGGTTGAGGGTACTGTGCTAAAAGAGGTGGAGTTATGCAGATCTAAAACGCGTGGATTGCAGCAGCAGCAAGCCGAAAAGTGCAGGCATGTGAGGGATCTAGAGGTTGACAGCATGTCTTCTTAACGGGAGTCCAGGTGGCCATCTCCACAAATGGACTTTTCAGAATCCTTGGGTGGCACCGTAGTCGGAAACCAATTCTGGTTATCGCTTCTCGGCCTTTTGGCTAAGATCAAGTGTAGTATCTGTTCTTATCAGTTTAATATCTGATACGTCCCCTATCTGGGGACCATATATTAAATGGATTTTTAGAACAGGGAGATGGAAAAAGAGCTTGCTCTGTCCACTCCACGCATTGACCTGGTATTGCAGTATCTCCAGGACCGGTGCACCCCTTCTTTAATGCAGTTTCTAAAATCAGAAAGAATTGAATTCAATGCTTTTTGTTCATTTTGCTTGTTTGTCGGATTTTGGGATGGACTCTTTGGCTTTGCTTTTCTTCTCCTCATTGGATTTTTCATGTTAAAAGTTGCAGAAGCCAGATGACAAGCTCATTTTGGTTCAACTTCAGCAACTGTGCATTGCATTGCCATGTAATGTAATGTAATGCAATGCTATCTATCTAGCTCTCCCTCTATACTTCCTTTTGGATAAACAGACATATTAGGCAAGCATTTTGGAGCTTTCACCTAAATAACTACAGGTGGTGAGATAAGCTGCACAATATAATTGACCTTTCAGTATATTGTTGCACACACACCATCTATTTAGCAAATGCCCTTGTTATCAACAGCAGCCTTTTAAACTCACCTGAGCTAACAGGTATGTGAGCTGGTTACTCTGCTGCGCTTAAAATTTCTTTTTTGGTTTGCTACAATGCCTTTTCTGAAACGTTGTCTCCCTCTGCTGGAACACTGACTTCTTTCATTTAATGCCTGCAGACTATAAAAGAGAAACCAACCCAAAAAGTTTGGTTGATTAGTCTGTGGCATTCTTTTAAACTGTTGCTTATGGCGGTCTCTGTGAGCTTCTCAGTGACATTCAGCCATCCAGGTATCCCGCCTGCAGTAGACGGAATGTGGCAATGGAACGCTGGCTGCGCGTGTCATAATAGGCTCTGAGCCTTTATATACCTGCGCACAGCAGCAGCCACCTTCAGTCTGCTGCTGGACAGCCAGCAGCAGCAGCAGCAGGAGAGGTAATTAATCAGCAACCCTCCTGCTAAGGGTAGACAGCTGCTCGTTCCACCCCCCCCCCCGCCTTAATTGGTTCTCCTCCCTTCCAACGGTGTTGAGGCGGGTGGGAACAGCCAGGGGTTGAGGGTACTGTGCTAAAAGAGGTGGAGTTATGCAGATCTAAAACGCGTGGATTGCAGCAGCAGCAAGCCGAAAAGTGCAGGCATGTGAGGGATCTAGAGGTTGACAGCATGTCTTCTTAACGGGAGTCCAGGTGGCCATCTCCACAAATGGACTTTTCAGAATCCTTGGGTGGCACCGTAGTCGGAAACCAATTCTGGTTATCGCTTCTCGGCCTTTTGGCTAAGATCAAGTGTAGTATCTGTTCTTATCAGTTTAATATCTGATACGTCCCCTATCTGGGGACCATATATTAAATGGATTTTTAGAACAGGGAGATGGAAAAAGAGCTTGCTCTGTCCACTCCACGCATTGACCTGGTATTGCAGTATCTCCAGGACCGGTGCACCCCTTCTTTAATGCAGTTTCTAAAATCAGAAAGAATTGAATTCAATGCTTTTTGTTCATTTTGCTTGTTTGTCGGATTTTGGGATGGACTCTTTGGCTTTGCTTTTCTTCTCCTCATTGGATTTTTCATGTTAAAAGTTGCAGAAGCCAGATGACAAGCTCATTTTGGTTCAACTTCAGCAACTGTGCATTGCATTGCCATGTAATGTAATGTAATGCAATGCTATCTATCTAGCTCTCCCTCTATACTTCCTTTTGGATAAACAGACATATTAGGCAAGCATTTTGGAGCTTTCACCTAAATAACTACAGGTGGTGAGATAAGCTGCACAATATAATTGACCTTTCAGTATATTGTTGCACACACACCATCTATTTAGCAAATGCCCTTGTTATCAACAGCAGCCTTTTAAACTCACCTGAGCTAACAGGTATGTGAGCTGGTTACTCTGCTGCGCTTAAAATTTCTTTTTTGGTTTGCTACAATGCCTTTTCTGAAACGTTGTCTCCCTCTGCTGGAACACTGACTTCTTTCATTTAATGCCTGCAGACTATAAAAGAGAAACCAACCCAAAAAGTTTGGTTGATTAGTCTGTGGCATTCTTTTAAACTGTTGCTTATGGCGGTCTCTGTGAGCTTCTCAGTGACATTCAGCCATCCAGGTATCCCGCCTGCAGTAGACGGAATGTGGCAATGGAACGCTGGCTGCGCGTGTCATAATAGGCTCTGAGCCTTTATATACCTGCGCACAGCAGCAGCCACCTTCAGTCTGCTGCTGGACAGCCAGCAGCAGCAGCAGGAGAGGTAATTAATCAGCAACCCTCCTGCTAAGGGTAGACAGCTGCTCGTTCCACCCCCCTCCCCGCCTTAATTGGTTCTCCTCCCTTCCAACGGTGTTGAGGCGGGTGGGAACAGCTGGGGGTTGAGGGTACTGTGCTAAAAGAGGTGGAGTTATGCAGATCTAAAACGCGTGGATTGCAGCAGCAGCAAGCCGAAAAGTGCAGGCATGTGAGGGATCTAGAGGTTGACAGCATGTCTTCTTAATGGGAGTCCAGGTGGCCATCTCCACAAATGTACTTTTCAGAATCCTTGGGTGGCACCGTAGTCGGAAACCAATTCTGGTTATCGCTTCTCGGCCTTTTGGCTAAGATCAAGTGTAGTATCTGTTCTTATCAGTTTAATATCTGATACGTCCCCTATCTGGGGACCATATATTAAATGGATTTTTAGAACAGGGAGATGGAAAAAGAGCTTGCTCTGTCCACTCCACGCATTGACCTGGTATTGCAGTATCTCCACGACCGGTGCACTCCTTCTTTAATGCAGTTTCTAAAATCAGAAAGAATTGAATTCAATGCTTTTTGTTCATTTTGCTTGTTTGTCGGATTTTGGGATGGACTCTTTGGCTTTGCTTTTCTTCTCCTCATTGGATTTTTCATGTTAAAAGTTGCAGAAGCCAGATGACAAGCTCATTTTGGTTCAACTTCAGCAACTGTGCATTGCATTGCCATGTAATGTAATGTAATGCAATGCTATCTATCTAGCTCTCCCTCTATACTTCCTTTTGGATAAACAGACATATTAGGCAAGCATTTTGGAGCTTTCACCTAAATAACTACAGGTGGTGAGATAAGCTGCACAATATAATTGACCTTTCAGTATATTGTTGCACACACACCATCTATTTAGCAAATGCCCTTGTTATCAACAGCAGCCTTTTAAACTCACCTGAGCTAACAGGTATGTGAGCTGGTTACTCTGCTGCGCTTAAAATTTCTTTTTTGGTTTGCTACAATGCCTTTTCTGAAACGTTGTCTCCCTCTGCTGGAACACTGACTTCTTTCATTTAATGCCTGCAGACTATAAAAGAGAAACCAACCCAAAAAGTTTGGTTGATTAGTCTGTGGCATTCTTTTAAACTGTTGCTTATGGCGGTCTCTGTGAGCTTCTCAGTGACATTCAGCCATCCAGGTATCCCGCCTGCAGTAGACGGAATGTGGCAATGGAACGCTGGCTGCGCGTGTCATAATATGCTCTGAGCCTTTATATACCTGCGCACAGCTGCAGCCACCTTCAGTCTGCTGCTGGACAGCCAGCAGCAGCAGCAGCAGGAGAGGTAATTAATCAGCAACCCTCCTGCTAAGGGTAGACAGCTGCTCGTTCCACCCCCCCCCCCGCCTTAATTGGTTCTCCTCCCTTCCAACGGTGTTGAGGCGGGTGGGAACAGCCGGGGGTTGAGGGTACTGTGCTAAAAGAGGTGGAGTTATGCAGATCTAAAACGCGTGGATTGCAGCAGCAGCAAGCCGAAAAGTGCAGGCATGTGAGGGATCTAGAGGTTGACAGCATGTCTTCTTAACGGGAGTCCAGGTGGCCATCTCCACAAATGGACTTTTCAGAATCCTTGGGTGGCACCGTAGTCGGAAACCAATTCTGGTTATCGCTTCTCGGCCTTTTGGCTAAGATCAAGTGTAGTATCTGTTCTTATCAGTTTAATATCTGATACGTCCCCTATCTGGGGACCATATATTAAATGGATTTTTAGAACAGGGAGATGGAAAAAGAGCTTGCTCTGTCCACTCCACGCATTGACCTGGTATTGCAGTATCTCCAGGACCTGTGCACCCCTTCTTTAATGCAGTTTCTAAAATCAGAAAGAATTGAATTCAATGCTTTTTGTTGATTTTGCTTGTTTGTCGGATTTTGGGATGGACTCTTTGGCTTTGCTTTTCTTCTCCTCATTGGATTTTTCATGTTAAAAGTTGCAGAAGCCAGATGACAAGCTCATTTTGGTTCAACTTCAGCAACTGTGCATTGCATTGCCATGTAATGTAATGTAATGCAATGCTATCTATCTAACTCTCCCTCTATACTTCCTTTTGGATAAACAGACATATTAGGCAAGCATTTTGGAGCTTTCACCTAAATAACTACAGGTGGTGAGATAAGCTGCACAATATAATTGACCTTTCAGTATATTGTTGCACACACACCATCTATTTAGCAAATGCCCTTGTTATCAACAGCAGCCTTTTAAACTCACCTGAGCTAACAGGTATGTGAGCTGGTTACTCTGCTGCGCTTAAAATTTCTTTTTTGGTTTGCTACAATGCCTTTTCTGAAACGTTGTCTCCCTCTGCTGGAACACTGACTTCTTTCATTTAATGCCTGCAGACTATAAAAGAGAAACCAACCCAAAAAGTTTGGTTGATTAGTCTGTGGCATTCTTTTAAACTGTTGCTTATGGCGGTCTCTGTGAGCTTCTCAGTGACATTCAGCCATCCAGGTATCCCGCCTGCAGTAGACGGAATGTGGCAATGGAACGCTGGCTGCGCGTGTCATAATAGGCTCTGAGCCTTTATATACCTGCGCACAGCAGCAGCCACCTTCAGTCTGCTGCTGGACAGCCAGCAGCAGCAGCAGCAGGAGAGGTAATTAATCAGCAACCCTCCTGCTAAGGGTAGACAGCTGCTCGTTCCACCCCCCCCCCCGCCTTAATTGGTTCTCCTCCCTTCCAACGGTGTTGAGGCGGGTGGGAACAGCCGGGGGTTGAGGGTACTGTGCTAAAAGAGGTGGAGTTATGCAGATCTAAAACGCGTGGATTGCAGCAGCAGCAAGCCGAAAAGTGCAGGCATGTGAGGGATCTAGAGGTTGACAGCATGTCTTCTTAACGGGAGTCCAGGTGGCCATCTCCACAAATGGACTTTTCAGAATCCTTGGGTGGCACCGTAGTCGGAAACCAATTCTGGTTATCGCTTCTCGGCCTTTTGGCTAAGATCAAGTGTAGTATCTGTTCTTATCAGTTTAATATCTGATACGTCCCCTATCTGGGGACCATATATTAAATGGATTTTTAGAACAGGGAGATGGAAAAAGAGCTTGCTCTGTCCACTCCACGCATTGACCTGGTATTGCAGTATCTCCAGGACCGGTGCACCCCTTCTTTAATGCAGTTTCTAAAATCAGAAAGAATTGAATTCAATGCTTTTTGTTCATTTTGCTTGTTTGTCGGATTTTGGGATGGACTCTTTGGCTTTGCTTTTCTTCTCCTCATTGGATTTTTCATGTTAAAAGTTGCAGAAGCCAGATGACAAGCTCATTTTGGTTCAACTTCAGCAACTGTGCATTGCATTGCCATGTAATGTAATGTAATGCAATGCTATCTATCTAGCTCTCCCTCTATACTTCCTTTTGGATAAACAGACATATTAGGCAAGCATTTTGGAGCTTTCACCTAAATAACTACAGGTGGTGAGATAAGCTGCACAATATAATTGACCTTTCAGTATATTGTTGCACACACACCATCTATTTAGCAAATGCCCTTGTTATCAACAGCAGCCTTTTAAACTCACCTGAGCTAACAGGTATGTGAGCTGGTTACTCTGCTGCGCTTAAAATTTCTTTTTTGGTTTTCTACAATGCCTTTTCTGAAACGTTGTCTCCCTCTGCTGGAACACTGACTTCTTTCATTTAATGCCTGCAGACTATAAAAGAGAAACCAACCCAAAAAGTTTGGTTGATTAGTCTGTGGCATTCTTTTAAACTGTTGCTTATGGCGGTCTCTGTGAGCTTCTCAGTGACATTCAGCCATCCAGGTATCCCGCCTGCAGTAGACGGAATGTGGCAATGGAACGCTGGCTGCGCGTGTCATAATAGGCTCTGAGCCTTTATATACCTGCGCACAGCAGCAGCCACCTTCAGTCTGCTGCTGGACAGCCAGCAGCAGCAGCAGCAGGAGAGGTAATTAATCAGCAACCCTCCTGCTAAGGGTAGACAGCTGCTCGTTCCACCCCCCCCGCCTTAATTGGTTCTCCTCCCTTCCAACGGTGTTGAGGCGGGTGGGAACAGCCGGGGGTTGAGGGTACTGTGCTAAAAGAGGTGGAGTTATGCAGATCTAAAACGCGTGGATTGCAGCAGCAGCAAGCCGAAAAGTGCAGGCATGTGAGGGATCTAGAGGTTGACAGCATGTCTTCTTAACGGGAGTCCAGGTGGCCATCTCCACAAATGGACTTTTCAGAATCCTTGGGTGGCACCGTAGTCGGAAACCAATTCTGGTTATCGCTTCTCGGCCTTTTGGCTAAGATCAAGTGTAGTATCTGTTCTTATCAGTTTAATATCTGATACGTCCCCTATCTGGGGACCATATATTAAATGGATTTTTAGAACAGGGAGATGGAAAAAGAGCTTGCTCTGTCCACTCCACGCATTGACCTGGTATTGCAGTATCTCCAGGACCGGTGCACCCCTTCTTTAATGCAGTTTCTAAAATCAGAAAGAATTGAATTCAATGCTTTTTGTTCATTTTGCTTGTTTGTCGGATTTTGGGATGGACTCTTTGGCTTTGCTTTTCTTCTCCTCATTGGATTTTTCATGTTAAAAGTTGCAGAAGCCAGATGACAAGCTCATTTTGGTTCAACTTCAGCAACTGTGCATTGCATTGCCATGTAATGTAATGTAATGCAATGCTATCTATCTAGCTCTCCCTCTATACTTCCTTTTGGATAAACAGACATATTAGGCAAGCATTTTGGAGCTTTCACCTAAATAACTACAGGTGGTGAGATAAGCTGCACAATATAATTGACCTTTCAGTATATTGTTGCACACACACCATCTATTTAGCAAATGCCCTTGTTATCAACAGCAGCCTTTTAAACTCACCTGAGCTAACAGGTATGTGAGCTGGTTACTCTGCTGCGCTTAAAATTTCTTTTTTGGTTTGCTACAATGCCTTTTCTGAAACGTTGTCTCCCTCTGCTGGAACACTGACTTCTTTCATTTAATGCCTGCAGACTATAAAAGAGAAACCAACCCAAAAAGTTTGGTTGATTAGTCTGTGGCATTCTTTTAAACTGTTGCTTATGGCGGTCTCTGTGAGCTTCTCAGTGACATTCAGCCATCCAGGTATCCCGCCTGCAGTAGACGGAATGTGGCAATGGAACGCTGGCTGCGCGTGTCATAATAGGCTCTGAGCCTTTATATACCTGCGCACAGCAGCAGCCACCTTCAGTCTGCTGCTGGACAGCCAGCAGCAGCAGCAGGAGAGGTAATTAATCAGCAACCCTCCTGCTAAGGGTAGACAGCTGCTCGTTCCACCCCCCCTCCCCGCCTTAATTGGTTCTCCTCCCTTCCAACGGTGTTGAGGCGGGTGGGAACAGCCGGGGGTTGAGGGTACTGTGCTAAAAGAGGTGGAGTTATGCAGATCTAAAACGCGTGGATTGCAGCAGCAGCAAGCCGAAAAGTGCAGGCATGTGAGGGATCTAGAGGTTGACAGCATGTCTTCTTAACGGGAGTCCAGGTGGCCATCTCCACAAATGGACTTTTCAGAATCCTTGGGTGGCACCGTAGTCGGAAACCAATTCTGGTTATCGCTTCTCGGCCTTTTGGCTAAGATCAAGTGTAGTATCTGTTCTTATCAGTTTAATATCTGATACGTCCCCTATCTGGGGACCATATATTAAATGGATTTTTAGAACAGGGAGATGGAAAAAGAGCTTGCTCTGTCCACTCCACGCATTGACCTGGTATTGCAGTATCTCCAGGACCGGTGCACCCCTTCTTTAATGCAGTTTCTAAAATCAGAAAGAATTGAATTCAATGCTTTTTGTTCATTTTGCTTGTTTGTCGGATTTTGGGATGGACTCTTTGGCTTTGCTTTTCTTCTCCTCATTGGATTTTTCATGTTAAAAGTTGCAGAAGCCAGATGACAAGCTCATTTTGGTTCAACTTCAGCAACTGTGCATTGCATTGCCATGTAATGTAATGTAATGCAATGCTATCTATCTAGCTCTCCCTCTATACTTCCTTTTGGATAAACAGACATATTAGGCAAGCATTTTGGAGCTTTCACCTAAATAACTACAGGTGGTGAGATAAGCTGCACAATATAATTGACCTTTCAGTATATTGTTGCACACACACCATCTATTTAGCAAATGCCCTTGTTATCAACAGCAGCCTTTTAAACTCACCTGAGCTAACAGGTATGTGAGCTGGTTACTCTGCTGCACTTAAAATTTCTTTTTTGGTTTGCTACAATGCCTTTTCTGAAACGTTGTCTCCCTCTGCTGGAACACTGACTTCTTTCATTTAATGCCTGCAGACTATAAAAGAGAAACCAACCCAAAAAGTTTGGTTGATTAGTCTGTGGCATTCTTTTAAACTGTTGCTTATGGCGGTCTCTGTGAGCTTCTCAGTGACATTCAGCCATCCAGGTATCCCGCCTGCAGTAGACGGAATGTGGCAATGGAACGCTGGCTGCGCGTGTCATAATAGGCTCTGAGCCTTTATATACCTGCGCACAGCAGCAGCCACCTTCAGTCTGCTGCTGGACAGCCAGCAGCAGCAGCAGCAGGAGAGGTAATTAATCAGCAACCCTCCTGCTAAGGGTAGACAGCTGCTCGTTCCACCCCCCCCCCGCCTTAATTGGTTCTCCTCCCTTCCAACGGTGTTGAGGCGGGTGGGAACAGCCGGGGGTTGAGGGTACTGTGCTAAAAGAGGTGGAGTTATGCAGATCTAAAACGCGTGGATTGCAGCAGCAGCAAGCCGAAAAGTGCAGGCATGTGAGGGATCTAGAGGTTGACAGCATGTCTTCTTAACGGGAGTCCAGGTGGCCATCTCCACAAATGGACTTTTCAGAATCCTTGGGTGGCACCGTAGTCGGAAACCAATTCTGGTTATCGCTTCTCGGCCTTTTGGCTAAGATCAAGTGTAGTATCTGTTCTTATCAGTTTAATATCTGATACGTCCCCTATCTGGGGACCATATATTAAATGGATTTTTAGAACAGGGAGATGGAAAAAGAGCTTGCTCTGTCCACTCCACGCATTGACCTGGTATTGCAGTATCTCCAGGACCGGTGCACCCCTTCTTTAATGCAGTTTCTAAAATCAGAAAGAATTGAATTCAATGCTTTTTGTTCATTTTGCTTGTTTGTCGGATTTTGGGATGGACTCTTTGGCTTTGCTTTTCTTCTCCTCATTGGATTTTTCATGTTAAAAGTTGCAGAAGCCAGATGACAAGCTCATTTTGGTTCAACTTCAGCAACTGTGCATTGCATTGCCATGTAATGTAAAGTAATGCAATGCTATCTATCTAGCTCTCCCTCTATACTTCCTTTTGGATAAACAGACATATTAGGCAAGCATTTTGGAGCTTTCACCTAAATAACTACAGGTGGTGAGATAAGCTGCACAATATAATTGACCTTTCAGTATATTGTTGCACACACACCATCTATTTAGCAAATGCCCTTGTTATCAACAGCAGCCTTTTAAACTCACCTGAGCTAACAGGTATGTGAGCTGGTTACTCTGCTGCACTTAAAATTTCTTTTTTGGTTTGCTACAATGCCTTTTCTGAAACGTTGTCTCCCTCTGCTGGAACACTGACTTCTTTCATTTAATGCCTGCAGACTATAAAAGAGAAACCAACCCAAAAAGTTTGGTTGATTAGTCTGTGGCATTCTTTTAAACTGTTGCTTATGGCGGTCTCTGTGAGCTTCTCAGTGACATTCAGCCATCCAGGTATCCCGCCTGCAGTAGACGGAATGTGGCAATGGAACGCTGGCTGCGCGTGTCATAATAGGCTCTGAGCCTTTATATACCTGCGCACAGCAGCAGCCACCTTCAGTCTGCTGCTGGACAGCCAGCAGCAGCAGCAGCAGGAGAGGTAATTAATCAGCAACCCTCCTGCTAAGGGTAGACAGCTGCTCGTTCCACCCCCCCCCCCGCCTTAATTGGTTCTCCTCCCTTTTAATGGTGTTGAGGCGGGTGGGAACAGCCGGGGGTTGAGGGTACTGTGCTAAAAGAGGTGGAGTTATGCAGATCTAAAACGCGTGGATTGCAGCAGCAGCAAGCCGAAAAGTGCAGGCATGTGAGGGATCTAGAGGTTGACAGCATGTCTTCTTAACGGGAGTCCAGGTGGCCATCTCCACAAATGGACTTTTCAGAATCCTTGGGTGGCACCGTAGTCGGAAACCAATTCTGGTTATCGCTTCTCGGCCTTTTGGCTAAGATCAAGTGTAGTATCTGTTCTTATCAGTTTAATATCTGATACGTCCCCTATCTGGGGACCATATATTAAATGGATTTTTAGAACAGGGAGATGGAAAAAGAGCTTGCTCTGTCCACTCCACGCATTGACCTGGTATTGCAGTATCTCCAGGACCGGTGCACCCCTTCTTTAATGCAGTTTCTAAAATCAGAAAGAATTGAATTCAATGCTTTTTGTTCATTTTGCTTGTTTGTCGGATTTTGGGATGGACTCTTTGGCTTTGCTTTTCTTCTCCTCATTGGATTTTTCATGTTAAAAGTTGCAGAAGCCAGATGACAAGCTCATTTTGGTTCAACTTTCAGCAACTGTGCATTGCATTGCCATGTAATGTAATGTAATGCAATGCTATCTATCTAGCTCTCCCTCTATACTTCCTTTTGGATAAACAGACATATTAGGCAAGCATTTTGGAGCTTTCACCTAAATAACTACAGGTGGTGAGATAAGCTGCACAATATAATTGACCTTTCAGTATATTGTTGCACACACACCATCTATTTAGCAAATGCCCTTGTTATCAACAGCAGCCTTTTAAACTCACCTGAGCTAACAGGTATGTGAGCTGGTTACTCTGCTGCGCTTAAAATTTCTTTTTTGGTTTGCTACAATGCCTTTTCTGAAACGTTGTCTCCCTCTGCTGGAACACTGACTTCTTTCATTTAATGCCTGCAGACTATAAAAGAGAAACCAACCCAAAAAGTTTGGTTGATTAGTCTGTGGCATTCTTTTAAACTGTTGCTTATGGCGGTCTCTGTGAGCTTCTCAGTGACATTCAGCCATCCAGGTATCCCGCCTGCAGTAGACGGAATGTGGCAATGGAACGCTGGCTGCGCGTGTCATAATAGGCTCTGAGCCTTTATATACCTGCGCACAGCAGCAGCCACCTTCAGTCTGCTGCTGGACAGCCAGCAGCAGCAGCAGCAGAAGAGGTAATTAATCAGCAACCCTCCTGCTAAGGGTAGACAGCTGCTCGTTCCACCCCCCCCCGCCTTAATTGGTTCTCCTCCCTTCCAACGGTGTTGAGGCGGGTGGGAACAGCCGGGGGTTGAGGGTACTGTGCTAAAAGAGGTGGAGTTATGCAGATCTAAAACGCGTGGATTGCAGCAGCAGCAAGCCGAAAAGTGCAGGCATGTGAGGGATCTAGAGGTTGACAGCATGTCTTCTTAACGGGAGTCCAGGTGGCCATCTCCACAAATGGACTTTTCAGAATCCTTGGGTGGCACCGTAGTCGGAAACCAATTCTGGTTATCGCTTCTCGGCCTTTTGGCTAAGATCAAGTGTAGTATCTGTTCTTATCAGTTTAATATCTGATACGTCCCCTATCTGGGGACCATATATTAAATGGATTTTTAGAACAGGGAGATGGAAAAAGAGCTTGCTCTGTCCACTCCACGCATTGACCTGGTATTGCAGTATCTCCAGGACCGGTGCACCCCTTCTTTAATGCAGTTTCTAAAATCAGAAAGAATTGAATTCAATGCTTTTTGTTCATTTTGCTTGTTTGTCGGATTTTGGGATGGACTCTTTGGCTTTGCTTTTCTTCTCCTCATTGGATTTTTCATGTTAAAAGTTGCAGAAGCCAGATGACAAGCTCATTTTGGTTCAACTTCAGCAACTGTGCATTGCATTGCCATGTAATGTAATGTAATGCAATGCTATCTATCAAGCTCTCCCTCTATACTTCCTTTTGGATAAACAGACATATTAGGCAAGCATTTTGGAGCTTTCACCTAAATAACTACAGGTGGTGAGATAAGCTGCACAATATAATTGACCTTTCAGTATATTGTTGCACACACACCATCTATTTAGCAAATGCCCTTGTTATCAACAGCAGCCTTTTAAACTCACCTGAGCTAACAGGTATGTGAGCTGGTTACTCTGCTGCGCTTAAAATTTCTTTTTTGGTTTGCTACAATGCCTTTTCTGAAACGTTGTCTCCCTCTGCTGGAACACTGACTTCTTTCATTTAATGCCTGCAGACTATAAAAGAGAAACCAACCCAAAAAGTTTGGTTGATTAGTCTGTGGCATTCTTTTAAACTGTTGCTTATGGCGGTCTCTGTGAGCTTCTCAGTGACATTCAGCCATCCAGGTATCCCGCCTGCAGTAGATGGAATGTGGCAATGGAACGCTGGCTGCGCGTGTCATAATAGGCTCTGAGCCTTTATATACCTGCGCACAGCAGCAGCCACCTTCAGTCTGCTGCTGGACAGCCAGCAGCAGCAGCAGCAGGAGAGGTAATTAATCAGCAACCCTCCTGCTAAGGGTAGACAGCTGCTCGTTCCACCCCCCCCCCGCCTTAATTGGTTCTCCTCCCTTCCAACGGTGTTGAGGCGGGTGGGAACAGCCGGGGGTTGAGGGTACTGTGCTAAAAGAGGTGGAGTTATGCAGATCTAAATCGCGTGGATTGCAGCAGCAGCAAGACGAAAAGTGCAGGCATGTGAGGGATCTAGAGGTTGACAGCATGTCTTCTTAACGGGAGTCCAGGTGGCCATCTCCACAAATGGACTTTTCAGAATCCTTGGGTGGCACCGTAGTCGGAAACCAATTCTGGTTATCGCTTCTCGGCCTTTTGGCTAAGATCAAGTGTAGTATCTGTTCTTATCAGTTTAATATCTGATACGTCCCCTATCTGGGGACCATATATTAAATGGATTTTTAGAACAGGGAGATGGAAAAAGAGCTTGCTCTGTCCACTCCACGCATTGACCTGGTATTGCAGTATCTCCAGGACCGGTGCACCCCTTCTTTAATGCAGTTTCTAAAATCAGAAAGAATTGAATTCAATGCTTTTTGTTCATTTTGCTTGTTTGTCGGATTTTGGGATGGACTCTTTGGCTTTGCTTTTCTTCTCCTCATTGGATTTTTCATGTTAAAAGTTGCAGAAGCCAGATGACAAGCTCATTTTGGTTCAACTTCAGCAACTGTGCATTGCATTGCCATGTAATGTAATGTAATGCAATGCTATCTATCTAGCTCTCCCTCTATACTTCCTTTTGGATAAACAGACATATTAGGCAAGCATTTTGGAGCTTTCACCTAAATAACTACAGGTGGTGAGATAAGCTGCACAATATAATTGACCTTTCAGTATATTGTTGCACACACACCATCTATTTAGCAAATGCCCTTGTTATCAACAGCAGCCTTTTAAACTCACCTGAGCTAACAGGTATGTGAGCTGGTTACTCTGCTGCGCTTAAAATTTCTTTTTTGGTTTGCTACAATGCCTTTTCTGAAACGTTGTCTACCTCTGCTGGAACACTGACTTCTTTCATTTAATGCCTGCAGACTATAAAAGAGAAACCAACCCAAATAGTTTGGTTGATTAGTCTGTGGCATTCTTTTAAACTGTTGCTTATGGCGGTCTCTGTGAGCTTCTCAGTGACATTCAGCCATCCAGGTATCCCGCCTGCAGTAGACGGAATGTGGCAATGGAACGCTGGCTGCGCGTGTCATAATAGGCTCTGAGCCTTTATATACCTGCGCACAGCAGCAGCCACCTTCAGTCTGCTGCTGGACAGCCAGCAGCAGCAGCAGCAGGAGAGGTAATTAATCAGCAACCCTCCTGCTAAGGGTAGACAGCTGCTCGTTCCACCCCCCCCCCGCCTTAATTGGTTCTCCTCCCTTCCAACGGTGTTGAGGCGGGTGGGAACAGCCGGGGGTTGAGGGTACTGTGCTAAAAGAGGTGGAGTTATGCAGATCTAAAACGCGTGGATTGCAGCAGCAGCAAGCCGAAAAGTGCAGGCATGTGAGGGATCTAGAGGTTGACAGCATGTCTTCTTAACGGGAGTCCAGGTGGCCATCTCCACAAATGGACTTTTCAGAATCCTTGGGTGGCACCGTAGTCGGAAACCAATTCTGGTTATCGCTTCTCGGCCTTTTGGCTAAGATCAAGTGTAGTATCTGTTCTTATCAGTTTAATATCTGATACGTCCCCTATCTGGGGACCATATATTAAATGGATTTTTAGAACAGGGAGATGGAAAAAGAGCTTGCTCTGTCCACTCCACGCATTGACCTGGTATTGCAGTATCTCCAGGACCGGTGCACCCCTTCTTTAATGCAGTTTCTAAAATCAGAAAGAATTGAATTCAATGCTTTTTGTTCATTTTGCTTGTTTGTCGGATTTTGGGATGGACTCTTTGGCTTTGCTTTTCTTCTCCTCATTGGATTTTTCATGTTAAAAGTTGCAGAAGCCAGATGACAAGCTCATTTTGGTTCAACTTCAGCAACTGTGCATTGCATTGCCATGTAATGTAATGTAATGCAATGCTATCTATCTAGCTCTCCCTCTATACTTCCTTTTGGATAAACAGACATATTAGGCAAGCATTTTGGAGCTTTCACCTAAATAACTACAGGTGGTGAGATAAGCTGCACAATATAATTGACCTTTCAGTATATTGTTGCACACACACCATCTATTTAGCAAATGCCCTTGTTATCAACAGCAGCCTTTTAAACTCACCTGAGCTAACAGGTATGTGAGCTGGTTACTCTGCTGCGCTTAAAATTTCTTTTTTGGTTTGCTACAATGCCTTTTCTGAAACGTTGTCTCCCTCTGCTGGAACACTGACTTCTTTCATTTAATGCCTGCAGACTATAAAAGAGAAACCAACCCAAAAAGTTTGGTTGATTAGTCTGTGGCATTCTTTTAAACTGTTGCTTATGGCGGTCTCTGTGAGCTTCTCAGTGACATTCAGCCATCCAGGTATCCCGCCTGCAGTAGACGGAATGTGGCAATGGAACGCTGGCTGCGCGTGTCATAATAGGCTCTGAGCCTTTATATACCTGCGCACAGCAGCAGCCACCTTCAGCCTGCTGCTATACAGCCAGCAGCAGCAGCAGCAGGAGAGGTAATTAATCAGCAACCCTCCTGCTAAGGGTAGACAGCTGCTCGTTCCACCCCCCCCCCGCCTTAATTGGTTCTCCTCCCTTCCAACGGTGTTGAGGCGGGTGGGAACAGCCGGGGGTTGAGGGTACTGTGCTAAAAGAGGTGGAGTTATGCAGATCTAAAACGCGTGGATTGCAGCAGCAGCAAGCCAAAAAGTGCAGGCATGTGAGGGATCTAGAGGTTGACAGCATGTCTTCTTAACGGGAGTCCAGGTGGCCATCTCCACAAATGGACTTTTCAGAATCCTTGGGTGGCACCGTAGTCGGAAACCAATTCTGGTTATCGCTTCTCGGCCTTTTGGCTAAGATCAAGTGTAGTATCTGTTCTTATCAGTTTAATATCTGATACGTCCCCTATCTGGGGACCATATATTAAATGGATTTTTAGAACAGGGAGATGGAAAAAGAGCTTGCTCTGTCCACTCCACGCATTGACCTGGTATTGCAGTATCTCCAGGACCGGTGCACCCCTTCTTTAATGCAGTTTCTAAAATCAGAAAGAATTGAATTCAATGCTTTTTGTTCATTTTGCTTGTTTGTCGGATTTTGGGATGGACTCTTTGGCTTTGCTTTTCTTCTCCTCATTGGATTTTTCATGTTAAAAGTTGCAGAAGCCAGATGACAAGCTCATTTTGGTTCAACTTCAGCAACTGTGCATTGCATTGCCATGTAATGTAATGTAATGCAATGCTATCTATCTAGCTCTCCCTCTATACTTCCTTTTGGATAAACAGACATATTAGGCAAGCATTTTGGAGCTTTCACCTAAATAACTACAGGTGGTGAGATAAGCTGCACAATATAATTGACCTTTCAGTATATTGTTGCACACACACCATCTATTTAGCAAATGCCCTTGTTATCAACAGCAGCCTTTTAAACTCACCTGAGCTAACAGGTATGTGAGCTGGTTACTCTGCTGCGCTTAAAATTTCTTTTTTGGTTTGCTACAATGCCTTTTCTGAAACGTTGTCTCCCTCTGCTGGAACACTGACTTCTTTCATTTAATGCCTGCAGACTATAAAAGAGAAACCAACCCAAAAAGTTTGGTTGATTAGTCTGTGGCATTCTTTTAAACTGTTGCTTATGGCGGTCTCTGTGAGCTTCTCAGTGACATTCAGCCATCCAGGTATCCCGCCTGCAGTAGACGGAATGTGGCAATGGAACGCTGGCTGCGCGTGTCATAATAGGCTCTGAGCCTTTATATACCTGCGCACAGCAGCAGCCACCTTCAGTCTGCTGCTGGACAGCCAGCAGCAGCAGCAGCAGGAGAGGTAATTAATCAGCAACCCTCCTGCTAAGGGTAGACAGCTGCTCGTTCCACCCCCCCCCCGCCTTAATTCGTTCTCCTCCCTTCCAACGGTGTTGAGGCGGGTGGGAACAGCCGGGGGTTGAGGGTACTGTGCTAAAAGAGGTGGAGTTATGCAGATCTAAAACGCGTGGATTGCAGCAGCAGCAAGCCAAAAAGTGCAGGCATGTGAGGGATCTAGAGGTTGACAGCATGTCTTCTTAACGGGAGTCCAGGTGGCCATCTCCACAAATGGACTTTTCAGAATCCTTGGGTGGCACCGTAGTCGGAAACCAATTCTGGTTATCGCTTCTCGGCCTTTTGGCTAAGATCAAGTGTAGTATCTGTTCTTATCAGTTTAATATCTGATACGTCCCCTATCTGGGGACCATATATTAAATGGATTTTTAGAACAGGGAGATGGAAAAAGAGCTTGCTCTGTCCACTCCACGCATTGACCTGGTATTGCAGTATCTCCAGGACCGGTGCACCCCTTCTTTAATGCAGTTTCTAAAATCAGAAAGAATTGAATTCAATGCTTTTTGTTCATTTTGCTTGTTTGTCGGATTTTGGGATGGACTCTTTGGCTTTGCATTTCTTCTCCTCATTGGATTTTTCATGTTAAAAGTTGCAGAAGCCAGATGACAAGCTCATTTTGGTTCAACTTCAGCAACTGTGCATTGCATTGCCATGTAATGTACTGTAATGCAATGCTATCTATCTAGCTCTCCCTTTATACTTCCTTTTGGATAAACAGACATATTAGGCAAGCATTTTGGAGCTTTCACCTAAATAACTACAGGTGGTGAGATAAGCTGCACAATATAATTGACCTTTCAGTATATTGTTGCACACACACAATCTATTTAGCAAATGCCCTTGTTATCAACAGCAGCCTTTTAAACTCACCTGAGCTAACAGGTATGTGAGCTGGTTACTCTGCTGCGCTTAAAATTTCTTTTTTGGTTTGCTACAATGCCTTTTCTGAAACGTTGTCTCCCTCTGCTGGAACACTGACTTCTTTCATTTAATGCCTGCAGACTATAAAAGAGAAACCAACCCAAAAAGTTTGGTTGATTAGTCTGTGGCATTCTTTTAAACTGTTGCTTATGGCGGTCTCTGTGAGCTTCTCAGTGACATTCAGCCATCCAGGTATCCCGCCTGCAGTAGACGGAATGTGGCAATGGAACGCTGGCTGCGCGTGTCATAATAGGCTCTGAGCCTTTATATACCTGCGCACAGCAGCAGCCACCTTCAGTCTGCTGCTGGACAGCCAGCAGCAGCAGCAGCAGGAGAGGTAATTAATCAGCAACCCTCCTGCTAAGGGTAGACAGCTGCTCGTTCCACCCCCCCCCCCCGCCTTAATTGGTTCTCCTCCCTTCCAACGGTGTTGAGGCGGGTGGGAACAGCCGGGGGTTGAGGGTACTGTGCTAAAAGAGGTGGAGTTATGCAGATCTAAAACGCGTGGATTGCAGCAGCAGCAAGCCGAAAAGTGCAGGCATGTGAGGGATCTAGAGGTTGACAGCATGTCTTCTTAACGGGAGTCCAGGTGGCCATCTCCACAAATGGACTTTTCAGAATCCTTGGGTGGCACCGTAGTCGGAAACCAATTCTGGTTATCGCTTCTCGGCCTTTTGGCTAAGATCAAGTGTAGTATCTGTTCTTATCAGTTTAATATCTGATACGTCCCCTATCTGGGGACCATATATTAAATGGATTTTTAGAACAGGGAGATGGAAAAAGAGCTTGCTCTGTCCACTCCACGCATTGACCTGGTATTGCAGTATCTCCAGGACCGGTGCACCCCTTCTTTAATGCAGTTTCTAAAATCAGAAAGAATTGAATTCAATGCTTTTTGTTCATTTTGCTTGTTTGTCGGATTTTGGGATGGACTCTTTGGCTTTGCTTTTCTTCTCCTCATTGGATTTTTCATGTTAAAAGTTGCAGAAGCCAGATGACAAGCTCATTTTGGTTCAACTTCAGCAACTGTGCATTGCATTGCCATGTAATGTAATGTAATGCAATGCTATCTATCTAGCTCTCCCTCTATACTTCCTTTTGGATAAACAGACATATTAGGCAAGCATTTTGGAGCTTTCACCTAAATAACTACAGGTGGTGAGATAAACTGCACAATATAATTGACCTTTCAGTATATTGTTGCACACACACCATCTATTTAGCAAATGCCCTTGTTATCAACAGCAGCCTTTTAAACTCACCTGAGCTAACAGGTATGTGAGCTGGTTACTCTGCTGCGCTTAAAATTTCTTTTTTGGTTTGCTACAATGCCTTTTCTGAAACGTTGTCTCCCTCTGCTGGAACACTGATTTCTTTCATTTAATGCCTGCAGACTATAAAAGAGAAACCAACCCAAAAAGTTTGGTTGATTAGTCTGTGGCATTCTTTTAAACTGTTGCTTATGGCGGTCTCTGTGAGCTTCTCAGTGACATTCAGCCATCCAGGTATCCCGCCTGCAGTAGACGGAATGTGGCAATGGAACGCTGGCTGCGCGTGTCATAATAGGCTCTGAGCCTTTATATACCTGCGCACAGCAGCAGCCACCTTCAGTCTGCTGCTGGACAGCCAGCAGCAGCAGCAGCAGGAGAGGTAATTAATCAGCAACCCTCCTGCTAAGGGTAGACAGCTGCTCGTTCCACCCCCCCCCCGCCTTAATTGGTTCTCCTCCCTTCCAACGGTGTTGAGGCGGGTGGGAACAGCCGGCGGTTGAGGGTACTGTGCTAAAAGAGGTGGAGTTATGCAGATCTAAAACGCGTGGATTGCAGCAGCAGCAAGCCGAAAAGTGCAGGCATGTGAGGGATCTAGAGGTTGACAGCATGTCTTCTTAACGGGAGTCCAGGTGGCCATCTCCACAAATGGACTTTTCAGAATCCTTGGGTGGCACCGTAGTCGGAAACCAATTCTGGTTATCGCTTCTCGGCCTTTTGGCTAAGATCAAGTGTAGTATCTGTTCTTATCAGTTTAATATCTGATACGTCCCCTATCTGGGGACCATATATTAAATGGATTTTTAGAACAGGGAGATGGAAAAAGAGCTTGCTCTGTCCACTCCACGCATTGACCTGGTATTGCAGTATCTCCAGGACCGGTGCACCCCTTCTTTAATGCAGTTTCTAAAATCAGAAAGAATTGAATTCAATGCTTTTTGTTCATTTTGCTTGTTTGTCGGATTTTGGGATGGACTCTTTGGCTTTGCTTTTCTTCTCCTCATTGGATTTTTCATGTTAAAAGTTGCAGAAGCCAGATGACAAGCTCATTTTGGTTCAACTTCAGCAACTGTGCATTGCATTGCCATGTAATGTAATGTAATGCAATGCTATCTATCTAGCTCTCCCTCTATACTTCCTTTTGGATAAACAGACATATTAGGCAAGCATTTTGGAGCTTTCACCTAAATAACTACAGGTGGTGAGATAAGCTGCACAATATAATTGACCTTTCAGTATATTGTTGCACACACACCATCTATTTAGCAAATGCCCTTGTTATCAACAGCAGCCTTTTAAACTCACCTGAGCTAACAGGTATGTGAGCTGGTTACTCTGCTGCGCTTAAAATTTCTTTTTTGGTTTGCTACAATGCCTTTTCTGAAACGTTGTCTCCCTCTGCTGGAACACTGACTTCTTTCATTTAATGCCTGCAGACTATAAAAGAGAAACCAACCCAAAAAGTTTGGTTGATTAGTCTGTGGCATTCTTTTAAACTGTTGCTTATGGCGGTCTCTGTGAGCTTCTCAGTGACATTCAGCCATCCAGGTATCCCGCCTGCAGTAGACGGAATGTGGCAATGGAACGCTGGCTGCGCGTGTCATAATAGGCTCTGAGCCTTTATATACCTGCGCACAGCAGCAGCCACCTTCAGTCTGCTGCTGGACAGCCAGCAGCAGCAGCAGGAGAGGTAATTAATCAGCAACCCTCCTGCTAAGGGTAGACAGCTGCTCGTTCCACCCCCCCCCGCCTTAATTGGTTCTCCTCCCTTCCAACGGTGTTGAGGCGGGTGGGAACAGCCGGGGGTTGAGGGTACTGTGCTAAAAGAGGTGGAGTTATGCAGATCTAAAACGCGTGGATTGCAGCAGCAGCAAGCCGAAAAGTGCAGGCATGTGAGGGATCTAGAGGTTGACAGCATGTCTTCTTAACAGGAGTCCAGGTGGCCATCTCCACAAATGGACTTTTCAGAATCCTTGGGTGGCACCGTAGTCGGAAACCAATTCTGGTTATCGCTTCTCGGCCTTTTGGCTAAGATCAAGTGTAGTATCTGTTCTTATCAGTTTAATATCTGATACGTCCCCTATCTGGGGACCATATATTAAATGGATTTTTAGAACAGGGAGATGGAAAAAGAGCTTGCTCTGTCCACTCCACGCATTGACCTGGTATTGCAGTATCTCCAGGACCGGTGCACCCCTTCTTTAATGCAGTTTCTAAAATCAGAAAGAATTGAATTCAATGCTTTTTGTTCATTTTGCTTGTTTGTCGGATTTTGGGATGGACTCTTTGGCTTTGCTTTTCTTCTCCTCATTGGATTTTTCATGTTAAAAGTTGCAGAAGCCAGATGACAAGCTCATTTTGGTTCAACTTCAGCAACTGTGCATTGCATTGCCATGTAATGTAATGTAATGCAATGCTATCTATCTAGCTCTCCCTCTATACTTCCTTTTGGATAAACAGACATATTAGGCAAGCATTTTGGAGCTTTCACCTAAATAACTACAGGTGGTGAGATAAGCTGCACAATATAATTGACCTTTCAGTATATTGTTGCACACACACCATCTATTTAGCAAATGCCCTTGTTATCAACAGCAGCCTTTTAAACTCACCTGAGCTAACAGGTATGTGAGCTGGTTACTCTGCTGCACTTAAAATTTCTTTTTTGGTTTGCTACAATGCCTTTTCTGAAACGTTGTCTCCCTCTGCTGGAACACTGACTTCTTTCATTTAATGCCTGCAGACTATAAAAGAGAAACCAACCCAAAAAGTTTGGTTGATTAGTCTGTGGCATTCTTTTAAACTGTTGCTTATGGCGGTCTCTGTGAGCTTCTCAGTGACATTCAGCCATCCAGGTATCCCGCCTGCAGTAGACGGAATGTGGCAATGGAACGCTGGCTGCGCGTGTCATAATAGGCTCTGAGCCTTTATATACCTGCGCACAGCAGCAGCCACCTTCAGTCTGCTGCTGGACAGCCAGCAGCAGCAGCAGCAGGAGAGGTAATTAATCAGCAACCCTCCTGCTAAGGGTAGACAGCTGCTCGTTCCACCCCCCCCCCGCCTTAATTGGTTCTCCTCCCTTCCAACGGTGTTGAGGCGGGTGGGAACAGCCGGGGGTTGAGGGTACTGTGCTAAAAGAGGTGGAGTTATGCAGATCTAAAACGCGTGGATTGCAGCAGCAGCAAGCCGAAAAGTGCAGGCATGTGAGGGATCTAGAGGTTGACAGCATGTCTTCTTAACGGGAGTCCAGGTGGCCATCTCCACAAATGGACTTTTCAGAATCCTTGGGTGGCACCGTAGTCGGAAACCAATTCTGGTTATCGCTTCTCGGCCTTTTGGCTAAGATCAAGTGTAGTATCTGTTCTTATCAGTTTAATATCTGATACGTCCCCTATCTGGGGACCATATATTGAATGGATTTTTAGAACAGGGAGATGGAAAAAGAGCTTGCTCTGTCCACTCCACGCATTGACCTGGTATTGCAGTATCTCCAGGACCGGTGCACCCCTTCTTTAATGCAGTTTCTAAAATCAGAAAGAATTGAATTGAATGCTTTTTGTTCATTTTGCTTGTTTGTCGGATTTTGGGATGGACTCTTTGGCTTTGCTTTTCTTCTCCTCATTGGATTTTTCATGTTAAAAGTTGCAGAAGCCAGATGACAAGCTCATTTTGGTTCAACTTCAGCAACTGTGCATTGCATTGCCATGTAATGTAAAGTAATGCAATGCTATCTATCTAGCTCTCCCTCTATACTTCCTTTTGGATAAACAGACATATTAGGCAAGCATTTTGGAGCTTTCACCTAAATAACTACAGGTGGTGAGATAAGCTGCACAATATAATTGACCTTTCAGTATATTGTTGCACACACACCATCTATTTAGCAAATGCCCTTGTTATCAACAGCAGCCTTTTAAACTCACCTGAGCTAACAGGTATGTGAGCTGGTTACTCTGCTGCGCTTAAAATTTCTTTTTTGGTTTGCTACAATGCCTTTTCTGAAACGTTGTCTCCCTCTGCTGGAACACTGACTTCTTTCATTTAATGCCTGCAGACTATAAAAGAGAAACCAACCCAAAAAGTTTGGTTGATTAGTCTGTGGCATTCTTTTAAACTGTTGCTTATGGCGGTCTCTGTGAGCTTCTCAGTGACATTCAGCCATCCAGGTATCCCGCCTGCAGTAGACGGAATGTGGCAATGGAACGCTGGCTGCGCGTGTCATAATAGGCTCTGAGCCTTTATATACCTGCGCACAGCAGCAGCCACCTTCAGTCTGCTGCTGGACAGCCAGCAGCAGCAGCAGCAGAAGAGGTAATTAATCAGCAACCCTCCTGCTAAGGGTAGACAGCTGCTCGTTCCACCCCCCCCCGCCTTAATTGGTTCTCCTCCCTTCCAACGGTGTTGAGGCGGGTGGGAACAGCCGGGGGTTGAGGGTACTGTGCTAAAAGAGGTGGAGTTATGCAGATCTAAAACGCGTGGATTGCAGCAGCAGCAAGCCGAAAAGTGCAGGCATGTGAGGGATCTAGAGGTTGACAGCATGTCTTCTTAACGGGAGTCCAGGTGGCCATCTCCACAAATGGACTTTTCAGAATCCTTGGGTGGCACCGTAGTCGGAAACCAATTCTGGTTATCGCTTCTCGGCCTTTTGGCTAAGATCAAGTGTAGTATCTGTTCTTATCAGTTTAATATCTGATACGTCCCCTATCTGGGGACCATATATTAAATGGATTTTTAGAACAGGGAGATGGAAAAAGAGCTTGCTCTGTCCACTCCACGCATTGACCTGGTATTGCAGTATCTCCAGGACCGGTGCACCCCTTCTTTAATGCAGTTTCTAAAATCAGAAAGAATTGAATTCAATGCTTTTTGTTCATTTTGCTTGTTTGTCGGATTTTGGGATGGACTCTTTGGCTTTGCTTTTCTTCTCCTCATTGGATTTTTCATGTTAAAAGTTGCAGAAGCCAGATGACAAGCTCATTTTGGTTCAACTTCAGCAACTGTGCATTGCATTGCCATGTAATGTAATGTAATGCAATGCTATCTATCAAGCTCTCCCTCTATACTTCCTTTTGGATAAACAGACATATTAGGCAAGCATTTTGGAGCTTTCACCTAAATAACTACAGGTGGTGAGATAAGCTGCACAATATAATTGACCTTTCAGTATATTGTTGCACACACACCATCTATTTAGCAAATGCCCTTGTTATCAACAGCAGCCTTTTAAACTCACCTGAGCTAACAGGTATGTGAGCTGGTTACTCTGCTGCGCTTAAAATTTCTTTTTTGGTTTGCTACAATGCCTTTTCTGAAACGTTGTCTCCCTCTGCTGGAACACTGACTTCTTTCATTTAATGCCTGCAGACTATAAAAGAGAAACCAACCCAAAAAGTTTGGTTGATTAGTCTGTGGCATTCTTTTAAACTGTTGCTTATGGCGGTCTCTGTGAGCTTCTCAGTGACATTCAGCCATCCAGGTATCCCGCCTGCAGTAGACGGAATGTGGCAATGGAACGCTGGCTGCGCGTGTCATAATAGGCTCTGAGCCTTTATATACCTGCGCACAGCAGCAGCCACCTTCAGTCTGCTGCTGGACAGCCAGCAGCAGCAGCAGCAGGAGAGGTAATTAATCAGCAACCCTCCTGCTAAGGGTAGACAGCTGCTCGTTCCACCCCCCCCCCCCCGCCTTAATTGGTTCTCCTCCCTTCCAACGGTGTTGAGGCGGGTGGGAACAGCCGGGGGTTGAGGGTACTGTGCTAAAAGAGGTGGAGTTATGCAGATCTAAAACGCGTGGATTGCAGCAGCAGCAAGCCGAAAAGTGCAGGCATGTGAGGGATCTAGAGGTTGACAGCATGTCTTCTTAACGGGAGTCCAGGTGGCCATCTCCACAAATGGACTTTTCAGAATCCTTGGGTGGCACCGTAGTCGGAAACCAATTCTGGTTATCGCTTCTCGGCCTTTTGGCTAAGATCAAGTGTAGTATCTGTTCTTATCAGTTTAATATCTGATACGTCCCCTATCTGGGGACCATATATTAAATGGATTTTTAGAACAGGGAGATGGAAAAAGAGCTTGCTCTGTCCACTCCACGCATTGACCTGGTATTGCAGTATCTCCAGGACCGGTGCACCCCTTCTTTAATGCAGTTTCTAAAATCAGAAAGAATTGAATTCAATGCTTTTTGTTCATTTTGCTTGTTTGTCGGATTTTGGGATGGACTCTTTGGCTTTGCTTTTCTTCTCCTCATTGGATTTTTCATGTTAAAAGTTGCAGAAGCCAGATGACAAGCTCATTTTGGTTCAACTTCAGCAACTGTGCATTGCATTGCCATGTAATGTAATGTAATGCAATGCTATCTATCTAGCTCTCCCTCTATACTTCCTTTTGGATAAACAGACATATTAGGCAAGCATTTTGGAGCTTTCACCTAAATAACTACAGGTGGTGAGATAAGCTGCACAATATAATTAACCTTTCAGTATATTGTTGCACACACACCATCTATTTAGCAAATGCCCTTGTTATCAACAGCAGCCTTTTAAACTCACCTGAGCTAACAGGTATGTGAGCTGGTTACTCTGCTGCGCTTAAAATTTCTTTTTTGGTTTGCTACAATGCCTTTTCTGAAACGTTGTCTCCCTCTGCTGGAACACTGACTTCTTTCATTTAATGCCTGCAGACTATAAAAGAGAAACCAACCCAAAAAGTTTGGTTGATTAGTCTGTGGCATTCTTTTAAACTGTTGCTTATGGCGGTCTCTGTGAGCTTCTCAGTGACATTCAGCCATCCAGGTATCCCGCCTGCAGTAGACGGAATGTGGCAATGGAACGCTGGCTGCGCGTGTCATAATAGGCTCTGAGCCTTTATATACCTGCGCACAGCAGCAGCCACCTTCAGTCTGCTGCTGGACAGCCAGCAGCAGCAGCAGCAGGAGAGGTAATTAATCAGCAACCCTCCTGCTAAGGGTAGACAGCTGCTCGTTCCACCCCCCCCCCGCCTTAATTGGTTCTCCTCCCTTCCAACGGTGTTGAGGCGGGTGGGAACAGCCGGGGGTTGAGGGTACTGTGCTAAAAGAGGTGGAGTTATGCAGATCTAAAACGCGTGGATTGCAGCAGCAGCAAGACGAAAAGTGCAGGCATGTGAGGGATCTAGAGGTTGACAGCATGTCTTCTTAACGGGAGTCCAGGTGGCCATCTCCACAAATGGACTTTTCAGAATCCTTGGGTGGCACCGTAGTCGGAAACCAATTCTGGTTATCGCTTCTCGGCCTTTTGGCTAAGATCAAGTGTAGTATCTGTTCTTATCAGTTTAATATCTGATACGTCCCCTATCTGGGGACCATATATTAAATGGATTTTTAGAACAGGGAGATGGAAAAAGAGCTTGCTCTGTCCACTCCACGCATTGACCTGGTATTGCAGTATCTCCAGGACCGGTGCACCCCTTCTTTAATGCAGTTTCTAAAATCAGAAAGAATTGAATTCAATGCTTTTTGTTCATTTTGCTTGTTTGTCGGATTTTGGGATGGACTCTTTGGCTTTGCTTTTCTTCTCCTCATTGGATTTTTCATGTTAAAAGTTGCAGAAGCCAGATGACAAGCTCATTTTGGTTCAACTTCAGCAACTGTGCATTGCATTGCCATGTAATGTAATGTAATGCAATGCTATCTATCTAGCTCTCCCTCTATACTTTCTTTTGGATAAACAGACATATTAGGCAAGCATTTTGGAGCTTTCACCTAAATAACTACAGGTGGTGAGATAAGCTGCACAATATAATTGACCTTTCAGTATATTGTTGCACACACACCATCTATTTAGCAAATGCCCTTGTTATCAACAGCAGCCTTTTAAACTCACCTGAGCTAACAGGTATGTGAGCTGGTTACTCTGCTGCGCTTAAAATTTCTTTTTTGGTTTGCTACAATGCCTTTTCTGAAACGTTGTCTCCCTCTGCTGGAACACTGACTTCTTTCATTTAATGCCTGCAGACTATAAAAGAGAAACCAACCCAAATAGTTTGGTTGATTAGTCTGTGGCATTCTTTTAAACTGTTGCTTATGGCGGTCTCTGTGAGCTTCTCAGTGACATTCAGCCATCCAGGTATCCCGCCTGCAGTAGACGGAATGTGGCAATGGAACGCTGGCTGCGCGTGTCATAATAGGCTCTGAGCCTTTATATACCTGCGCACAGCAGCAGCCACCTTCAGTCTGCTGCTGGACAGCCAGCAGCAGCAGCAGCAGGAGAGGTAATTAATCAGCAACCCTCCTGCTAAGGGTAGACAGCTGCTCGTTCCACCCCCCCCCCCCCGCCTTAATTGGTTCTCCTCCCTTCCAACGGTGTTGAGGCGGGTGGGAACAGCCGGGGGTTGAGGGTACTGTGCTAAAAGAGGTGGAGTTATGCAGATCTAAAACGCGTGGATTGCAGCAGCAGCAAGCCGAAAAGTGCAGGCATGTGAGGGATCTAGAGGTTGACAGCATGTCTTCTTAACGGGAGTCCAGGTGGCCATCTCCACAAATGGACTTTTCAGAATCCTTGGGTGGCACCGTAGTCGGAAACCAATTCTGGTTATCGCTTCTCGGCCTTTTGGCTAAGATCAAGTGTAGTATCTGTTCTTATCAGTTTAATATCTGATACGTCCCCTATCTGGGGACCATATATTAAATGGATTTTTAGAACAGGGAGATGGAAAAAGAGCTTGCTCTGTCCACTCCACGCATTGACCTGGTATTGCAGTATCTCCAGGACCGGTGCACCCCTTCTTTAATGCAGTTTCTAAAATCAGAAAGAATTGAATTCAATGCTTTTTGTTCATTTTGCTTGTTTGTCGGATTTTGGGATGGACTCTTTGGCTTTGCTTTTCTTCTCCTCATTGGATTTTTCATGTTAAAAGTTGCAGAAGCCAGATGACAAGCTCATTTTGGTTCAACTTCAGCAACTGTGCATTGCATTGCCATGTAATGTAATGTAATGCAATGCTATCTATCTAGCTCTCCCTCTATACTTCCTTTTGGATAAACAGACATATTAGGCAAGCATTTTGGAGCTTTCACCTAAATAACTACAGGTGGTGAGATAAGCTGCACAATATAATTGACCTTTCAGTATATTGTTGCACACACACCATCTATTTAGCAAATGCCCTTGTTATCAACAGCAGCCTTTTAAACTCACCTGAGCTAACAGGTATGTGAGCTGGTTACTCTGCTGCGCTTAAAATTTCTTTTTTGGTTTGCTACAATGCCTTTTCTGAAACGTTGTCTCCCTCTGCTGGAACACTGACTTCTTTCATTTAATGCCTGCAGACTATAAAAGAGAAACCAACCCAAAAAGTTTGGTTGATTAGTCTGTGGCATTCTTTTAAACTGTTGCTTATGGCGGTCTCTGTGAGCTTCTCAGTGACATTCAGCCATCCAGGTATCCCGCCTGCAGTAGACGGAATGTGGCAATGGAACGCTGGCTGCGCGTGTCATAATAGGCTCTGAGCCTTTATATACCTGCGCACAGCAGCAGCCACCTTCAGCCTGCTGCTATACAGCCAGCAGCAGCAGCAGCAGGAGAGGTAATTAATCAGCAACCCTCCTGCTAAGGGTAGACAGCTGCTCGTTCCACCCCCCCCCCGCCTTAATTGGTTCTCCTCCCTTCCAACGGTGTTGAGGCGGGTGGGAACAGCCGGGGGTTGAGGGTACTGTGCTAAAAGAGGTGGAGTTATGCAGATCTAAAACGCGTGGATTGCAGCAGCAGCAAGCCAAAAAGTGCAGGCATGTGAGGGATCTAGAGGTTGACAGCATGTCTTCTTAACGGGAGTCCAGGTGGCCATCTCCACAAATGGACTTTTCAGAATCCTTGGGTGGCACCGTAGTCGGAAACCAATTCTGGTTATCGCTTCTCGGCCTTTTGGCTAAGATCAAGTGTAGTATCTGTTCTTATCAGTTTAATATCTGATACGTCCCCTATCTGGGGACCATATATTAAATGGATTTTTAGAACAGGGAGATGGAAAAAGAGCTTGCTCTGTCCACTCCACGCATTGACCTGGTATTGCAGTATCTCCAGGACCGGTGCACCCCTTCTTTAATGCAGTTTCTAAAATCAGAAAGAATTGAATTCAATGCTTTTTGTTCATTTTGCTTGTTTGTCGGATTTTGGGATGGACTCTTTGGCTTTGCTTTTCTTCTCCTCATTGGATTTTTCATGTTAAAAGTTGCAGAAGCCAGATGACAAGCTCATTTTGGTTCAACTTCAGCAACTGTGCATTGCATTGCCATGTAATGTAATGTAATGCAATGCTATCTATCTAGCTCTCCCTCTATACTTCCTTTTGGATAAACAGACATATTAGGCAAGCATTTTGGAGCTTTCACCTAAATAACTACAGGTGGTGAGATAAGCTGCACAATATAATTGACCTTTCAGTATATTGTTGCACACACACCATCTATTTAGCAAATGCCCTTGTTATCAACAGCAGCCTTTTAAACTCACCTGAGCTAACAGGTATGTGAGCTGGTTACTCTGCTGCGCTTAAAATTTCTTTTTTGGTTTGCTACAATGCCTTTTCTGAAACGTTGTCTCCCTCTGCTGGAACACTGACTTCTTTCATTTAATGCCTGCAGACTATAAAAGAGAAACCAACCCAAAAAGTTTGGTTGATTAGTCTGTGGCATTCTTTTAAACTGTTGCTTATGGCGGTCTCTGTGAGCTTCTCAGTGACATTCAGCCATCCAGGTATCCCGCCTGCAGTAGACGGAATGTGGCAATGGAACGCTGGCTGCGCGTGTCATAATAGGCTCTGAGCCTTTATATACCTGCGCACAGCAGCAGCCACCTTCAGTCTGCTGCTGGACAGCCAGCAGCAGCAGCAGCAGGAGAGGTAATTAATCAGCAACCCTCCTGCTAAGGGTAGACAGCTGCTCGTTCCACCCCCCCCCCCGCCTTAATTCGTTCTCCTCCCTTCCAACGGTGTTGAGGCGGGTGGGAACAGCCGGGGGTTGAGGGTACTGTGCTAAAAGAGGTGGAGTTATGCAGATCTAAAACGCGTGGATTGCAGCAGCAGCAAGCCAAAAAGTGCAGGCATGTGAGGGATCTAGAGGTTGACAGCATGTCTTCTTAACGGGAGTCCAGGTGGCCATCTCCACAAATGGACTTTTCAGAATCCTTGGGTGGCACCGTAGTCGGAAACCAATTCTGGTTATCGCTTCTCGGCCTTTTGGCTAAGATCAAGTGTAGTATCTGTTCTTATCAGTTTAATATCTGATACGTCCCCTATCTGGGGACCATATATTAAATGGATTTTTAGAACAGGGAGATGGAAAAAGAGCTTGCTCTGTCCACTCCACGCATTGACCTGGTATTGCAGTATCTCCAGGACCGGTGCACCCCTTCTTTAATGCAGTTTCTAAAATCAGAAAGAATTGAATTCAATGCTTTTTGTTCATTTTGCTTGTTTGTCGGATTTTGGGATGGACTCTTTGGCTTTGCTTTTCTTCTCCTCATTGGATTTTTCATGTTAAAAGTTGCAGAAGCCAGATGACAAGCTCATTTTGGTTCAACTTCAGCAACTGTGCATTGCATTGCCATGTAATGTACTGTAATGCAATGCTATCTATCTAGCTCTCCCTTTATACTTCCTTTTGGATAAACAGACATATTAGGCAAGCATTTTGGAGCTTTCACCTAAATAACTACAGGTGGTGAGATAAGCTGCACAATATAATTGACCTTTCAGTATATTGTTGCACACACACAATCTATTTAGCAAATGCCCTTGTTATCAACAGCAGCCTTTTAAACTCACCTGAGCTAACAGGTATGTGAGCTGGTTACTCTGCTGCGCTTAAAATTTCTTTTTTGGTTTGCTACAATGCCTTTTCTGAAACGTTGTCTCCCTCTGCTGGAACACTGACTTCTTTCATTTAATGCCTGCAGACTATAAAAGAGAAACCAACCCAAAAAGTTTGGTTGATTAGTCTGTGGCATTCTTTTAAACTGTTGCTTATGGCGGTCTCTGTGAGCTTCTCAGTGACATTCAGCCATCCAGGTATCCCGCCTGCAGTAGACGGAATGTGGCAATGGAACGCTGGCTGCGCGTGTCATAATAGGCTCTGAGCCTTTATATACCTGCGCACAGCAGCAGCCACCTTCAGTCTGCTGCTGGACAGCCAGCAGCAGCAGCAGCAGGAGAGGTAATTAATCAGCAACCCTCCTGCTAAGGGTAGACAGCTGCTCGTTCCACCCCCCCCCCCGCCTTAATTGGTTCTCCTCCCTTCCAACGGTGTTGAGGCGGGTGGGAACAGCCGGGGGTTGAGGGTACTGTGCTAAAAGAGGTGGAGTTATGCAGATCTAAAACGCGTGGATTGCAGCAGCAGCAAGCCGAAAAGTGCAGGCATGTGAGGGATCTAGAGGTTGACAGCATGTCTTCTTAACGGGAGTCCAGGTGGCCATCTCCACAAATGGACTTTTCAGAATCCTTGGGTGGCACCGTAGTCGGAAACCAATTCTGGTTATCGCTTCTCGGCCTTTTGGCTAAGATCAAGTGTAGTATCTGTTCTTATCAGTTTAATATCTGATACGTCCCCTATCTGGGGACCATATATTAAATGGATTTTTAGAACAGGGAGATGGAAAAAGAGCTTGCTCTGTCCACTCCACGCATTGACCTGGTATTGCAGTATCTCCAGGACCGGTGCACCCCTTCTTTAATGCAGTTTCTAAAATCAGAAAGAATTGAATTCAATGCTTTTTGTTCATTTTGCTTGTTTGTCGGATTTTGGGATGGACTCTTTGGCTTTGCTTTTCTTCTCCTCATTGGATTTTTCATGTTAAAAGTTGCAGAAGCCAGATGACAAGCTCATTTTGGTTCAACTTCAGCAACTGTGCATTGCATTGCCATGTAATGTAATGTAATGCAATGCTATCTATCTAGCTCTCCCTCTATACTTCCTTTTGGATAAACAGACATATTAGGCAAGCATTTTGGAGCTTTCACCTAAATAACTACAGGTGGTGAGATAAGCTGCACAATATAATTGACCTTTCAGTATATTGTTGCACACACACCATCTATTTAGCAAATGCCCTTGTTATCAACAGCAGCCTTTTAAACTCACCTGAGCTAACAGGTATGTGAGCTGGTTACTCTGCTGCGCTTAAAATTTCTTTTTTGGTTTGCTACAATGCCTTTTCTGAAACGTTGTCTCCCTCTGCTGGAACACTGACTTCTTTCATTTAATGCCTGCAGACTATAAAAGAGAAACCAACCCAAAAAGTTTGGTTGATTAGTCTGTGGCATTCTTTTAAACTGTTTCTTATGGCGGTCTCTGTGAGCTTCTCAGTGACATTCAGCCATCCAGGTATCCCGCCTGCAGTAGACGGAATGTGGCAATGGAACGCTGGCTGCGCGTGTCATAATAGGCTCTGAGCCTTTATATACCTGCGCACAGCAGCAGCCACCTTCAGTCTGCTGCTGGACAGCCAGCAGCAGCAGCAGCAGGAGAGGTAATTAATCAGCAACCCTCCTGCTAAGGGTAGACAGCTGCTCGTTCCACCCCCCCCCCCGCCTTAATTGGTTCTCCTCCCTTCCAACGGTGTTGAGGCGAGTGGGAACAGCCGGGGGTTGAGGGTACTGTGCTAAAAGAGGTGGAGTTATGCAGATCTAAAACGCGTGGATTGCAGCAGCAGCAAGCCGAAAAGTGCAGGCATGTGAGGGATCTAGAGGTTGACAGCATGTCTTCTTAACGGGAGTCCAGGTGGCCATCTCCACAAATGGACTTTTCAGAATCCTTGGGTGGCACCGTAGTCGGAAACCAATTCTGGTTATCGCTTCTCGGCCTTTTGGCTAAGATCAAGTGTAGTATCTGTTCTTATCAGTTTAATATCTGATACGTCCCCTATCTGGGGACCATATATTAAATGGATTTTTAGAACAGGGAGATGGAAAAAGAGCTTGCTCTGTCCACTCCACGCATTGACCTGGTATTGCAGTATCTCCAGGACCGGTGCACCCCTTCTTTAATGCAGTTTCTAAAATCAGAAAGAATTGAATTCAATGCTTTTTGTTCATTTTGCTTGTTTGTCGGATTTTGGGATGGACTCTTTGGCTTTGCTTTTCTTCTCCTCATTGGATTTTTCATGTTAAAAGTTGCAGAAGCCAGATGACAAGCTCATTTTGGTTCAACTTCAGCAACTGTGCATTGCATTGCCATGTAATGTAATGTAATGCAATGCTATCTATCTAGCTCTCCCTCTATACTTCCTTTTGGATAAACAGACATATTAGGCAAGCATTTTGGAGCTTTCACCTAAATAACTACAGGTGGTGAGATAAGCTGCACAATATAATTGACCTTTCAGTATATTGTTGCACACACACCATCTATTTAGCAAATGCCCTTGTTATCAACAGCAGCCTTTTAAACTCACCTGAGCTAACAGGTATGTGAGCTGGTTACTCTGCTGCGCTTAAAATTTCTTTTTTGGTTTGCTACAATGCCTTTTCTGAAACGTTGTCTCCCTCTGCTGGAACACTGACTTCTTTCATTTAATGCCTGCAGACTATAAAAGAGAAACCAACCCAAAAAGTTTGGTTGATTAGTCTGTGGCATTCTTTTAAACTGTTGCTTATGGCGGTCTCTGTGAGCTTCTCAGTGACATTCAGCCATCCAGGTATCCCGCCTGCAGTAGACGGAATGTGGCAATGGAACGCTGGCTGCGCGTGTCATAATAGGCTCTGAGCCTTTATATACCTGCGCACAGCAGCAGCCACCTTCAGTCTGCTGCTGGACAGCCAGCAGCAGCAGCAGCAGGAGAGGTAATTAATCAGCAACCCTCCTGCTAAGGGTAGACAGCTGCTCGTTCCACCCCCCCCCCGCCTTAATTGGTTCTCCTCCCTTCCAACGGTGTTGAGGCGGGTGGGAACAGCCGGGGGTTGAGGGTACTGTGCTAAAAGAGGTGGAGTTGTGCAGATCTAAAACGCGTGGATTGCAGCAGCAGCAAGCCGAAAAGTGCAGGCATGTGAGGGATCTAGAGGTTGACAGCATGTCTTCTTAACGGGAGTCCAGGTGGCCATCTCCACAAATGGACTTTTCAGAATCCTTGGGTGGCACCGTAGTCGGAAACCAATTCTGGTTATCGCTTCTCGGCCTTTTGGCTAAGATCAAGTGTAGTATCTGTTCTTATCAGTTTAATATCTGATACGTCCCCTATCTGGGGACCATATATTAAATGGATTTTTAGAACAGGGAGATGGAAAAAGAGCTTGCTCTGTCCACTCCACGCATTGACCTGGTATTGCAGTATCTCCAGGACCGGTGCACCCCTTCTTTAATGCAGTTTCTAAAATCAGAAAGAATTGAATTCAATGCTTTTTGTTCATTTTGCTTGTTTGTCGGATTTTGGGATGGACTCTTTGGCTTTGCTTTTCTTCTCCTCATTGGATTTTTCATGTTAAAAGTTGCAGAAGCCAGATGACAAGCTCATTTTGGTTCAACTTCAGCAACTGTGCATTGCATTGCCATGTAATGTAATGCAATGCTATCTATCCAGCTCTCCCTCTATACTTCCTTTTGGATAAACAGACATATTAGGAAAGCATTTTGGAGCTTTCACCTAAATAACTACAGGTGGTGAGATAAACTGCACAATATAATTGACCTTTCAGTATATTGTTGCACACACACCATCTATTTAGCAAATGCCCTTGTTATCAACAGCAGCCTTTTAAACTCACCTGAGCTAACAGGTATGTGAGCTGGTTACTCTGCTGCGCTTAAAATTTCTTTTTTGGTTTGCTACAATGCCTTTTCTGAAACGTTGTCTCCCTCTGCTGGAACACTGACTTCTTTCATTTAATGCCTGCAGACTATAAAAGAGAAACCAACCCAAAAAGTTTGGTTGATTAGTCTGTGGCATTCTTTTAAACTGTTGCTTATGGCGGTCTCTGTGAGCTTCTCAGTGACATTCAGCCATCCAGGTATCCCGCCTGCAGTAGACGGAATGTGGCAATGGAACGCTGGCTGCGCGTGTCATAATAGGCTCTGAGCCTTTATATACCTGCGCACAGCAGCAGCCACCTTCAGTCTGCTGCTGGACAGCCAGCAGCAGCAGCAGCAGGAGAGGTAATTAATCAGCAACCCTCCTGCTAAGGGTAGACAGCTGCTCGTTCCACCCCCCCCCCGCCTTAATTGGTTCTCCTCCCTTCCAACGGTGTTGAGGCGGGTGGGAACAGCTGGGGGTTGAGGGTACTGTGCTAAAAGAGGTGGAGTTATGCAGATCTAAAACGCGTGGATTGCAGCAGCAGCAAGCCGAAAAGTGCAGGCATGTGAGGGATCTAGAGGTTGACAGCATGTCTTCTTAACGGGAGTCCAGGTGGCCATCTCCACAAATGGACTTTTCAGAATCCTTGGGTGGCACCGTAGTCGGAAACCAATTCTGGTTATCGCTTCTCGGCCTTTTGGCTAAGATCAAGTGTAGTATCTGTTCTTATCAGTTTAATATCTGATACGTCCCCTATCTGGGGACCATATATTAAATGGATTTTTAGAACAGGGAGATGGAAAAAGAGCTTGCTCTGTCCACTCCACGCATTGACCTGGTATTGCAGTATCTCCAGGACCGGTGCACCCCTTCTTTAATGCAGTTTCTAAAATCAGAAAGAATTGAATTCAATGCTTTTTGTTCATTTTGCTTGTTTGTCGGATTTTGGGATGGACTCTTTGGCTTTGCTTTTCTTCTCCTCATTGGATTTTTCATGTTAAAAGTTGCAGAAGCCAGATGACAAGCTCATTTTGGTTCAACTTCAGCAACTGTGCATTGCATTGCCATGTAATGTAATGTAATGCAATGCTATCTATCTAGCTCTCCCTCTATACTTCCTTTTGGATAAACAGACATATTAGGCAAGCATTTTGGAGCTTTCACCTAAATAACTACAGGTGGTGAGATAAGCTGCACAATATAATTGACCTTTCAGTATATTGTTGCACACACACCATCTATTTAGCAAATGCCCTTGTTATCAACAGCAGCCTTTTAAACTCACCTGAGCTAACAGGTATGTGAGCTGGTTACTCTGCTGCGCTTAAAATTTATTTTTTGGTTTGCTACAATGCCTTTTCTGAAACGTTGTCTCCCTCTGCTGGAACACTGACTTCTTTCATTTAATGCCTGCAGACTATAAAAGAGAAACCAACCCAAAAAGTTTGGTTGATTAGTCTTTGGCATTCTTTTAAACTGTTGCTTATGGCGGTCTCTGTGAGCTTCTCAGTGACATTCAGCCATCCAGGTATCCCGCCTGCAGTAGACGGAATGTGGCAATGGAACGCTGGCTGCGCGTGTCATAATAGGCTCTGAGCCTTTATATACCTGCGCACAGCAGCAGCCACCTTCAGTCTGCTGCTGGACAGCCAGCAGCAGCAGCAGCAGGAGAGGTAATTAATCAGCAACCCTCCTGCTAAGGGTAGACAGCTGCTCGTTCCACCCCCCCCCGCCTTAATTGGTTCTCCTCCCTTCCAACGGTGTTGAGGCGGGTGGGAACAGCCGGGGGTTGAGGGTACTGTGCTAAAAGAGGTGGAGTTATGCAGATCTAAAACGCGTGGATTGCAGCAGCAGCAAGCCGAAAAGTGCAGGCATGTGAGGGATCTAGAGGTTGACAGCATGTCTTCTTAACGGGAGTCCAGGTGGCCATCTCCACAAATGGACTTTTCAGAATCCTTGGGTGGCACCGTAGTCGGAAACCAATTCTGGTTATCGCTTCTCGGCCTTTTGGCTACGATCAAGTGCTTTATTGCAGGAGACTGTGGTTGAAGGGCACTCGGGTACCCCTCTCCTTGGCCTGGCAGGATCGTCCACTTTGGTGGACTTAACCTGCTTGCTGCTATTAGGGAGAGGGCTTAGTCCCAGGGTAACGAGTTGCGATCCCCCAGCTTCCAGGTGTTTTTCGCTGCAAGAACACTGGGAGCGCAGATTGCAAGCGGCTGCAATTTGCAACCTTGTTGCGTTTTTCCATGGAGGTTGACCCTAACCTCGTGCCTCTTTATGCGAGGCTAAAAAACTCTATCCGAGTTCACTTCACGGCGGGTGGCTCGGATATGAGGAAATTAGGGTATGTAGTCCAGGACGTGCTCAGGAACCTTCTTGGCGTACAAAGGAATGAAATTCTCTCCATCCAGGATTATCCCAGAAGAGGTGACTATGACATCACATTCACCGGAGAAGGTATTTTTAGAGATGTACTAGAAAAGTTAAAAAAAGTTGAAAATAGTCCTGTTTTGAAAGGGATACAAATTGTTGAGCACGTCCTGGATGAGGTAAGACTGGTTATTGTAAAAATATTTTCGCCCTTTGTTTCTGCTCCAGAAGTAATGTCATTTCTAGCAATTTATTTTAAAAGTGTTAAATGTATTGGGAAGATATTAAACGAATATAACATATGGACATCTAAGTGGAAATTCCTTGTGAAGTGTACAAGAGATCCAAATACACCAGGTGGTATACGGCTCCCCCCTGCCCGTTTCAAAATTGGGCAAACAAATGGGGATTTCTTCTTTTCTGGGATGCCAGTATATTGCAGAAATTGTGGGCGCTATGGTCATTCAAAAGAAAACTGTCATGTATCATGTAGAAATTGTGCTAGTGAAGAACATGAGACAAAAGAATGCCCTAAGGAAAAGAAATGCAGTTTTTGCCAGACTCCAGGTCACTTTTATTTTTCTTGTCCTCACAGATTTCGGGAAGATGAGCAAAAGGGGAAGTCCAAGACGTCCGACCAAGGACCAAAAGATCAGACCACCCCTCAGGAGGAGGAACATCAACCTGGAGCCTCTGGAGACAATAAGGGCGTACCAAATAGTGAAGTGTCTCCAGAGTCTATGACAGGTAAAATACCAAATCCCAAAACCTGGCTGCAGGACCTGCGGGAGTCCAAAAGGAGGGCTGAGAAGGAGCAGAAGGGCACTACTGGTAAGGTCAAAACGGACCGGCAAAAGGCCGACACAGAAGCCCATGCCCAGTCTGGGTCTCCTAGTGCTGAGGGCGCTGAGTGGATAAAGGTGGGTCCTAAGAAAAAGAAAAAGGGTGGTTCGGAGGAGGCAGCAGGAGGTGAACAGATGGACACTTCTCCAGAAGGGGACGTGGACGCTGGACCCTCAGGGGTTTCGGTCTCCGCTGCTACAGGTGGGGACCGGGATCTTGCTGCCTCTGAAGAGTCAGAGGCTCTGCCTTGTGCGCAACCTCCTCCTATAGGACGACCTTCTACAGGTCAAACAGGGGCGGCGGAACCCCTCGGGGACCCACCTGATGAGGAACTGCATGGCCAGCCAATGGAGACCCAGCGGGTTCTGCCAGCCAGCCCTCCGAGCTATGCCAGTGTAGCGTCGGGTTTATATAAATGTGGTAATCTTTCCTCCTCCACGGAGACTCTCGTGACGATACTATCAGATGAGGAGGGAGGCGCAAGCCCAGTGGTCTGATCAGGTTCATCGGACAGGTAAATCCGTTGCTCTTAGTTACCTAAGTAAAATTTCTACATTTTCTAATGATGGCTGAACTCAAAGGTATTTCCCTCAACGTGAGAGGCATAAAATCTAACACGAGAAGAACTGCTCTTTTTAATTTTTTTACGTGTTTTACTGCATCTGTATTTTTTCTGCAAGAATGTAATATCCCACATGAAATGTCATATCAAAAATATAAAGATGAGTGGAAGTGTGGGCCATCTGTCTGGTCCGGATCGAATGCTGCAGGATCAGCGGGTGTAGCCATACTTTTTAAAGGGAACGTTTTAATTGATTTTATTCAGGAAATTTTACCAGGTCGTATTTTATTAGTGAAAGCTTTTATTGATGGTATTAGATGGCAGTTTTTAAATTTTTATGGATCCCCAGAGAAAAATGAAAGAGCCGAAATGCTTGATCTTTTACCATTATTTATTAATAACTCTGAACCTTTTATGTTAGCAGGGGATTTTAATTGTGTTTTAAAAGGTGAAAACCGGCGCTCCAGCTCTGTAAGCAGGAACTACGATAAAACCTCAGGTATGCTACATGATATAGTCAAAGATGCTAAATTGATAGACATATATAAAGAGTGTCATAGTGACAGCCCAGAGGACGCCGGTTTCACTTGGAGCAATGCTAATTGTAGCTCTAGGATTGATTTTATTTTTGGTTCAGATAAAACAATACCTGCCAAATGTGAAGTTTTAACTAATATATTTTCAGACCATAAACTTTTATCCTTTACCATAAAAGTAAATGACAACAAAAAATGTGGTAAGAAAAGCTGGAAAATGAACGTATCCCTTTTAACCGACCCGCAGATTTTATCAGATTTTATTGAGTTTTATAGGAAATGTAGAAAAGGGAAAAAAACAAATGAGACTATGAGTGTATGGTGGGATAGAATGAAAGTAAAAATAAAAGACTTTTTTATTAAAAAGAGTAGAGCTAAAAGAAAAATATGAAGAATATAGAATTTTAAATACCCGCCTACAAACATTATTTAAGCTCAGAGACAATGGGATATTTCAAACTTAAAAGAAGAGATTTCAAAATGGCTAGAACAAAAAGGAAAAGAGATAATTTTTCGTTCTAGAGTACAACATATAGAAGAAAATGAAAAGTGTTCCAGATATTTTTTTAGGAAAAATAAAAAAGAAAAAGTGATAATTGACCATATAGATGGTGAGAATAATATAAAAAATATGCTGGGTAAAGTTGAGGTTTTTTTTTCTAATGTTTTTAATGGAAAAAATATAGATAATAAATTAATGGATGATTCGCTGCAAGGACTAACAGCTGTTTTAGATCCCGCATCCCAAGAGTTTTTATCCCAAGTTTTAACGGAACAAGAAATGTTAAAAACTATTAAAAGTTTTAAAACTGGAAAGGTCCCTGGTCCTGATGGCATCCCAATAGAATTTTATGTATGTTTTTATGATATTTTAAAAGATGATTTGTTTTATTTGTTTACTGAGGTTTTTAATAATAAGGTTTTATTAAATTCCTGGAAGAAAGGTGAAGTCTCCCTCCTATACAAAAAAGGTGATAAATCAAAATTAGAAAACTGGAGACCAATAACACTTTTAAATTGTGACTATAAAATAATGGCTAAAATTTGTGCAAATCGTCTAAAAGAAGTCATCAGCAAAGTTATTCATTCTAATCAAGTGTGTGGGGTGCCGGGGCGCAGTATATGGGACAATCTGAATTTAGTGAAAGACTGTATTGAGGATGTGAAAGACAGAAAGGGGAAAATGGCGATTTTATCTATTGATTTTGAAAAAGCATTTGACCATGTCTCACACTTTTATCTTTTTAAAGTTTTAGAGAAAATGGGCATACCAGAAGGGTTTTTACTATCGCTTAAAGCATTTTACAAGGATTGTACAAGTAAGATTTTAGTGAATGGTTTTAAGACACAAGAGGTATTTTTACGGTCAGGGGTGAAACAGGGATGCCCTCTGTCCCCCCTACTGTTTATCTGTGCACTGGAACCAATGTTATGTGCAATACGCCAAAATAAACAGATATGCGGTGTCCCTCTGCCTGGAAGCGGTGGTTTGGAGGCCAAGGTTGTAGGCTACATGGATGACGTGGCGGTCTTGTGTACAGATGCACCATCACTTACGGCCACTCTCCATCAAGTGCAATCCTTTTGTCTAGCTTCTGGTTTTAAAATCAATTTTAATAAGTGTAACATTTTAAGTGTTGGGGGGATGATTTTACGTGATGTACCAATTAATGTCTCCGAATCCATTTCCATTTTAGGTATATCATTCACTGAAAATAATGATGGTTATAATAGTTGGGAAACAGTTACACAGAAAGTAAATACGAAAATATGTATGTGGAACATGAGGAGACTTACAATGGAGGGTAAAGTATTGGTTTTAAAGATGGTGATTTTACCTCTTTTATTGTATCTTAGCATGGTTTTCCCCCCGCCTGTTAATGTTTTAAAAAAGATAACCAAAGCCTGTTTTACCTTCTTTTGGAACTCAAAAATGGAAAAGCTGAAAAGAGAAATCGTGATGAAATCAAAAGTAAAAGGTGGTAAAGATTTTCCAGATTTTAATAGGTTTCTTTTAATCCATCTGTTCGTTTACTGTTTTAATGCCCTTTTTAAGAATCACTATTGGTCCTTTTTTATGCGTTTTAATACAGGATTTTTTATGAGAAAGTTTGGATGGTATGAAGTTAATATATCTGTGCCCCATGCTTTTAATTTGTCGACGCATTATGAGATTTTAAGGAAAATAGTGTCCGATTTTAATTTAGGGACTAAGAAAATAGAGGAATTAAGAAATAGTAAGAAACTAATTCAAGAAATACGTAAAAGTGAGGAAATATGTAATGTTGACAGATATGATGATGACAAATCTATGTCTATCTGGAAAATGATTAACGTTTTTTATCTTTTTAATGAACAGAGAGATCTGGCTTGGAGTTGCATGCACCGATGTCTTCCTTGCCGGGCATTCCAATACAGAAGAGGATTTGTGAGGTCTGCCATCTGCCCAAGAGCCGGATGCCAAGACGAGGAAACGGTGGAACATCTATTATGGACATGTAATTTTGCAAAGGATTTCTGGAGAAGACTGCTCCCCCTACTGGAAAGGGTGGCAGACCTCAAGGACTTTACATATAAAACTGTGCTATACGGACTTATGGAATGCCCCACAATGGACCAGTACACAATGGCTTGGAAGACAGTGAACTGCGCCAAGTCATCTCTCTGGAAAGCGCGCAACATTGCTATTTTTAAACAAGATGTTTTATCAGTGAATGATGTTTTAAGTTTATGTTTATGTGAAATGTATACTTATTATTTAATTGACAAAAAGAAGAATGTACATATTTCCAAAAAATGGCTTGTTGACCAATGGAACCTAATTATTTAAAATCTTTGTATTTTTTTGTTTTGTAAATTTCATTTGTCTTTTAACGTTTGGTATTTGTCTAATTATGCTTGTAATTTGTTAAAGTTTTAATAAACGGTTTTATCCCTCTGCAGGGGATAGCCAAATAAAAAAAAAAAAAATCTGTTCTTATCAGTTTAATATCTGATACGTCCCCTATCTGGGGACCATATATTAAATGGATTTTTAGAACAGGGAGATGGAAAAAGAGCTTGCTCCGTCCACTCCACGCATTGACCTGGTATTGCAGTATCTCCAGGACCGGTGCACCCCTTCTTTAATGCAGTTTCTAAAATCAGAAAGAATTGAATTCAATGCTTTTTGTTCATTTTGCTTGTTTGTCGGATTTTGGGATGGACTCTTTGGCTTTGCTTTTCTTCTCCTCATTGGATTTTTCATGTTAAAAGTTGCAGAAGCCAGATGACAAGCTCATTTTGGTTCAACTTCAGCAACTGTGCATTGCATTGCCATGTAATGTAATGTAATGCAATGCTATCTATCTAGCTCTCCCTCTATACTTCCTTTTGGATAAACAGACATATTAGGCAAGCATTTTGGAGCTTTCACCTAAATAACTACAGGTGGTGAGATAAGCTGCACAATATAATTGACCTTTCAGTATATTGTTGCACACACACCATCTATTTAGCAAATGCCCTTGTTATCAACAGCAGCCTTTTAAACTCACCTGAGCTAACAGGTATGTGAGCTGGTTACTCTGCTGCGCTTAAAATTTCTTTTTTGGTTTGCTACAATGCCTTTTCTGAAACGTTGTCTCCCTCTGCTGGAACACTGACTTCTTTCATTTAATGCCTGCAGACTATAAAAGAGAAACCAACCCAAAAAGTTTGGTTGATTAGTCTGTGGCATTCTTTTAAACTGTTGCTTATGGCGGTCTCTGTGAGCTTCTCAGTGACATTCAGCCATCCAGGTATCCCGCCTGCAGTAGACGGAATGTGGCAATGGAACGCTGGCTGCGCGTGTCATAATAGGCTCTGAGCCTTTATATACCTGCGCACAGCAGCATCCACCTTCAGTCTGCTGCTGGACAGCCAGCAGCAGCAGCAGCAGGAGAGGTAATTAATCAGCAACCCTCCTGCAAAGGGTAGACAGCTGCTCGTTCCACCCCCCCCCCGCCGTAATTGGTTCTCCTCCCTTCCAACGGTGTTGAGGCGGGTGGGAACAGCCGGGGGTTGAGGGTACTGTGCTAAAAGAGGTGGAGTTATGCAGATCTAAAACGCGTGGATTGCAGCAGCAGCAAGCCGAAAAGTGCAGGCATGTGAGGGATCTAGAGGTTGACAGCATGTCTTCTTAACGGGAGTCCAGGTGGCCATCTCCACAAATGGACTTTTCAGAATCCTTGGGTGGCACCGTAGTCGGAAACCAATTCTGGTTATCGCTTCTCGGCCTTTTGGCTAAGATCAAGTGTAGTATCTGTTCTTATCAGTTTAATATCTGATACGTCCCCTATCTGGGGACCATATATTAAATGGATTTTTAGAACAGGGAGATGGAAAAAGAGCTTGCTCTGTCCACTCCACGCATTGACCTGGTATTGCAGTATCTCCAGGACCGGTGCACCCCTTCTTTAATGCAGTTTCTAAAATCAGAAAGAATTGAATTCAATGCTTTTTGTTCATTTTGCTTGTTTGTCGGATTTTGGGATGGACTCTTTGGCTTTGCTTTTCTTCTCCTCATTGGATTTTTCATGTTAAAAGTTGCAGAAGCCAGATGACAAGCTCATTTTGGTTCAACTTCAGCAACTGTGCATTGCATTGCCATGTAATGTAATGTAATGTAATGCTATCTATCTAGCTCTCCCTCTATACTTCCTTTTGGATAAACAGACATATTAGGCAAGCATTTTGGAGCTTTCACCTAAATAACTACAGGTGGTGAGATAAGCTGCACAATATAATTGACCTTTCAGTATATTGTTGCACACACACCATCTATTTAGCAAATGCCCTTGTTATCAACAGCAGCCTTTTAAACTCACCTGAGCTAACAGGTATGTGAGCTGGTTACTCTGCTGCGCTTAAAATTTCTTTTTTGGTTTGCTACAATGCCTTTTCTGAAACGTTGTCTCCCTCTGCTGGAACACTGACTTCTTTCATTTAATGCCTGCAGACTATAAAAGAGAAACCAACCCAAAAAGTTTGGTTGATTAGTCTGTGGCATTCTTTTAAACTGTTGCTTATGGCGGTCTCTGTGAGCTTCTCAGTGACATTCAGCCATCCAGGTATCTCGCCTGCAGTAGACGGAATGTGGCAATGGAACGCTGGCTGCGCGTGTCATAATAGGCTCTGAGCCTTTATATACCTGCGCACAGCAGCAGCCACCTTCAGTCTGCTGCTGGACAGCCAGCAGCAGCAGCAGCAGGAGAGGTAATTAATCAGCAACCCTCCTGCTAAGGGTAGACAGCTGCTCGTTCCACCCCCCCCCCCGCCTTAATTGGTTCTCCTCCCTTCCAACGGTGTTGAGGCGGGTGGGAACAGCCGGGGGTTGAGGGTACTGTGCTAAAAGAGGTGGAGTTATGCAGATCTAAAACGCGTGGATTGCAGCAGCAGCAAGCCGAAAAGTGCAGGCATGTGAGGGATCTAGAGGTTGACAGCATGTCTTCTTAACGGGAGTCCAGGTGGCCATCTCCACAAATGGACTTTTCAGAATCCTTGGGTGGCACCGTAGTCGGAAACCAATTCTGGTTATCGCTTCTCGGCCTTTTGACTAAGATCAAGTGTAGTATCTGTTCTTATCAGTTTAATATCTGATACGTCCCCTATCTGGGGACCATATATTAAATGGATTTTTAGAACAGGGAGATGGAAAAAGAGCTTGCTCTGTCCACTCCACGCATTGACCTGGTTTTGCAGTATCTCCAGGACCGGTGCACCCCTTCTTTAATGCAGTTTCTAAAATCAGAAAGAATTGAATTCAATGCTTTTTGTTCATTTTGCTTGTTTGTCGGATTTTGGGATGGACTCTTTGGCTTTGCTTTTCTTCTCCTCATTGGATTTTTCATGTTAAAAGTTGCAGAAGCCAGATGACAAGCTCATTTTGGTTCAACTTCAGCAACTGTGCATTGCATTGCCATGTAATGTAATGTAATGCAATGCTATCTATCTAGCTCTCCCTCTATACTTCCTTTTGGATAAACAGACATATTAGGCAAGCATTTTGGAGCTTTCACCTAAATAACTACAGGTGGTGAGATAAGCTGCACAATATAATTGACCTTTCAGTATATTGTTGCACACACACCATCTATTTAGCAAATGCCCTTGTTATCAACAGCAGCCTTTTAAACTCACCTGAGCTAACAGGTATGTGAGCTGGTTACTCTGCTGCGCTTAAAATTTCTTTTTTGGTTTGCTACAATGCCTTTTCTGAAACGTTGTCTCCCTCTGCTGGAACACTGACTTCTTTCATTTAATGCCTGCAGACTATAAAAGAGAAACCAACCCAAAAAGTTTGGTTGATTAGTCTGTGGCATTCTTTTAAACTGTTGCTTATGGCGGTCTCTGTGAGCTTCTCAGTGACATTCAGCCATCCAGGTATCCCGCCTGCAGTAGACGGAATGTGGCAATGGAACGCTGGCTGCGCGTGTCATAATAGGCTCTGAGCCTTTATATACCTGCGCACAGCAGCAGCCACCTTCAGTCTGCTGCTGGACAGCCAGCAGCAGCAGCAGCAGGAGAGGTAATTAATCAGCAACCCTCCTGCTAAGGGAAGACAGCTGCTCGTTCCACCCCCCCCCCGCCTTAATTGGTTCTCCTCCCTTCCAACGGTGTTGAGGCGGGTGGGAACAGCCGGGGGTTGAGGGTACTGTGCTAAAAGAGGTGGAGTTATGCAGATCTAAAACGCGTGGATTGCAGCAGCAGCAAGCCGAAAAGTGCAGGCATGTGAGGGATCTAGAGGTTGACAGCATGTCTTCTTAACGGGAGTCCAGGTGGCCATCTCCACAAATGGACTTTTCAGAATCCTTGGGTGGCACCGTAGTCGGAAACCAATTCTGGTTATCGCTTCTCGGCCTTTTGGCTAAGATCAAGTGTAGTATCTGTTCTTATCAGTTTAATATCTGATACGTCCCCTATCTGGGGACCATATATTAAATGGATTTTTAGAACAGGGAGATGGAAAAAGAGCTTGCTCTGTCCACTCCACGCATTGACCTGGTATTGCAGTATCTCCAGGACCGGTGCACCCCTTCTTTAATGCAGTTTCTAAAATCAGAAAGAATTGAATTCAATGCTTTTTGTTCATTTTGCTTGTTTGTCGGATTTTGGGATGGACTCTTTGGCTTTGCTTTTCTTCTCCTCATTGGATTTTTCATGTTAAAAGTTGCAGAAGCCAGATGACAAGCTCATTTTGGTTCAACTTCAGCAACTGTGCATTGCATTGCCATGTAATGTAATGTAATGCAATGCTATCTATCTAGCTCTCCCTCTATACTTCCTTTTGGATAAACAGACATATTAGGCAAGCATTTTGGAGCTTTCACCTAAATAACTACAGGTGGTGAGATAAGCTGCACAATATAATTGACCTTTCAGTATATTGTTGCACACACACCATCTATTTAGCAAATGCCCTTGTTATCAACAGCAGCCTTTTAAACTCACCTGAGCTAACAGGTATGTGAGCTGGTTACTCTGCTGCGCTTAAAATTTCTTTTTTGGTTTGCTACAATGCCTTTTCTGAAACGTTGTCTCCCTCTGCTGGAACACTGACTTCTTTCATTTAATGCCTGCAGACTATAAAAGAGAAACCAACCCAAAAAGTTTGGTTGATTAGTCTGTGGCATTCTTTTAAACTGTTGCTTATGGCGGTCTCTGTGAGCTTCTCAGTGACATTCAGCCATCCAGGTATCCCGCCTGCAGTAGACGGAATGTGGCAATGGAACGCTGGCTGCGCGTGTCATAATAGGCTCTGAGCCTTTATATACCTGCGCACAGCAGCAGCCACCTTCAGTCTGCTGCTGGACAGCCAGCAGCAGCAGCAGGAGAGGTAATTAATCAGCAACCCTCCTGCTAAGGGTAGACAGCTGCTCGTTCCACCCCCCCCCCCGCCTTAATTGGTTCTCCTCCCTTCCAACGGTGTTGAGGCGGGTGGGAACAGCCGGGGGTTGAGGGTACTGTGCTAAAAGAGGTGGAGTTATGCAGATCTAAAACGCGTGGATTGCAGCAGCAGCAAGCCGAAAAGTGCAGGCATGTGAGGGATCTAGAGGTTGACAGCATGTCTTCTTAACGGGAGTCCAGGTGGCCATCTCCACAAATGGACTTTTCAGAATCCTTGGGTGGCACCGTAGTCGGAAACCAATTCTGGTTATCGCTTCTCGGCCTTTTGACTAAGATCAAGTGTAGTATCTGTTCTTATCAGTTTAATATCTGATACGTCCCCTATCTGGGGACCATATATTAAATGGATTTTTAGAACAGGGAGATGGAAAAAGAGCTTGCTCTGTCCACTCCACGCATTGACCTGGTTTTGCAGTATCTCCAGGACCGGTGCACCCCTTCTTTAATGCAGTTTCTAAAATCAGAAAGAATTGAATTCAATGCTTTTTGTTCATTTTGCTTGTTTGTCGGATTTTGGGATGGACTCTTTGGCTTTGCTTTTCTTCTCCTCATTGGATTTTTCATGTTAAAAGTTGCAGAAGCCAGATGACAAGCTCATTTTGGTTCAACTTCAGCAACTGTGCATTGCATTGCCATGTAATGTAATGTAATGCAATGCTATCTATCTAGCTCTCCCTCTATACTTCCTTTTGGATAAACAGACATATTAGGCAAGCATTTTGGAGCTTTCACCTAAATAACTACAGGTGGTGAGATAAGCTGCACAATATAATTGACCTTTCAGTATATTGTTGCACACACACCATCTATTTAGCAAATGCCCTTGTTATCAACAGCAGCCTTTTAAACTCACCTGAGCTAACAGGTATGTGAGCTGGTTACTCTGCTGCGCTTAAAATTTATTTTTTGGTTTGCTACAATGCCTTTTCTGAAACGTTGTCTCCCTCTGCTGGAACACTGACTTCTTTCATTTAATGCCTGCAGACTATAAAAGAGAAACCAACCCAAAAAGTTTGGTTGATTAGTCTGTGGCATTCTTTTAAACTGTTGCTTATGGCGGTCTCTGTGAGCTTCTCAGTGACATTCAGCCATCCAGGTATCCCGCCTGCAGTAGACGGAATGTGGCAATGGAACGCTGGCTGCGCGTGTCATAATAGGCTCTGAGCCTTTATATACCTGCGCACAGCAGCAGCCACCTTCAGTCTGCTGCTGGACAGCCAGCAGCAGCAGCAGCAGGAGAGGTAATTAATCAGCAACCCTCCTGCTAAGGGAAGACAGCTGCTCGTTCCACCCCCCCCCCGCCTTAATTGGTTCTCCTCCCTTCCAACGGTGTTGAGGCGGGTGGGAACAGCCGGGGGTTGAGGGTACTGTGCTAAAAGAGGTGGAGTTATGCAGATCTAAAACGCGTGGATTGCAGCAGCAGCAAGCCGAAAAGTGCAGGCATGTGAGGGATCTAGAGGTTGACAGCATGTCTTCTTAACGGGAGTCCAGGTGGCCATCTCCACAAATGGACTTTTCAGAATCCTTGGGTGGCACCGTAGTCGGAAACCAATTCTGGTTATCGCTTCTCGGCCTTTTGGCTAAGATCAAGTGTAGTATCTGTTCTTATCAGTTTAATATCTGATACGTCCCCTATCTGGGGACCATATATTAAATGGATTTTTAGAACAGGGAGATGGAAAAAGAGCTTGCTCTGTCCACTCCACGCATTGACCTGGTATTGCAGTATCTCCAGGACCGGTGCACCCCTTCTTTAATGCAGTTTCTAAAATCAGAAAGAATTGAATTCAATGCTTTTTGTTCATTTTGCTTGTTTGTCGGATTTTGGGATGGACTCTTTGGCTTTGCTTTTCTTCTCCTCATTGGATTTTTCATGTTAAAAGTTGCAGAAGCCAGATGACAAGCTCATTTTGGTTCAACTTCAGCAACTGTGCATTGCATTGCCATGTAATGTAATGTAATGCAATGCTATCTATCTAGCTCTCCCTCTATACTTCCTTTTGGATAAACAGACATATTAGGCAAGCATTTTGGAGCTTTCACCTAAATAACTACAGGTGGTGAGATAAGCTGCACAATATAATTGACCTTTCAGTATATTGTTGCACACACACCATCTATTTAGCAAATGCCCTTGTTATCAACAGCAGCCTTTTAAACTCACCTGAGCTAACAGGTATGTGAGCTGGTTACTCTGCTGCGCTTAAAATTTCTTTTTTGGTTTGCTACAATGCCTTTTCTGAAACGTTGTCTCCCTCTGCTGGAACACTGACTTCTTTCATTTAATGCCTGCAGACTATAAAAGAGAAACCAACCCAAAAAGTTTGGTTGATTAGTCTGTGGCATTCTTTTAAACTGTTGCTTATGGCGGTCTCTGTGAGCTTCTCAGTGACATTCAGCCATCCAGGTATCCCGCCTGCAGTAGACGGAATGTGGCAATGGAACGCTGGCTGCGCGTGTCATAATAGGCTCTGAGCCTTTATATACCTGCGCACAGCAGCAGCCACCTTCAGTCTGCTGCTGGACAGCCAGCAGCAGCAGCAGGAGAGGTAATTAATCAGCAACCCTCCTGCTAAGGGTAGACAGCTGCTCGTTCCACCCCCCCCCCCCCGCCTTAATTGGTTCTCCTCCCTTCCAACGGTGTTGAGGCGGGTGGGAACAGCCGGGGGTTGAGGGTACTGTGCTAAAAGAGGTGGAGTTATGCAGATCTAAAACGCGTGGATTGCAGCAGCAGCAAGCCGAAAAGTGCAGGCATGTGAGGGATCTAGAGGTTGACAGCATGACTTCTTAACGGGAGTCCAGGTGGCCATCTCCACAAATGGACTTTTCAGAATCCTTGGGTGGCACCGTAGTCGGAAACCAATTCTGGTTATCGCTTCTCGGCCTTTTGGCTAAGATCAAGTGTAGTATCTGTTCTTATCAGTTTAATATCTGATACGTCCCCTATCTGGGGACCATATATTAAATGGATTTTTAGAACAGGGAGATGGAAAAAGAGCTTGCTCTGTCCACTCCACGCATTGACCTGGTATTGCAGTATCTCCAGGACCGGTGCACCCCTTCTTTAATGCAGTTTCTAAAATCAGAAAGAATTGAATTCAATGCTTTTTGTTCATTTTGCTTGTTTGTCGGATTTTGGGATGGACTCTTTGGCTTTGCTTTTCTTCTCCTCATTGGATTTTTCATGTTAAAAGTTGCAGAAGCCAGATGACAAGCTCATTTTGGTTCAACTTCAGCAACTGTGCATTGCATTGCCATGTAATGTAATGTAATGCAATGCTATCTATCTAGCTCTCCCTCTATACTTCCTTTTGGATAAACAGACATATTAGGCAAGCATTTTGGAGCTTTCACCTAAATAACTACAGGTGGTGAGATAAGCTGCACAATATAATTGACCTTTCAGTATATTGTTGCACACACACCATCTATTTAGCAAATGCCCTTGTTATCAACAGCAGCCTTTTAAACTCACCTGAGCTAACAGGTATGTGAGCTGGTTACTCTGCTGCGCTTAAAATTTCTTTTTTGGTTTGCTACAATGCCTTTTCTGAAACGTTGTCTCCCTCTGCTGGAACACTGACTTCTTTCATTTAATGCCTGCAGACTATAAAAGAGAAACCAACCCAAAAAGTTTGGTTGATTAGTCTGTGGCATTCTTTTAAACTGTTGCTTATGGCGGTCTCTGTGAGCTTCTCAGTGACATTCAGCCATCCAGGTATCCCGCCTGCAGTAGACGGAATGTGGCAATGGAACGCTGGCTGCGCGTGTCATAATAGGCTCCGAGCCTTTATATACCTGCGCACAGCAGCAGCCACCTTCAGTCTGCTGCTGGACAGCCAGCAGCAGCAGCAGCAGGAGAGGTAATTAATCAGCAACCCTCCTGCTAAGGGTAGACAGCTGCTCGTTCCACAACCCCCCCCCCCCGCCTTAATTGGTTCTCCTCCCTTCCAACGGTGTTGAGGCGGGTGGGAACAGCCGGGGGTTGAGGGTACTGTGCTAAAAGAGGTGGAGTTATGCAGATCTAAAACGCGTGGATTGCAGCAGCAGCAAGCCGAAAAGTGCAGGCATGTGAGGGATCTAGAGGTTGACAGCATGTCTTCTTAATGGGAGTCCAGGTGGCCATCTCCACAAATGGACTTTTCAGAATCCTTGGGTGGCACCGTAGTCGGAAACCAATTCTGGTTATCGCTTCTCGGCCTTTTGGCTAAGATCAAGTGTAGTATCTGTTCTTATCAGTTTAATATCTGATACGTCCCCTATCAGGGGACCATATATTAAATGGATTTTTAGAACAGGGAGATGGAAAAAGAGCTTGCTCTGTCCACTCCACGCATTGACCTGGTATTGCAGTATCTCCAGGACCGGTGCACCCCTTCTTTAATGCAGTTTCTAAAATCAGAAAGAATTGAATTCAATGCTTTTTGTTCATTTTGCTTGTTTGTCGGATTTTGGGATGGACTCTTTGGCTTTGCTTTTCTTCTCCTCATTGGATTTTTCATGTTAAAAGTTGCAGAAGCCAGGTGACAAGCTCATTTTGGTTCAACTTCAGCAACTGTGCATTGCATTGCCATGTAATGTAATGTAATGCAATGCTATCTATCTAGCTCTCCCTCTATACTTCCTTTTGGATAAACAGACATATTAGGCAAGCATTTTGGAGCTTTCACCTAAATAACTACAGGTGGTGAGATAAGCTGCACAATATAATTGACCTTTCAGTATATTGTTGCACACACACCATCTATTTAGCAAATGCCCTTGTTATCAACAGCAGCCTTTTAAACTCACCTGAGCTAACAGGTATGTGAGCTGGTTACTCTGCTGCGCTTAAAATTTCTTTTTTGGTTTGCTACAATGCCTTTTCTGAAACGTTGTCTCCCTCTGCTGGAACACTGACTTCTTTCATTTAATGCCTGCAGACTATAAAAGAGAAACCAACCCAAAAAGTTTGGTTGATTAGTCTGTGGCATTCTTTTAAACTGTTGCTTATGGCGGTCTCTGTGAGCTTCTCAGTGACATTCAGCCATCCAGGTATCCCGCCTGCAGTAGACGGAATGTGGCAATGGAACGCTGGCTGCGCGTGTCATAATAGGCTCTGAGCCTTTATATACCTGCGCACAGCAGCAGCCACCTTCAGTCTGCTGCTGGACAGCCAGCAGTAGCAGCAGCAGGAGAGGTAATTAATCAGCAACCCTCCTGCTAAGGGTAGACAGCTGCTCGTTCCACCCCCCCCCCCGCCTTAATTGGTTCTCCTCCCTTCCAACGGTGTTGAGGCGGGTGGGAACAGCCGGGGGTTGAGGGTACTGTGCTAAAAGAGGTGGAGTTATGCAGATCTAAAACGCGTGGATTGCAGCAGCAGCAAGCCGAAAAGTGCAGGCATGTGAGGGATCTAGAGGTTGACAGCATGTCTTCTTAACGGGAGTCCAGGTGGCCATCTCCACAAATGGAATTTTCAGAATCCTTGGGTGGCACCGTAGTCGGAAACCAATTCTGGTTATCGCTTCTCGGCCTTTTGGCTAAGATCAAGTGTAGTATCTGTTCTTATCAGTTTAATATCTGATACGTCCCCTATCTGGGGACCATATATTAAATGGATTTTTAGAACAGGGAGATGGGAAAAGAGCTTGCTCTGTCCACTCCACGCATTGACCTGGTATTGCAGTATCTCCAGGACCGGTGCACCCCTTCTTTAATGCAGTTTCTAAAATCAGAAAGAATTGAATTCAATGCTTTTTGTTCATTTTGCTTGTTTGTCGGATTTTGGGATGGACTCTTTGGCTTTGCTTTTCTTCTCCTCATTGGATTTTTCATGTTAAAAGTTGCAGAAGCCAGATGACAAGCTCATTTTGGTTCAACTTCAGCAACTGTGCATTGCATTGCCATGTAATGTAATGTAATGCAATGCTATCTATCTAGCTCTCCCTCTATACTTCCTTTTGGATAAACAGACATATTAGGCAAGCATTTTGGAGCTTTCACCTAAATAACTACAGGTGGTGAGATAAGCTGCACAATATAATTGACCTTTCAGTATATTGTTGCACACACACCATCTATTTAGCAAATGCCCTTGTTATCAACAGCAGCCTTTTAAACTCACCTGAGCTAACAGGTATGTGAGCTGGTTACTCTGCTGCGCTTAAAATTTCTTTTTTGGTTTGCTACAATGCCTTTTCTGAAACGTTGTCTCCCTCTGCTGGAACACTGACTTCTTTCATTTAATGCCTGCAGACTATAAAAGAGAAACCAACCCAAAAAGTTTGGTTGATTAGTCTGTGGCATTCTTTTAAACTGTTGCTTATGGCGGTCTCTGTGAGCTTCTCAGTGACATTCAGCCATCCAGGTATCCCGCCTGCAGTAGACGGAATGTGGCAATGGAACGCTGGCTGCGCGTGTCATAATAGGCTCTGAGCCTTTATATACCTGTGCACAGCAGCAGCCACCTTCAGTCTGCTGCTGGACAGCCAGCAGCAGCAGCAGCAGGAGAGGTAATTAATCAGCAACCCTCCTGCTAAGGGTAGACAGCTGCTCGTTCCACCCCCCCCCCCCACCTTAATTGGTTCTCCTCCCTTCCAACGGTGTTGAGGCGGGTGGGAACAGCCGGGGGTTGAGGGTACTGTGCTAAAAGAGGTGGAGTTATGCAGATCTAGAACGCGTGGATTGCAGCAGCAGCAAGCCGAAAAGTGCAGGCATGTGAGGGATCTAGAGGTTGACAGCATGTCTTCTTAACGGGAGTCCAGGTGGCCATCTCCACAAATGGACTTTTCAGAATCCTTGGGTGGCACCGTAGTCGGAAACCAATTCTGGTTATCGCTTCTCGGCCTTTTGGCTAAGATCAAGTGTAGTATCTGTTCTTATCAGTTTAATATCTGATACGTCCCCTATCTGGGGACCATATATTAAATGGATTTTTAGAACAGGGAGATGGGAAAAGAGCTTGCTCTGTCCACTCCACGCATTGACCTGGTATTGCAGTATCTCCAGGACCGGTGCACCCCTTCTTTAATGCAGTTTCTAAAATCAGAAAGAATTGAATTCAATGCTTTTTGTTCATTTTGCTTGTTTGTCGGATTTTGGGATGGACTCTTTGGCTTTGCTTTTCTTCTCCTCATTGGATTTTTCATGTTAAAAGTTGCAGAAGCCAGATGACAAGCTCATTTTGGTTCAACTTCAGCAACTGTGCATTGCATTGCCATGTAATGTAATGTAATGCAATGCTATCTATCTAGCTCTCCCTCTATACTTCCTTTTGGTTAAACAGACATATTAGGCAAGCATTTTGGAGCTTTCACCTAAATAACTACAGGTGGTGAGATAAGCTGCACAATATAATTGACCTTTCAGTATATTGTTGCACACACACCATCTATTTAGCAAATGCCCTTGTTATCAACAGCAGCCTTTTAAACTCACCTGAGCTAACAGGTATGTGAGCTGGTTACTCTGCTGCGCTTAAAATTTATTTTTTGGTTTGCTACAATGCCTTTTCTGAAACGTTGTCTCCCTCTGCTGGAACACTGACTTCTTTCATTTAATGCCTGCAGACTATAAAAGAGAAACCAACCCAAAAAGTTTGGTTGATTAGTCTGTGGCATTCTTTTAAACTGTTGCTTATGGCGGTCTCTGTGAGCTTCTCAGTGACATTCAGCCATCCAGGTATCCCGCCTGCAGTAGACGGAATGTGGCAATGGAACGCTGGCTGCGCGTGTCATAATAGGCTCTGAGCCTTTATATACCTGCGCACAGCAGCAGCCACCTTCAGTCTGCTGCTGGACAGCCAGCAGCAGCAGCAGCAGGAGAGGTAATTAATCAGCAACCCTCCTGCTAAGGGTAGACAGCTGCTCGTTCCACCCCCCCCCCGCCTTAATTGGTTCTCCTCCCTTCCAACGGTGTTGAGGCGGGTGGGAACAGCCGGGGGTTGAGGGTACTGTGCTAAAAGAGGTGGAGTTATGCAGATCTAAAACGCGTGGATTGCAGCAGCAGCAGCAAGCCGAAAAGTGCAGGCATGTGAGGGATCTAGAGGTTGACAGCATGTCTTCTTAACGGGAGTCCAGGTGGCCATCTCCACAAATGGACTTTTCAGAATCCTTGGGTGGCACCGTAGTCGGAAACCAATTCTGGTTATCGCTTCTCGGCCTTTTGGCTAAGATCAAGTGTAGTATCTGTTCTTATCAGTTTAATATCTGATACGTCCCCTATCTGGGGACCATATATTAAATGGATTTTTAGAACAGGGAGATGGAAAAAGAGCTTGCTCTGTCCACTCCACGCATTGACCTGGTATTGCAGTATCTCCAGGACCGGTGCACCCCTTCTTTAATGCAGTTTCTAAAATCAGAAAGAATTGAATTCAATGCTTTTTGTTCATTTTGCTTGTTTGTCGGATTTTGGGATGGACTCTTTGGCTTTGCTTTTCTTCTCCTCATTGGATTTTTCATGTTAAAAGTTGCAGAAGCCAGATGACAAGCTCATTTTGGTTCAACTTCAGCAACTGTGCATTGCATTGCCATGTAATGTAATGTAATGCAATGCTATCTATCTAGCTCTCCCTCTATACTTCCTTTTGGATAAACAGACATATTAGGCAAGCATTTTGGAGCTTTCACCTAAATAACTACAGGTGGTGAGATAAGCTGCACAATATAATTGACCTTTCAGTATATTGTTGCACACACACCATCTATTTAGCAAATGCCCTTGTTATCAACAGCAGCCTTTTAAACTCACCTGAGCTAACAGGTATGTGAGCTGGTTACTCTGCTGCGCTTAAAATTTATTTTTTGGTTTGCTACAATGCCTTTTCTGAAACGTTGTCTCCCTCTGCTGGAACACTGACTTCTTTCATTTAATGCCTGCAGACTATAAAAGAGAAACCAACCCAAAAAGTTTGGTTGATTAGTCTGTGGCATTCTTTTAAACTGTTGCTTATGGCGGTCTCTGTGAGCTTCTCAGTGACATTCAGCCATCCAGGTATCCCGCCTGCAGTAGACGGAATGTGGCAATGGAACGCTGGCTGCGCGTGTCATAATAGGCTCTGAGCCTTTATATACCTGTGCACAGCAGCAGCCACCTTCAGTCTGCTGCTGGACAGCCAGCAGCAGCAGCAGCAGGAGAGGTAATTAATCAGCAACCCTCCTGCTAAGGGTAGACAGCTGCTCGTTCCACCCCCCCCCCCGCCTTAATTGGTTCTCCTCCCTTCCAACGGTGTTGAGGCGGGTGGGAACAGCCGGGGGTTGAGGGTACTGTGCTAAAAGAGGTGGAGTTATGCAGATCTAAAACGCGTGGATTGCAGCAGCAGCAAGCCGAAAAGTGCAGGCATGTGAGGGATCTAGAGGTTGACAGCATGTCTTCTTAACGGGAGTCCAGGTGGCCATCTCCACAAATGGACTTTTCAGAATCCTTGGGTGGCACCGTAGTCGGAAACCAATTCTGGTTATCGCTTCTCGGCCTTTTGGCTAAGATCAAGTGTAGTATCTGTTCTTATCAGTTTAATATCTGATACGTCCCCTATCTGGGGACCATATATTAAATGGATTTTTAGAACAGGGAGATGGAAAAAGAGCTTGCTCTGTCCACTCCACGCATTGACCTGGTATTGCAGTATCTCCAGGACCGGTGCACCCCTTCTTTAATGCAGTTTCTAAAATCAGAAAGAATTGAATTCAATGCTTTTTGTTCATTTTGCTTGTTTGTCGGATTTTGGGATGGACTCTTTGGCTTTGCTTTTCTTCTCCTCATTGGATTTTTCATGTTAAAAGTTGCAGAAGCCAGATGACAAGCTCATTTTGGTTCAACTTCAGCAACTGTGCATTGCATTGCCATGTAATGTAATGTAATGCAATGCTATCTATCTAGCTCTCCCTCTATACTTCCTTTTGGATAAACAGACATATTAGGCAAGCATTTTGGAGCTTTCACCTAAATAACTACAGGTGGTGAGATAAGCTGCACAATATAATTGACCTTTCAGTATATTGTTGCACACACACCATCTATTTAGCAAATGCCCTTGTTATCAACAGCAGCCTTTTAAACTCACCTGAGCTAACAGGTATGTGAGCTGGTTACTCTGCTGCGCTTAAAATTTCTTTTTTGGTTTGCTACAATGCCTTTTCTGAAACGTTGTCTCCCTCTGCTGGAACACTGACTTCTTTCATTTAATGCCTGCAGACTATAAAAGAGAAACCAACCCAAAAAGTTTGGTTGATTAGTCTGTGGCATTCTTTTAAACTGTTGCTTATGGCGGTCTCTGTGAGCTTCTCAGTGACATTCAGCCATCCAGGTATCCCGCCTGCAGTAGACGGAATGTGGCAATGGAACGCTGGCTGCGCGTGTCATAATAGGCTCTGAGCCTTTATATACCTGTGCACAGCAGCAGCCACCTTCAGTCTGCTGCTGGACAGCCAGCAGCAGCAGCAGCAGGAGAGGTAATTAATCAGCAACCCTCCTGCTAAGGGTAGACAGCTGCTCGTTCCACCCCCCCCCCCGCCTTAATTGGTTCTCCTCCCTTCCAACGGTGTTGAGGCGGGTGGGAACAGCCGGGGGTTGAGGGTACTGTGCTAAAAGAGGTGGAGTTATGCAGATCTAAAACGCGTGGATTGCAGCAGCAGCAAGCCGAAAAGTGCAGGCATGTGAGGGATCTAGAGGTTGACAGCATGTCTTCTTAACGGGAGTCCAGGTGGCCATCTCCACAAAATGGACTTTTCAGAATCCTTGGGTGGCACCGTAGTCGGAAACCAATTCTGGTTATCGCTTCTCGGCCTTTTGGCTAAGATCAAGTGTAGTATCTGTTCTTATCAGTTTAATATCTGATACGTCCCCTATCTGGGGACCATATATTAAATGGATTTTTAGAACAGGGAGATGGAAAAAGAGCTTGCTCTGTCCACTCCACGCATTGACCTGGTATTGCAGTATCTCCAGGACCGGTGCACCCCTTCTTTAATGCAGTTTCTAAAATCAGAAAGAATTGAATTCAATGCTTTTTGTTCATTTTGCTTGTTTGTCGGATTTTGGGATGGACTCTTTGGCTTTGCTTTTTTTCTCCTCATTGGATTTTTCATGTTAAAAGTTGCAGAAGCCAGATGACAAGCTCATTTTGGTTCAACTTCAGCAACTGTGCATTGCATTGCCATGTAATGTAATGTAATGCAATGCAATCTATCTAGCTCTCCCTCTATACTTCCTTTTGGATAAACAGACATATTAGGCAAGCATTTTGGAGCTTTCACCTAAATAACTACAGGTGGTGAGATAAGCTGCACAATATAATTGACCTTTCAGTATATTGTTGCACACACACCATCTATTTAGCAAATGCCCTTGTTATCAACAGCAGCCTTTTAAACTCACCTGAGCTAACAGGTATGTGAGCTGGTTACTCTGCTGCGCTTAAAATTTCTTTTTTGGTTTGCTACAATGCCTTTTCTGAAACGTTGTCTCCCTCTGCTGGAACACTGACTTCTTTCATTTAATGCCTGCAGACTATAAAAGAGAAACCAACCCAAAAAGTTTGGTTGATTAGTCTGTGGCATTCTTTTAAACTGTTGCTTATGGCGGTCTCTGTGAGCTTCTCAGTGACATTCAGCCATCCAGGTATCCCGCCTGCAGTAGACGGAATGTGGCAATGGAACGCTGGCTGCGCGTGTCATAATAGGCTCTGAGCCTTTATATACCTGCGCACAGCAGCAGCCACCTTCAGTCTGCTGCTGGACAGCCAGCAGCAGCAGCAGCAGGAGAGGTAATTAATCAGCAACCCTCCTGCTAAGGGTAGACAGCTGCTCGTTCCACCCCCCCCCCGCCTTAATTGGTTCTCCTCCCTTCCAACGGTGTTGAGGCGGGTGGGAACAGCCGGGGGTTGAGGGTACTGTGCTAAAAGAGGTGGAGTTATGCAGATCTAAAACGCGTGGATTGCAGCAGCAGCAGCAAGCCGAAAAGTGCAGGCATGTGAGGGATCTAGAGGTTGACAGCATGTCTTCTTAACGGGAGTCCAGGTGGCCATCTCCACAAATGGACTTTTCAGAATCCTTGGGTGGCACCGTAGTCGGAAACCAATTCTGGTTATCGCTTCTCGGCCTTTTGGCTAAGATCAAGTGTAGTATCTGTTCTTATCAGTTTAATATCTGATACGTCCCCTATCTGGGGACCATATATTAAATGGATTTTTAGAACAGGGAGATGGAAAAAGAGCTTGCTCTGTCCACTCCACGCATTGACCTGGTATTGCAGTATCTCCAGGACCGGTGCACCCCTTCTTTAATGCAGTTTCTAAAATCAGAAAGAATTGAATTCAATGCTTTTTGTTCATTTTGCTTGTTTGTCGGATTTTGGGATGGACTCTTTGGCTTTGCTTTTCTTCTCCTCATTGGATTTTTCATGTTAAAAGTTGCAGAAGCCAGATGACAAGCTCATTTTGGTTCAACTTCAGCAACTGTGCATTGCATTGCCATGTAATGTAATGTAATGCAATGCTATCTATCTAGCTCTCCCTCTATACTTCCTTTTGGATAAACAGACATATTAGGCAAGCATTTTGGAGCTTTCACCTAAATAACTACAGGTGGTGAGATAAGCTGCACAATATAATTGACCTTTCAGTATATTGTTGCACACACACCATCTATTTAGCAAATGCCCTTGTTATCAACAGCAGCCTTTTAAACTCACCTGAGCTAACAGGTATGTGAGCTGGTTACTCTGCTGCGCTTAAAATTTCTTTTTTGGTTTGCTACAATGCCTTTTCTGAAACGTTGTCTCCCTCTGCTGGAACACTGACTTCTTTCATTTAATGCCTGCAGACTATAAAAGAGAAACCAACCCAAAAAGTTTGGTTGATTAGTCTGTGGCATTCTTTTAAACTGTTGCTTATGGCGGTCTCTGTGAGCTTCTCAGTGACATTCAGCCATCCAGGTATCCCGCCTGCAGTAGACGGAATGTGGCAATGGAACGCTGGCTGCGCGTGTCATAATAGGCTCTGAGCCTTTATATACCTGTGCACAGCAGCAGCCACCTTCAGTCTGCTGCTGGACAGCCAGCAGCAGCAGCAGCAGGAGAGGTAATTAATCAGCAACCCTCCTGCTAAGGGTAGACAGCTGCTCGTTCCACCCCCCCCCCCGCCTTAATTGGTTCTCCTCCCTTCCAACGGTGTTGAGGCGGGTGGGAACAGCCGGGGGTTGAGGGTACTGTGCTAAAAGAGGTGGAGTTATGCAGATCTAAAACGCGTGGATTGCAGCAGCAGCAAGCCGAAAAGTGCAGGCATGTGAGGGATCTAGAGGTTGACAGCATGTCTTCTTAACGGGAGTCCAGGTGGCCATCTCCACAAATGGACTTTTCAGAATCCTTGGGTGGCACCGTAGTCGGAAACCAATTCTGGTTATCGCTTCTCGGCCTTTTGGCTAAGATCAAGTGTAGTATCTGTTCTTATCAGTTTAATATCTGATACGTCCCCTATCTGGGGACCATATATTAAATGGATTTTTAGAACAGGGAGATGGAAAAAGAGCTTGCTCTGTCCACTCCACGCATTGACCTGGTATTGCAGTATCTCCAGGACCGGTGCACCCCTTCTTTAATGCAGTTTCTAAAATCAGAAAGAATTGAATTCAATGCTTTTTGTTCATTTTGCTTGTTTGTCGGATTTTGGGATGGACTCTTTGGCTTTGCTTTTCTTCTCCTCATTGGATTTTTCATGTTAAAAGTTGCAGAAGCCAGATGACAAGCTCATTTTGGTTCAACTTCAGCAACTGTGCATTGCATTGCCATGTAATGTAATGTAATGCAATGCTATCTATCTAGCTCTCCCTCTATACTTCCTTTTGGATAAACAGACATATTAGGCAAGCATTTTGGAGCTTTCACCTAAATAACTACAGGTGGTGAGATAAGCTGCACAATATAATTGACCTTTCAGTATATTGTTGCACACACACCATCTATTTAGCAAATGCCCTTGTTATCAACAGCAGCCTTTTAAACTCACCTGAGCTAACAGGTATGTGAGCTGGTTACTCTGCTGCGCTTAAAATTTCTTTTTTGGTTTGCTACAATGCCTTTTCTGAAACGTTGTCTCCCTCTGCTGGAACACTGACTTCTTTCATTTAATGCCTGCAGACTATAAAAGAGAAACCAACCCAAAAAGTTTGGTTGATTAGTCTGTGGCATTCTTTTAAACTGTTGCTTATGGCGGTCTCTGTGAGCTTCTCAGTGACATTCAGCCATCCAGGTATCCCGCCTGCAGTAGACGGAATGTGGCAATGGAACGCTGGCTGCGCGTGTCATAATAGGCTCTGAGCCTTTATATACCTGTGCACAGCAGCAGCCACCTTCAGTCTGCTGCTGGACAGCCAGCAGCAGCAGCAGCAGGAGAGGTAATTAATCAGCAACCCTCCTGCTAAGGGTAGACAGCTGCTCGTTCCACCCCCCCCCCCGCCTTAATTGGTTCTCCTCCCTTCCAACGGTGTTGAGGCGGGTGGGAACAGCCGGGGGTTGAGGGTACTGTGCTAAAAGAGGTGGAGTTATGCAGATCTAAAACGCGTGGATTGCAGCAGCAGCAAGCCGAAAAGTGCAGGCATGTGAGGGATCTAGAGGTTGACAGCATGTCTTCTTAACGGGAGTCCAGGTGGCCATCTCCACAAAATGGACTTTTCAGAATCCTTGGGTGGCACCGTAGTCGGAAACCAATTCTGGTTATCGCTTCTCGGCCTTTTGGCTAAGATCAAGTGTAGTATCTGTTCTTATCAGTTTAATATCTGATACGTCCCCTATCTGGGGACCATATATTAAATGGATTTTTAGAACAGGGAGATGGAAAAAGAGCTTGCTCTGTCCACTCCACGCATTGACCTGGTATTGCAGTATCTCCAGGACCGGTGCACCCCTTCTTTAATGCAGTTTCTAAAATCAGAAAGAATTGAATTCAATGCTTTTTGTTCATTTTGCTTGTTTGTCGGATTTTGGGATGGACTCTTTGGCTTTGCTTTTTTTCTCCTCATTGGATTTTTCATGTTAAAAGTTGCAGAAGCCAGATGACAAGCTCATTTTGGTTCAACTTCAGCAACTGTGCATTGCATTGCCATGTAATGTAATGTAATGCAATGCAATCTATCTAGCTCTCCCTCTATACTTCCTTTTGGATAAACAGACATATTAGGCAAGCATTTTGGAGCTTTCACCTAAATAACTACAGGTGGTGAGATAAGCTGCACAATATAATTGACCTTTCAGTATATTGTTGCACACACACCATCTATTTAGCAAATGCCCTTGTTATCAACAGCAGCCTTTTAAACTCACCTGAGCTAACAGGTATGTGAGCTGGTTACTCTGCTGCGCTTAAAATTTCTTTTTTGGTTTGCTACAATGCCTTTTCTGAAACGTTGTCTCCCTCTGCTGGAACACTGACTTCTTTCATTTAATGCCTGCAGACTATAAAAGAGAAACCAACCCAAAAAGTTTGGTTGATTAGTCTGTGGCATTCTTTTAAACTGTTGCTTATGGCGGTCTCTGTGAGCTTCTCAGTGACATTCAGCCATCCAGGTATCCCACCTGCAGTAGACGGAATGTGGCAATGGAACGCTGGCTGCGCGTGTCATAATAGGCTCTGAGCCTTTATATACCTGCGCACAGCAGCAGCCACCTTCAGTCTGCTGCTGGACAGCCAGCAGCAGCAGCAGCAGGAGAGGTAATTAATCAGCAACCCTCCTGCTAAGGGTAGACAGCTGCTCGTTCCACCCCCCCCCCCCGCCTTAATTGGTTCTCCTCCCTTCCAACGGTGTTGAGGCGGGTGGGAACAGCCGGGGGTTGAGGGTACTGTGCTAAAAGAGGTGGAGTTATGCAGATCTAAAACGCGTGGATTGCAGCAGCAGCAAGCCGAAAAGTGCAGGCATGTGAGGGATCTAGAGGTTGACAGCATGTCTTCTTAACGGGAGTCCAGGTGGCCATCTCCACAAATGGACTTTTCAGAATCCTTGGGTGGCACCGTAGTCGGAAACCAATTCTGGTTATCGCTTCTCGGCCTTTTGGCTAAGATCAAGTGTAGTATCTGTTCTTATCAGTTTAATATCTGATACGTCCCCTATCTGGGGACCATATATTAAATGGATTTTTAGAACAGGGAGATGGAAAAAGAGCTTGCTCTGTCCACTCCACGCATTGACCTGGTATTGCAGTATCTCCAGGACCGGTGCACCCCTTCTTTAATGCAGTTTCTAAAATCAGAAAGAATTGAATTCAATGCTTTTTGTTCATTTTGCTTGTTTGTCGGATTTTGGGATGGACTCTTTGGCTTTGCTTTTCTTCTCCTCATTGGATTTTTCATGTTAAAAGTTGCAGAAGCCAGATGACAAGCTCATTTTGGTTCAACTTCAGCAACTGTGCATTGCATTGCCATGTAATGTAATGTAATGCAATGCTATCTATCTAGCTCTCCCTCTATACTTCCTTTTGGATAAACAGACATATTAGGCAAGCATTTTGGAGCTTTCACCTAAATAACTACAGGTGGTGAGATAAGCTGCACAATATAATTGACCTTTCAGTATATTGTTGCACACACACCATCTATTTAGCAAATGCCCTTGTTATCAACAGCAGCCTTTTAAACTCACCTGAGCTAACAGGTATGTGAGCTGGTTACTCTGCTGCGCTTAAAATTTCTTTTTTGGTTTGCTACAATGCCTTTTCTGAAACGTTGTCTCCCTCTGCTGGAACACTGACTTCTTTCATTTAATGCCTGCAGACTATAAAAGAGAAACCAACCCAAAAAGTTTGGTTGATTAGTCTGTGGCATTCTTTTAAACTGTTGCTTATGGCGGTCTCTTTGAGCTTCTCAGTGACATTCAGCCATCCAGGTATCCCGCCTGCAGTAGACGGAATGTGGCAATGGAACGCTGGCTGCGCGTGTCATAATAGGCTCTGAGCCTTTATATACCTGCGCACAGCAGCAGCCACCTTCAGTCTGCTGCTGGACAGCCAGCAGCAGCAGCAGCAGGAGAGGTAATTAATCAGCAACCCTCCTGCTAAGGGTAGACAGCTGCTCGTTCCACCCCCCCCCCCGCCTTAATTGGTTCTCCTCCCTTCCAACGGTGTTGAGGCGGGTGGGAACAGCCGGGGGTTGAGGGTACTGTGCTAAAAGAGGTGGAGTTATGCAGATCTAAAACGCGTGGATTGCAGCAGCAGCAAGCCGAAAAGTGCAGGCATGTGAGGGATCTAGAGGTTGACAGCATGTCTTCTTAACGGGAGTCCAGGTGGCCATCTCCACAAATGGACTTTTCAGAATCCTTGGGTGGCACCGTAGTCGGAAACCAATTCTGGTTATCGCTTCTCGGCCTTTTGGCTAAGATCAAGTGTAGTATCTTTCGAAAAGGCGGTTTTGGATGTTGGCCGCCCTAGTAGATTGATACATTATGCACACTGGGGTTTAGGCGCTTGTTAGTACGCCAGGTGGCTAATATAGTCATCTGGTGGAAAGCATGGCCCCCCAGGATCGACGCCATTGGGCCGGGGAAGATCGAAAGCCCGAAGTGTGAAGTGCCCCAGGAGTGGTGACCCTGGGGTGCCTTAACTCACTGGGATTGGGAACCCCACTTGAGTTTATGGCACATTTGCACAAGCACTTCAAATTTTCTTTCTTCGCACACACCCTTATTCCGGGCCTTCTGGCCTTAGGATGGGGAATTTTTCAATTCCCGGTTGAAGGTCCGGGCAGTATTATACTGTGAAACCTTCACTATTTATTTAATTTCTTTGTCACTGTGTGTCCACTTATTCACGTGTGTCACGTCCTACTAGGATTTTGTCGGGATGCGGTTCCCTTACGGGTTCCTCTCTTGGCAGGTCTAGGGGGGGAGTGTGTGGCCATCAGGTTCCGCTCCCCCCTGAACCCCCCTGGCTCTCCTCTTTCGGGAGGAGAGCATTGTTGGCTCCCCTCTTCCGGGAGGGGAGCACAGTCTTTGGCTCCCAGTGCCTTGCTCGGGTGAGAACTCGGGCAGGTGCTGGGGGTATGATTGGGTCACCTCTGGCTTCGGCTGGAGGTGGCTTTTTGTCCCTGTTCCTCGCTGTGGCCTTTTGGCTCGGAGGGACGGGGAATGGTTTGGGGGACCCTTCTCCTTTTGGAGAGGGTTTCAAGAAGACCAGCATCCTAGTGCACTTTTTTTGTGGCACTTGTCACTTTTTTAAGCGCACTCGGGTTTTGTACACGAATTCGGGCTTTAAAAAAAAAAAAAAAAAAAAAAAAAATCTGTTCTTATCAGTTTAATATCTGATACGTCCCCTATCTGGGGACCATATATTAAATGGATTTTTAGAACAGGGAGATGGAAAAAGAGCTTGCTCTGTCCACTCCACGCATTGACCTGGTATTGCAGTATCTCCAGGAACGGTGCACCCCTTCTTTAATGCAGTTTCTAAAATCAGAAAGAATTGAATTCAATGCTTTTTGTTCATTTTGCTTGTTTGTCGGATTTTGGGATGGACTCTTTGGCTTTGCTTTTCTTCTCCTCATTGGATTTTTCATGTTAAAAGTTGCAGAAGCCAGATGACAAGCTCATTTTGGTTCAACTTCAGCAACTGTGCATTGCATTGCCATGTAATGTAATGTAATGCAATGCTATCTATCTAGCTCTCCCTCTATACTTCCTTTTGGATAAACAGACATATTAGGCAAGCATTTTGGAGCTTTCACCTAAATAACTACAGGTGGTGAGATAAGCTGCACAATATAATTGACCTTTCAGTATATTGTTGCACACACACCATCTATTTAGCAAATGCCCTTGTTATCAACAGCAGCCTTTTAAACTCACCTGAGCTAACAGGTATGTGAGCTGGTTACTCTGCTGCGCTTAAAATTTCTTTTTTGGTTTGCTACAATGCCTTTTCTGAAACGTTGTCTCCCTCTGCTGGAACACTGACTTCTTTCATTTAATGCCTGCAGACTATAAAAGAGAAACCAACCCAAAAAGTTTGGTTGATTAGTCTGTGGCATTCTTTTAAACTGTTGCTTATGGCGGTCTCTGTGAGCTTCTCAGTGACATTCAGCCATCCAGGTATCCCGCCTGCAGTAGACGGAATGTGGCAATGGAACGCTGGCTGCGCGTGTCATAATAGGCTCTGAGCCTTTATATACCTGCGCACAGCAGCAGCCACCTTCAGTCTGCTGCTGGACAGCCAGCAGCAGCAGCAGCAGGAGAGGTAATTAATCAGCAACCCTCCTGCTAAGGGTAGACAGCTGCTCGTTCCACCCCCCCCCCCCGCCTTAATTGGTTCTCCTCCCTTCCAACGGTGTTGAGGCGGGTGGGAACAGCCGGGGGTTGAGGGTACTGTGCTAAAAGAGGTGGAGTTATGCAGATCTAAAACGCGTGGATTGCAGCAGCAGCAAGCCGAAAAGTGCAGGCATGTGAGGGATCTAGAGGTTGACAGCATGTCTTCTTAACGGGAGTCCAGGTGGCCATCTCCACAAATGGACTTTTCAGAATCCTTGGGTGGCACCGTAGTCGGAAACCAATTCTGGTTATCGCTTCTCGGCCTTTTGGCTAAGATCAAGTGTAGTATCTGTTCTTATCAGTTTAATATCTGATAAGTCCCCTATCTGGGGACCATATATTAAATGGATTTTTAGAACAGGGAGATGGAAAAAGAGCTTGCTCTGTCCACTCCACGCATTGACCTGGTATTGCAGTATCTCCAGGACCGGTGCACCCCTTCTTTAATGCAGTTTCTAAAATCAGAAAGAATTGAATTCAATGCTTTTTGTTCATTTTGCTTGTTTGTCGGATTTTGGGATGGACTCTTTGGCTTTGCTTTTCTTCTCCTCATTGGATTTTTCATGTTAAAAGTTGCAGAAGCCAGATGACAAGCTCATTTTGGTTCAACTTCAGCAACTGTGCATTGCATTGCCATGTAATGTAATGTAATGCAATGCTATCTATCTAGCTCTCCCTCTGTACTTCCTTTTGGATAAACAGACATATTAGGCAAGCATTTTGGAGCTTTCACCTAAATAACTACAGGTGGTGAGATAAGCTGCACAATATAATTGACCTTTCAGTATATTGTTGCACACACACCATCTATTTAGCAAATGCCCTTGTTATCAACAGCAGCCTTTTAAACTCACCTGAGCTAACAGGTATGTGAGCTGGTTACTCTGCTGCGCTTAAAATTTCTTTTTTGGTTTGCTACAATGCCTTTTCTGAAACGTTGTCTCCCTCTGCTGGAACACTGACTTCTTTCATTTAATGCCTGCAGACTATAAAAGAGAAACCAACCCAAAAAGTTTGGTTGATTAGTCTGTGGCATTCTTTTAAACTGTTGCTTATGGCGGTCTCTGTGAGCTTCTCAGTGACATTCAGCCATCCAGGTATCCCGCCTGCAGTAGACGGAATGTGGCAATGGAACGCTGGCTGCGCGTGTCATAATAGGCTCTGAGCCTTTATATACCTGCGCACAGCAGCAGCCACCTTCAGTCTGCTGCTGGACAGCCAGCAGCAGCAGCAGCAGGAGAGGTAATTAATCAGCAACCCTCCTGCTAAGGGTAGACAGCTGCTCGTTCCACCCCCCCCCCGCCTTAATTGGTTCTCCTCCCTTCCAACGGTGTTGAGGCGGGTGGGAACAGCCGGGGGTTGAGGGTACTGTGCTAAAAGAGGTGGAGTTATGCAGATCTAAAACGCGTGGATTGCAGCAGCAGCAAGCCGAAAAGTGCAGGCATGTGAGGGATCTAGAGGTTGACAGCATGTCTTCTTAACGGGAGTCCAGGTGGCCATCTCCACAAATGGACTTTTCAGAATCCTTGGGTGGCACCGTAGTCGGAAACCAATTCTGGTTATCGCTTCTCGGCCTTTTGGCTAAGATCAAGTGTAGTATCTGTTCTTATCAGTTTAATATCTGATACGTCCCCTATCTGGGGACCATATATTAAATGGATTTTTAGAACAGGGAGATGGAAAAAGAGCTTGCTCTGTCCACTCCACGCATTGACCTGGTATTGCAGTATCTCCAGGACCGGTGCACCCCTTCTTTAATGCAGTTTCTAAAATCAGAAAGAATTGAATTCAATGCTTTTTGTTCATTTTGCTTGTTAGTCGGATTTTGGGATGGACTCTTTGGCTTTGCTTTTCTTCTCCTCATTGGATTTTTCATGTTAAAAGTTGCAGAAGCCAGATGACAAGCTCATTTTGGTTCAACTTCAGCAACTGTGCATTGCATTGCCATGTAATGTAATGTAATGCAATGCTATCTATCTAGCTCTCCCTCTATACTTCCTTTTGGATAAACAGACATATTAGGCAAGCATTTTGGAGCTTTCACCTAAATAACTACAGGTGGTGAGATAAGCTGCACAATATAATTGACCTTTCAGTATATTGTTGCACACACACCATCTATTTAGCAAATGCCCTTGTTATCAACAGCAGCCTTTTAAACTCACCTGAGCTAACAGGTATGTGAGCTGGTTACTCTGCTGCGCTTAAAATTTCTTTTTTGGTTTGCTACAATGCCTTTTCTGAAACGTTGTCTCCCTCTGCTGGAACACTGTCTTCTTTCATTTAATGCCTGCAGACTATAAAAGAGAAACCAACCCAAAAAGTTTGGTTGATTAGTCTGTGGCATTCTTTTAAACTGTTGCTTATGGCGGTCTCTTTGAGCTTCTCAGTGACATTCAGCCATCCAGGTATCCCGCCTGCAGTAGACGGAATGTGGCAATGGAACGCTGGCTGCGCGTGTCATAATAGGCTCTGAGCCTTTATATACCTGCGCACAGCAGCAGCCACCTTCAGTCTGCTGCTGGACAGCCAGCAGCAGCAGCAGCAGGAGAGGTAATTAATCAGCAACCCTCCTGCTAAGGGTAGACAGCTGCTCGTTCCACCCCCCCCCCCCGCCTTAATTGGTTCTCCTCCCTTCCAACGGTGTTGAGGCAGGTGGGAACAGCCGGGGGTTGAGGGTACTGTGCTAAAAGAGGTGGAGTTATGCAGATCTAAAACGCGTGGATTGCAGCAGCAGCAAGCCGAAAAGTGCAGGCATGTGAGGGATCTAGAGGTTGACAGCATGTCTTCTTAACGGGAGTCCAGGTGGCCATCTCCACAAATGGACTTTTCAGAATCCTTGGGTGGCACCGTAGTCGGAAACCAATTCTGGTTATCGCTTCTCGGCCTTTTGGCTAAGATCAAGTGTAGTATCTTTCGAAAAGGCGGTTTTGGATGTTGGCCGCCCTAGTAGATTGATACATTATGCACACTGGGGTTTAGGCGCTTGTTAGTACGCCAGGTGGCTAATATAGTCATCTGGTGGAAAGCATGGCCCCCCAGGATCGACGCCATTGGGCCGGGGAAGATCGAAAGCCCGAAGTGTGAAGTGCCCCAGGAGTGGTGACCCTGGGGTGCCTTAACTCACTGGGATTGGGAACCCCACTTGAGTTTATGGCACATTTGCACAAGCACTTCAAATTTTCTTTCTTCGCACACACCCTTATTCCGGGCCTTCTGGCCTTAGGATGGGGAATTTTTCAATTCCCGGTTGAAGGTCCGGGCAGTATTATACTGTGAAACCTTCACTATTTATTTAATTTCTTTGTCACTGTGTGTCCACTTATTCACGTGTGTCACGTCCTACTAGGATTTTGTCGGGATGCGGTTCCCTTACGGGTTCCTCTCTTGGCAGGTCTAGGGGGGGAGTGTGTGGCCATCAGGTTCCGCTCCCCCCTGAACCCCCCTGGCTCTCCTCTTTCGGGAGGAGAGCATTGTTGGCTCCCCTCTTCCGGGAGGGGAGCACAGTCTTTGGCTCCCAGTGCCTTGCTCGGGTGAGAACTCGGGCAGGTGCTGGGGGTATGATTGGGTCACCTCTGGCTTCGGCTGGAGGTGGCTTTTTGTCCCTGTTCCTCGCTGTGGCCTTTTGGCTCGGAGGGACGGGGAATGGTTTGGGGGACCCTTCTCCTTTTGGAGAGGGTTTCAAGAAGACCAGCATCCTAGTGCACTTTTTTTGTGGCACTTGTCACTTTTTTAAGCGCACTCGGGTTTTGTACACGAATTCGGGCTTTAAAAAAAAAAAAAAAAAAAAAAAAAAATCTGTTCTTATCAGTTTAATATCTGATACGTCCCCTATCTGGGGACCATATATTAAATGGATTTTTAGAACAGGGAGATGGAAAAAGAGCTTGCTCTGTCCACTCCACGCATTGACCTGGTATTGCAGTATCTCCAGGAACGGTGCACCCCTTCTTTAATGCAGTTTCTAAAATCAGAAAGAATTGAATTCAATGCTTTTTGTTCATTTTGCTTGTTTGTCGGATTTTGGGATGGACTCTTTGGCTTTGCTTTTCTTCTCCTCATTGGATTTTTCATGTTAAAAGTTGCAGAAGCCAGATGACAAGCTCATTTTGGTTCAACTTCAGCAACTGTGCATTGCATTGCCATGTAATGTAATGTAATGCAATGCTATCTATCTAGCTCTCCCTCTATACTTCCTTTTGGATAAACAGACATATTAGGCAAGCATTTTGGAGCTTTCACCTAAATAACTACAGGTGGTGAGATAAGCTGCACAATATAATTGACCTTTCAGTATATTGTTGCACACACACCATCTATTTAGCAAATGCCCTTGTTATCAACAGCAGCCTTTTAAACTCACCTGAGCTAACAGGTATGTGAGCTGGTTACTCTGCTGCGCTTAAAATTTCTTTTTTGGTTTGCTACAATGCCTTTTCTGAAACGTTGTCTCCCTCTGCTGGAACACTGACTTCTTTCATTTAATGCCTGCAGACTATAAAAGAGAAACCAACCCAAAAAGTTTGGTTGATTAGTCTGTGGCATTCTTTTAAACTGTTGCTTATGGCGGTCTCTGTGAGCTTCTCAGTGACATTCAGCCATCCAGGTATCCCGCCTGCAGTAGACGGAATGTGGCAATGGAACGCTGGCTGCGCGTGTCATAATAGGCTCTGAGCCTTTATATACCTGCGCACAGCAGCAGCCACCTTCAGTCTGCTGCTGGACAGCCAGCAGCAGCAGCAGCAGCAGGAGAGGTAATTAATCAGCAACCCTCCTGCTAAGGGTAGACAGCTGCTCGTTCCACCCCCCCCCGCCTTAATTGGTTCTCCTCCCTTCCAACGGTGTTGAGGCGGGTGGGAACAGCCGGGGGTTGAGGGTACTGTGCTAAAAGAGGTGGAGTTATGCAGATCTAAAACGCGTGGATTGCAGCAGCAGCAAGCCGAAAAGTGCAGGCATGTGAGGGATCTAGAGGTTGACAGCATGTCTTCTTAACGGGAGTCCAGGTGGCCATCTCCACAAATGGACTTTTCAGAATCCTTGGGTGGCACCGTAGTCGGAAACCAATTCTGGTTATCGCTTCTCGGCCTTTTGGCTAAGATCAAGTGTAGTATCTGTTCTTATCAGTTTAATATCTGATACGTCCCCTATCTGGGGACCATATATTAAATGGATTTTTAGAACAGGGAGATGGAAAAAGAGCTTGCTCTGTCCACTCCACGCATTGACCTGGTATTGCAGTATCTCCAGGACCGGTGCACCCCTTCTTTAATGCAGTTTCTAAAATCAGAAAGAATTGAATTCAATGCTTTTTGTTCATTTTGCTTGTTTGTCGGATTTTGGGATGGACTCTTTGGCTTTGCTTTTCTTCTCCTCATTGGATTTTTCATGTTAAAAGTTGCAGAAGCCAGATGACAAGCTCATTTTGGTTCAACTTCAGCAACTGTGCATTGCATTGCCATGTAATGTAATGTAATGCAATGCTATCTATCTAGCTCTCCCTCTATACTTCCTTTTGGATAAACAGACATATTAGGCAAGCATTTTGGAGCTTTCACCTAAATAACTACAGGTGGTGAGATAAGCTGCACAATATAATTGACCTTTCAGTATATTGTTGCACACACACCATCTATTTAGCAAATGCCCTTGTTATCAACAGCAGCCTTTTAAACTCACCTGAGCTAACAGGTATGTGAGCTGGTTACTCTGCTGCGCTTAAAATTTCTTTTTTGGTTTGCTACAATGCCTTTTCTGAAACGTTGTCTCCCTCTGCTGGAACACTGACTTCTTTCATTTAATGCCTGCAGACTATAAAAGAGAAACCAACCCAAAAAGTTTGGTTGATTAGTCTGTGGCATTCTTTTAAACTGTTGCTTATGGCGGTCTCTGTGAGCTTCTCAGTGACATTCAGCCATCCAGGTATCCCGCCTGCAGTAGACGGAATGTGGCAATGGAACGCTGGCTGCGCGTGTCATAATAGGCTCTGAGCCTTTATATACCTGCGCAGAGCAGCAGCCACCTTCAGTCTGCTGCTGGACAGCCAGCAGCAGCAGCAGCAGGAGAGGTAATTAATCAGCAACCCTCCTGCTAAGGGTAGACAGCTGCTCGTTCCACCCCCCCCCCGCCTTAATTGGTTCTCCTCCCTTCCAACGGTGTTGAGGCGGGTGGGAACAGCCGGGGGTTGAGGGTACTGTGCTAAAAGAGGTGGAGTTATGCAGATCTAAAACGCGTGGATTGCAGCAGCAGCAAGCCGAAAAGTGCAGGCATGTGAGGGATCTAGAGGTTGACAGCATGTCTTCTTAACGGGAGTCCAGGTGGCCATCTCCACAAATGGACTTTTCAGAATCCTTGGGTGGCACCGTAGTCGGAAACCAATTTTGGTTATCGCTTCTCGGCCTTTTGGCTAAGATCAAGTGTAGTATCTGTTCTTATCAGTTTAATATCTGATACGTCCCCTATCTGGGGAGCATATATTAAATGGATTTTTAGAACAGGGAGATGGAAAAAGAGCTTGCTCTGTCCACTCCACGCATTGACCTGGTATTGCAGTATCTCCAGGACCGGTGCACCCCTTCTTTAATGCAGTTTCTAAAATCAGAAAGAATTGAATTCAATGCTTTTTGTTCATTTTGCTTGTTTGTCGGATTTTGGGATGGACTCTTTGGCTTTGCTTTTCTTCTCCTCATTGGATTTTTCATGTTAAAAGTTGCAGAAGCCAGATGACAAGCTCATTTTGGTTCAACTTCAGCAACTGTGCATTGCATTGCCATGTAATGTAATGTAATGCAATGCTATCTATCTAGCTCTCCCTCTATACTTCCTTTTGGATAAACAGACATATTAGGCAAGCATTTTGGAGCTTTCACCTAAATAACTACAGGTGGTGAGATAAGCTGCACAATATAATTGACCTTTCAGTATATTGTTGCACACACACCATCTATTTAGCAAATGCCCTTGTTATCAACAGCAGCCTTTTAAACTCACCTGAGCTAACAGGTATGTGAGCTGGTTACTCTGCTGCGCTTAAAATTTCTTTTTTGGTTTGCTACAATGCCTTTTCTGAAACGTTGTCTCCCTCTGCTGGAACACTGACTTCTTTCATTTAATGCCTGCAGACTATAAAAGAGAAACCAACCCAAAAAGTTTGGTTGATTAGTCTGTGGCATTCTTTTAAACTGTTGCTTATGGCGGTCTCTGTGAGCTTCTCAGTGACATTCAGCCATCCAGGTATCCCGCCTGCAGTAGACGGAATGTGGCAATGGAACGCTGGCTGCGCGTGTCATAATAGGCTCTGAGCCTTTATATACCTGCGCACAGCAGCAGCCACCTTCAGTCTGCTGCTGGACAGCCAGCAGCAGCAGCAGCAGGAGAGGTAATTAATCAGCAACCCTCCTGCTAAGGGTAGACAGCTGCTCGTTCCACCCCCCCCCCCCCCCGCCTTAATTGGTTCTCCTCCCTTCCAACGGTGTTGAGGCGGGTGGGAACAGCCGGGGGTTGAGGGTACTGTGCTAAAAGAGGTGGAGTTATGCAGATCTAAAACGCGTGGATTGCAGCAGCAGCAAGCCGAAAAGTGCAGGCATGTGAGGGATCTAGAGGTTGACAGCATGTCTTCTTAACGGGAGTCCAGGTGGCCATCTCCACAAATGGACTTTTCAGAATCCTTGGGTGGCACCGTAGTCGGAAACCAATTCTGGTTATTGCTTCTCGGCCTTTTGGCTAAGATCAAGTGTAGTATCTGTTCTTATCAGTTTAATATCTGATACGTCCCCTATCTGGGGACCATATATTAAATGGATTTTTAGAACAGGGAGATGGAAAAAGAGCTTGCTCTGTCCACTCCACGCATTGAACTGGTATTGCAGTATCTCCAGGACCGGTGCACCCCTTCTTTAATGCAGTTTCTAAAATCAGAAAGAATTGAATTCAATGCTTTTTGTTCATTTTGCTTGTTTGTCGGATTTTGGGATGGACTCTTTGGCTTTGCTTTTCTTCTCCTCATTGGATTTTTCATGTTAAAAGTTGCAGAAGCCAGATGACAAGCTCATTTTGGTTCAACTTCAGCAACTGTGCATTGCATTGCCATGTAATGTAATGTAATGCAATGCTATCTATCTAGCTCTCCCTCTATACTTCCTTTTGGATAAACAGACATATTAGGCAAGCATTTTGGAGCTTTCACCTAAATAACTACAGGTGGTGAGATAAGCTGCACAATATAATTGACCTTTCAGTATATTGTTGCACACACACCATCTATTTAGCAAATGCCCTTGTTATCAACAGCAGCCTTTTAAACTCACCTGAGCTAACAGGTATGTGAGCTGGTTACTCTGCTGCGCTTAAAATTTCTTTTTTGGTTTGCTACAATGCCTTTTCTGAAACGTTGTCTCCCTCTGCTGGAACACTGACTTCTTTCATTTAATGCCTGCAGACTATAAAAGAGAAACCAACCCAAAAAGTTTGGTTGATTAGTCTGTGGCATTCTTTTAAACTGTTGCTTATGGCGGTCTCTGTGAGCTTCTCCGTGACATTCAGCCATCCAGGTATCCCGCCTGCAGTAGACGGAATGTGGCAATGGAACGCTGGCTGCGCGTGTCATAATAGGCTCTGAGCCTTTATATACCTGCGCACAGCAGCAGCCACCTTCAGTCTGCTGCTGGACAGCCAGCAGCAGCAGCAGCAGGAGAGGTAATTAATCAGCAACCCTCCTGCTAAGGGTAGACAGCTGCTCGTTCCACCCCCCCCCCCCCGCCTTAATTGGTTCTCCTCCCTTCCAACGGTGTTGAGGCGGGTGGGAACAGCCGGGGGTTGAGGGTACTGTGCTAAAAGAGGTGGAGTTATGCAGATCTAAAACGCGTGGATTGCAGCAGCAGCAAGCCGAAAAGTGCAGGCATGTGAGGGATCTAGAGGTTGACAGCATGTCTTCTTAACGGGAGTCCAGGTGGCCATCTCCACAAATGGACTTTTCAGAATCCTTGGGTGGCACCGTAGTCGGAAACCAATTCTGGTTATCGCTTCTCGGCCTTTTGGCTAAGATCAAGTGTAGTATCTGTTCTTATCAGTTTAATATCTGATACGTCCCCTATCTGGGGACCATATATTAAATGGATTTTTAGAACAGGGAGATGGAAAAAGAGCTTGCTCTGTCCACTCCACGCATTGACCTGGTATTGCAGTATCTCCAGGACCGGTGCACCCCTTCTTTAATGCAGTTTCTAAAATCAGAAAGAATTGAATTCAATGCTTTTTGTTCATTTTGCTTGTTTGTCGGATTTTGGGATGGACTCTTTGGCTTTGCTTTTCTTCTCCTCATTGGATTTTTCATGTTAAAAGTTGCAGAAACCAGATGACAAGCTCATTTTGGTTCAACTTCAGCAACTGTGCATTGCATTGCCATGTAATGTAATGTAATGCAATGCTATCTATCTAGCTCTCCCTCTATACTTCCTTTTGGATAAACAGACATATTAGGCAAGCATTTTGGAGCTTTCACCTAAATAACTACAGGTGGTGAGATAAGCTGCACAATATAATTGACCTTTCAGTATATTGTTGCACACACACCATCTATTTAGCAAATGCCCTTGTTATCAACAGCAGCCTTTTAAACTCACCTGAGCTAACAGGTATGTGAGCTGGTTACTCTGCTGCGCTTAAAATTTCTTTTTTGGTTTGCTACAATGCCTTTTCTGAAACGTTGTCTCCCTCTGCTGGAACACTGACTTCTTTCATTTAATGCCTGCAGACTATAAAAGAGAAACCAACCCAAAAAGTTTGGTTGATTAGTCTGTGGCATTCTTTTAAACTGTTGCTTATGGCGGTCTCTGTGAGCTTCTCAGTGACATTCAGCCATCCAGGTATCCCGCCTGCAGTAGACGGAATGTGGCAATGGAACGCTGGCTGCGCGTGTCATAATAGGCTCTGAGCCTTTATATACCTGCGCAGAGCAGCAGCCACCTTCAGTCTGCTGCTGGACAGCCAGCAGCAGCAGCAGCAGGAGAGGTAATTAATCAGCAACCCTCCTGCTAAGGGTAGACAGCTGCTCGTTCCACCCCCCCCCCCGCCTTAATTGGTTCTCCTCCCTTCCAACGGTGTTGAGGCGGGTGGGAACAGCCGGGGGTTGAGGGTACTGTGCTAAAAGAGGTGGAGTTATGCAGATCTAAAACGCGTGGATTGCAGCAGCAGCAAGCCGAAAAGTGCAGGCATGTGAGGGATCTAGAGGTTGACAGCATGTCTTCTTAACGGGAGTCCAGGTGGCCATCTCCACAAATGGACTTTTCAGAATCCTTGGGTGGCACCGTAGTCGGAAACCAATTTTGGTTATCGCTTCTCGGCCTTTTGGCTAAGATCAAGTGTAGTATCTGTTCTTATCAGTTTAATATCTGATACGTCCCCTATCTGGGGAGCATATATTAAATGGATTTTTAGAACAGGGAGATGGAAAAAGAGCTTGCTCTGTCCACTCCACGCATTGACCTGGTATTGCAGTATCTCCAGGACCGGTGCACCCCTTCTTTAATGCAGTTTCTAAAATCAGAAAGAATTGAATTCAATGCTTTTTGTTCATTTTGCTTGTTTGTCGGATTTTGGGATGGACTCTTTGGCTTTGCTTTTCTTCTCCTCATTGGATTTTTCATGTTAAAAGTTGCAGAAGCCAGATGACAAGCTCATTTTGGTTCAACTTCAGCAACTGTGCATTGCATTGCCATGTAATGTAATGTAATGCAATGCTATCTATCTAGCTCTCCCTCTATACTTCCTTTTGGATAAACAGACATATTAGGCAAGCATTTTGGAGCTTTCACCTAAATAACTACAGGTGGTGAGATAAGCTGCACAATATAATTGACCTTTCAGTATATTGTTGCACACACACCATCTATTTAGCAAATGCCCTTGTTATCAACAGCAGCCTTTTAAACTCACCTGAGCTAACAGGTATGTGAGCTGGTTACTCTGCTGCGCTTAAAATTTCTTTTTTGGTTTGCTACAATGCCTTTTCTGAAACGTTGTCTCCCTCTGCTGGAACACTGACTTCTTTCATTTAATGCCTGCAGACTATAAAAGAGAAACCAACCCAAAAAGTTTGGTTGATTAGTCTGTGGCATTCTTTTAAACTGTTGCTTATGGCGGTCTCTGTGAGCTTCTCAGTGACATTCAGCCATCCAGGTATCCCGCCTGCAGTAGACGGAATGTGGCAATGGAACGCTGGCTGCGCGTGTCATAATAGGCTCTGAGCCTTTATATACCTGCGCACAGCAGCAGCCACCTTCAGTCTGCTGCTGGACAGCCAGCAGCAGCAGCAGCAGGAGAGGTAATTAATCAGCAACCCTCCTGCTAAGGGTAGACAGCTGCTCGTTCCACCCCCCCCCCCCCCGCCTTAATTGGTTCTCCTCCCTTCCAACGGTGTTGAGGCGGGTGGGAACAGCCGGGGGTTGAGGGTACTGTGCTAAAAGAGGTGGAGTTATGCAGATCTAAAACGCGTGGATTGCAGCAGCAGCAAGCCGAAAAGTGCAGGCATGTGAGGGATCTAGAGGTTGACAGCATGTCTTCTTAACGGGAGTCCAGGTGGCCATCTCCACAAATGGACTTTTCAGAATCCTTGGGTGGCACCGTAGTCGGAAACCAATTCTGGTTATTGCTTCTCGGCCTTTTGGCTAAGATCAAGTGTAGTATCTGTTCTTATCAGTTTAATATCTGATACGTCCCCTATCTGGGGACCATATATTAAATGGATTTTTAGAACAGGGAGATGGAAAAAGAGCTTGCTCTGTCCACTCCACGCATTGAACTGGTATTGCAGTATCTCCAGGACCGGTGCACCCCTTCTTTAATGCAGTTTCTAAAATCAGAAAGAATTGAATTCAATGCTTTTTGTTCATTTTGCTTGTTTGTCGGATTTTGGGATGGACTCTTTGGCTTTGCTTTTCTTCTCCTCATTGGATTTTTCATGTTAAAAGTTGCAGAAGCCAGATGACAAGCTCATTTTGGTTCAACTTCAGCAACTGTGCATTGCATTGCCATGTAATGTAATGTAATGCAATGCTATCTATCTAGCTCTCCCTCTATACTTCCTTTTGGATAAACAGACATATTAGGCAAGCATTTTGGAGCTTTCACCTAAATAACTACAGGTGGTGAGATAAGCTGCACAATATAATTGACCTTTCAGTATATTGTTGCACACACACCATCTATTTAGCAAATGCCCTTGTTATCAACAGCAGCCTTTTAAACTCACCTGAGCTAACAGGTATGTGAGCTGGTTACTCTGCTGCGCTTAAAATTTATTTTTTGGTTTGCTACAATGCCTTTTCTGAAACGTTGTCTCCCTCTGCTGGAACACTGACTTCTTTCATTTAATGCCTGCAGACTATAAAAGAGAAACCAACCCAAAAAGTTTGGTTGATTAGTCTGTGGCATTCTTTTAAACTGTTGTTTATGGCGGTCTCTGTGAGCTTCTCAGTGACATTCAGCCATCCAGGTATCCCGCCTGCAGTAGACGGAATGTGGCAATGGAACGCTGGCTGCGCGTGTCATAATAGGCTCTGAGCCTTTATATACCTGCGCACAGCAGCAGCCACCTTCAGTCTGCTGCTGGACAGCCAGCAGCAGCAGCAGCAGGAGAGGTAATTAATCAGCAACCCTCCTGCTAAGGGTAGACAGCTGCTCGTTCCACCCCCCCCCCCCCCGCCTTAATTGGTTCTCCTCCCTTCCAACGGTGTTGAGGCGGGTGGGAACAGCCGGGGGTTGAGGGTACTGTGCTAAAAGAGGTGGAGTTATGCAGATCTAAAACGCGTGGATTGCAGCAGCAGCAAGCCGAAAAGTGCAGGCATGTGAGGGATCTAGAGGTTGACAGCATGTCTTCTTAACGGGAGTCCAGGTGGCCATCTCCACAAATGGACTTTTCAGAATCCTTGGGTGGCACCGTAGTCGGAAACCAATTCTGGTTATCGCTTCTCGGCCTTTTGGCTAAGATCAAGTGTAGTATCTGTTCTTATCAGTTTAATATCTGATACGTCCCCTATCTGGGGACCATATATTAAATGGATTTTTAGAACAGGGAGATGGAAAAAGAGCTTGCTCTGTCCACTCCACGCATTGACCTGGTATTGCAGTATCTCCAGGACCGGTGCACCCCTTCTTTAATGCAGTTTCTAAAATCAGAAAGAATTGAATTCAATGCTTTTTGTTCATTTTGCTTGTTTGTCGGATTTTGGGATGGACTCTTTGGCTTTGCTTTTCTTCTCCTCATTGGATTTTTCATGTTAAAAGTTGCAGAAACCAGATGACAAGCTCATTTTGGTTCAACTTCAGCAACTGTGCATTGCATTGCCATGTAATGTAATGTAATGCAATGCTATCTATCTAGCTCTCCCTCTATACTTCCTTTTGGATAAACAGACATATTAGGCAAGCATTTTGGAGCTTTCACCTAAATAACTACAGGTGGTGAGATAAGCTGCACAATATAATTGACCTTTCAGTATATTGTTGCACACACACCATCTATTTAGCAAATGCCCTTGTTATCAACAGCAGCCTTTTAAACTCACCTGAGCTAACAGGTATGTGAGCTGGTTACTCTGCTGTGCTTAAAATTTCTTTTTTGGTTTGCTACAATGCCTTTTCTGAAACGTTGTCTCCCTCTGCTGGAACACTGACTTCTTTCATTTAATGCCTGCAGACTATAAAAGAGAAACCAACCCAAAAAGTTTGGTTGATTAGTCTGTGGCATTCTTTTAAACTGTTGCTTATGGCGGTCTCTGTGAGCTTCTCAGTGACATTCAGCCATCCAGGTATCCCGCCTGCAGTAGACGGAATGTGGCAATGGAACGCTGGCTGCGCGTGTCATAATAGGCTCTGAGCCTTTATATACCTGCGCACAGCAGCAGCCACCTTCAGTCTGCTGCTGGACAGCCAGCAGCAGCAGCAGCAGGAGAGGTAATTAATCAGCAACCCTCCTGCTAAGGGTAGACAGCTGCTCGTTCCACCCCCCCCCCCGCCTTAATTGGTTCTCCTCCCTTCCAACGGTGTTGAGGCGGGTGGGAACAGCCGGGGGTTGAGGGTACTGTGCTAAAAGAGGTGGAGTTATGCAGATCTAAAACGCGTGGATTGCAGCAGCAGCAAGCCGAAAAGTGCAGGCATGTGAGGGATCTAGAGGTTGACAGCATGTCTTCTTAACGGGAGTCCAGGTGGCCATCTCCACAAATGGACTTTTCAGAATCCTTGGGTGGCACCGTAGTCGGAAACCAATTCTGGTTATCGCTTCTCGGCATTTTGGCTAAGATCAAGTGTAGTATCTGTTCTTATCAGTTTAATATCTGATACGTCCCCTATCTGGGGACCATATATTAAATGGATTTTTAGAACAGGGAGATGGAAAAAGAGCTTGCTCTGTCCACTCCACGCATTGACCTGGTATTGCAGTATCTCCAGGACCGGTGCACCCCTTCTTTAATGCAGTTTCTAAAATCAGAAAGAATTGAATTCAATGCTTTTTGTTCATTTTGCTTGTTTGTCGGATTTTGGGATGGACTCTTTGGCTTTGCTTTTCTTCTCCTCATTGGATTTTTCATGTTAAAAGTTGCAGAAGCCAGATGACAAGCTCATTTTGGTTCAACTTCAGCAACTGTGCATTGCATTGCCATGTAATGTAATGTAATGCAATGCTATCTATCTAGCTCTCCCTCTATACTTCCTTTTGGATAAACAGACATATTAGGCAAGCATTTTGGAGCTTTCACCTAAATAACTACAGGTGGTGAGATAAGCTGCACAATATAATTGACCTTTCAGTATAATGTTGCACACACACCATCTATTTAGCAAATGCCCTTGTTATCAACAGCAGCCTTTTAAACTCACCTGAGCTAACAGGTATGTGAGCTGGTTACTCTGCTGCGCTTAAAATTTCTTTTTTGGTTTGCTACAATGCCTTTTCTGAAACGTTGTCTCCCTCTGCTGGAACACTGACTTCTTTCATTTAATGCCTGCAGACTATAAAAGAGAAACCAACCCAAAAAGTTTGGTTGATTAGTCTGTGGCATTCTTTTAAACTGTTGCTTATGGCGGTCTCTGTGAGCTTCTCAGTGACATTCAGCCATCCAGGTATCCCGCCTGCAGTAGACGGAATGTGGCAATGGAACGCTGGCTGCGCGTGTCATAATAGGCTCTGAGCCTTTATATACCTGCGCACAGCAGCAGCCACCTTCAGTCTGCTGCTGGACAGCCAGCAGCAGCAGCAGCAGGAGAGGTAATTAATCAGCAACCCTCCTGCTAAGGGTAGACAGCTGCTCGTTCCACCCCCCCCCGCCTTAATTGGTTCTCCTCCCTTCCAACGGTGTTGAGGCGGGTGGGAACAGCCGGGGGTTGAGGGTACTGTGCTAAAAGAGGTGGAGTTATGCAGATCTAAAACGCGTGGATTGCAGCAGCAGCAAGCCGAAAAGTGCAGGCATGTGAGGGATCTAGAGGTTGACAGCATGTCTTCTTAACGGGAGTCCAGGTGGCCATCTCCACAAATGGACTTTTCAGAATCCTTGGGTGGCACCGTAGTCGGAAACCAATTCTGGTTATCGCTTCTCGGCCTTTTGGCTAAGATCAAGTGTAGTATCTGTTCTTATCAGTTTAATATCTGATACGTCCCCTATCTGGGGACCATATATTAAATGGATTTTTAGAACAGGGAGATGGAAAAAGAGCTTGCTCTGTCCACTCCACGCATTGACCTGGTATTGCAGTATCTCCAGGACCGGTGCACCCCTTCTTTAATGCAGTTTCTAAAATCAGAAAGAATTGAATTCAATGCTTTTTGTTCATTTTGCTTGTTTGTCGGATTTTGGGATGGACTCTTTGGCTTTGCTTTTCTTCTCCTCATTGGATTTTTCATGTTAAAAGTTGCAGAAGCCAGATGACAAGCTCATTTTGGTTCAACTTCAGCAACTGTGCATTGCATTGCCATGTAATGTAATGTAATGCAATGCTATCTATCTAGCTCTCCCTCTATACTTCCTTTTGGATAAACAGACATATTAGGCAAGCATTTTGGAGCTTTCACCTAAATAACTACAGGTGGTGAGATAAGCTGCACAATATAATTGACCTTTCAGTATATTGTTGCACACACACCATCTATTTAGCAAATGCCCTTGTTATCAACAGCAGCCTTTTAAACTCACCTGAGCTAACAGGTATGTGAGCTGGTTACTCTGCTGCGCTTAAAATTTCTTTTTTGGTTTGCTACAATGCCTTTTCTGAAACGTTGCCTCCCTCTGCTGGAACACTGACTTCTTTCATTTAATGCCTGCAGACTATAAAAGAGAAACCAACCCAAAAAGTTTGGTTGATTAGTCTGTGGCATTCTTTTAAACTGTTGCTTATGGCGGTCTCTGTGAGCTTCTCAGTGACATTCAGCCATCCAGGTATCCCGCCTGCAGTAGACGGAATGTGGCAATGGAACGCTGGCTGCGCGTGTCATAATAGGCTCTGAGCCTTTATATACCTGCGCACAGCAGCAGCCACCTTCAGTCTGCTGCTGGACAGCCAGCAGCAGCAGCAGCAGGAGAGGTAATTAATCAGCAACCCTCCTGCTAAGGGTAGACAGCTGCTCGTTCCACCCCCCCCCCCCCCGCCTTAATTGGTTCTCCTCCCTTCCAACGGTGTTGAGGCGGGTGGGAACAGCCGGGGGTTGAGGGTACTGTGCTAAAAGAGGTGGAGTTATGCAGATCTAAAACGCGTGGATTGCAGCAGCAGCAAGCCGAAAAGTGCAGGCATGTGAGGGATCTAGAGGTTGACAGCATGTCTTCTTAACGGGAGTCCAGGTGGCCATCTCCACAAATGGACTTTTCAGAATCCTTGGGTGGCACCGTAGTCGGAAACCAATTCTGGTTATCGCTTCTCGGCCTTTTGGCTAAGATCAAGTGTAGTATCTGTTCTTATCAGTTTAATATCTGATACGTCCCCTATCTGGGGACCATATATTAAATGGATTTTTAGAACAGGGAGATGGAAAAAGAGCTTGCTCTGTCCACTCCACGCATTGACCTGGTATTGCAGTATCTCCAGGACCGGTGCACCCCTTCTTTAATGCAGTTTCTAAAATCAGAAAGAATTGAATTCAATGCTTTTTGTTCATTTTGCTTGTTTGTCGGATTTTGGGATGGACTCTTTGGCTTTGCTTTTCTTCTCCTCATTGGATTTTTCATGTTAAAAGTTGCAGAAGCCAGATGACAAGCTCATTTTGGTTCAACTTCAGCAACTGTGCATTGCATTGCCATGTAATGTAATGTAATGCAATGCTATCTATCTAGCTCTCCCTCTATACTTCCTTTTGGATAAACAGACATATTAGGCAAGCATTTTGGAGCTTTCACCTAAATAACTACAGGTGGTGAGATAAGCTGCACAATATAATTGACCTTTCAGTATATTGTTGCACACACACCATCTATTTAGCAAATGCCCTTGTTATCAACAGCAGCCTTTTAAACTCACCTGAGCTAACAGGTATGTGAGCTGGTTACTCTGCTGCGCTTAAAATTTCTTTTTTGGTTTGCTACAATGCCTTTTCTGAAACGTTGTCTCCCTCTGCTGGAACACTGACTTCTTTCATTTAATGCCTGCAGACTATAAAAGAGAAACCAACCCAAAAAGTTTGGTTGATTAGTCTGTGGCATTCTTTTAAACTGTTGCTTATGGCGGTCTCTGTGAGCTTCTCAGTGACATTCAGCCATCCAGGTATCCCGCCTGCAGTAGACGGAATGTGGCAATGGAACGCTGGCTGCGCGTGTCATAATAGGCTCTGAGCCATTATATACCTGCGCACAGCAGCAGCCACCTTCAGTCTGCTGCTGGACAGCCAGCAGCAGCAGCAGCAGGAGAGGTAATTAATCAGCAACCCTCCTGCTAAGGGTAGACAGCTGCTCGTTCCACCCCCCCCCCGCCTTAATTGGTTCTCCTCCCTTCCAACGGTGTTGAGGCGGGTGGGAACAGCCGGGGGTTGAGGGTACTGTGCTAAAAGAGGTGGAGTTATGCAGATCTAAAACGCGTGGATTGCAGCAGCAGCAAGCCGAAAAGTGCAGGCATGTGAGGGATCTAGAGGTTGACAGCATGTCTTCTTAACGGGAGTCCAGGTGGCCATCTCCACAAATGGACTTTTCAGAATCCTTGGGTGGCACCGTAGTCGGAAACCAATTCTGGTTATCGCTTCTCGGCCTTTTGGCTAAGATCAAGTGTAGTATCTGTTCTTATCAGTTTAATATCTGATACGTCCCCTATCTGGGGACCATATATTAAATGGATTTTTAGAACAGGGAGATGGAAAAAGAGCTTGCTCTGTCCACTCCACGCATTGACCTGGTATTGCAGTATCTCCAGGACCAGTGCACCCCTTCTTTAATGCAGTTTCTAAAATCAGAAAGAATTGAATTCAATGCTTTTTGTTCATTTTGCTTGTTTGTCGGATTTTGGGATGGACTCTTTGGCTTTGCTTTTCTTCTCCTCATTGGATTTTTCATGTTAAAAGTTGCAGAAGCCAGATGACAAGCTCATTTTGGTTCAACTTCAGCAACTGTGCATTGCATTGCCATGTAATGTAATGTAATGCAATGCTATCTATCTAGCTCTCCCTCTATACTTCCTTTTGGATAAACAGACATATTAGGCAAGCATTTTGGAGCTTTCACCTAAATAACTACAGGTGGTGAGATAAGCTGCACAATATAATTGACCTTTCAGTATATTGTTGCACACACACCATCTATTTAGCAAATGCCCTTGTTATCAACAGCAGCCTTTTAAACTCACCTGAGCTAACAGGTATGTGAGCTGGTTACTCTGCTGCGCTTAAAATTTCTTTTTTGGTTTGCTACAATGCCTTTTCTGAAACGTTGTCTCCCTCTGCTGGAACACTGACTTCTTTCATTTAATGCCTGCAGACTATAAAAGAGAAACCAACCCAAAAAGTTTGGTTGATTAGTCTGTGGCATTCTTTTAAACTGTTGCTTATGGCGGTCTCTGTGAGCTTCTCAGTGACATTCAGCCATCCAGGTATCCCGCCTGCAGTAGACGGAATGTGGCAATGGAACGCTGGCTGCGCGTGTCATAATAGGCTCTGAGCCTTTATATACCTGCGCACAGCAGCAGCCATCTTCAGTCTGCTGCTGGACAGCCAGCAGCAGCAGCAGCAGGAGAGGTAATTAATCAGCAACCCTCCTGCTAAGGGTAGACAGCTGCTCGTTCCATCCCCCCCCGCCTTAATTGGTTCTCCTCCCTTCCAACGGTGTTGAGGCGGGTGGGAACAGCCGGGGGTTGAGGGTACTGTGCTAAAAGAGGTGGAGTTATGCAGATCTAAAACGCGTGGATTGCAGCAGCAGCAAGCCGAAAAGTGCAGGCATGTGAGGGATCTAGAGGTTGACAGCATGTCTTCTTAACGGGAGTCCAGGTGGCCATCTCCACAAATGGACTTTTCAGAATCCTTGGGTGGCACCGTAGTCGGAAACCAATTCTGGTTATCGCTTCTCGGCCTTTTGGCTAAGATCAAGTGTAGTATCTGTTCTTATCAGTTTAATATCTGATACGTCCCCTATCTGGGGACCATATATTAAATGGATTTTTAGAACAGGGAGATGGAAAAAGAGCTTGCTCTGTCCACTCCACGCATTGACCTGGTATTGCAGTATCTCCAGGACCGGTGCACCCCTTCTTTAATGCAGTTTCTAAAATCAGAAAGAATTGAATTCAATGCTTTTTGTTCATTTTGCTTGTTTGTCGGATTTTGGGATGGACTCTTTGGCTTTGCTTTTCTTCTCCTCATTGGATTTTTCATGTTAAAAGTTGCAGAAGCCAGATGACAAGCTCATTTTGGTTCAACTTCAGCAACTGTGCATTGCATTGCCATGTAATGTAATGTAATGCAATGCTATCTATCTAGCTCTCCCTCTATACTTCCTTTTGGATAAACAGACATATTAGGCAAGCATTTTGGAGCTTTCACCTAAATAACTACAGGTGGTGAGATAAGCTGCACAATATAATTGACCTTTCAGTATATTGTTGCACACACACCATCTATTTAGCAAATGCCCTTGTTATCAACAGCAGCCTTTTAAACTCACCTGAGCTAACAGGTATGTGAGCTGGTTACTCTGCTGCGCTTAAAATTTCTTTTTTGGTTTGCTACAATGCCTTTTCTGAAACGTTGTCTCCCTCTGCTGGAACACTGACTTCTTTCATTTAATGCCTGCAGACTATAAAAGAGAAACCAACCCAAAAAGTTTGGTTGATTAGTCTGTGGCATTCTTTTAAACTGTTGCTTATGGCGGTCTCTGTGAGCTTCTCAGTGACATTCAGCCATCCAGGTATCCCGCCTGCAGTAGACGGAATGTGGCAATGGAACGCTGGCTGCGCGTGTCATAATAGGCTCTGAGCCTTTATATACCTGCGCACAGCAGCAGCCACCTTCAGTCTGCTGCTGGACAGCCAGCAGCAGCAGCAGCAGGAGAGGTAATTAATCAGCAACCCTCCTGCTAAGGGTAGACAGCTGCTCGTTCCACCCCCCCCCCGCCTTAATTGGTTCTCCTCCCTTCCAACGGTGTTGAGGCGGGTGGGAACAGCCGGGGGTTGAGGGTACTGTGCTAAAAGAGGTGGAGTTATGCAGATCTAAAACGCGTGGATTGCAGCAGCAGCAAGCCGAAAAGTGCAGGCATGTGAGGGATCTAGAGGTTGACAGCATGTCTTCTTAACGGGAGTCCAGGTGGCCATCTCCACAAATGGACTTTTCAGAATCCTTGGGTGGCACCGTAGTCGGAAACCAATTCTGGTTATCGCTTCTCGGCCTTTTGGCTAAGATCAAGTGTAGTATCTGTTCTTATCAGTTTAATATCTGATACGTCCCCTATCTGGGGACCATATATTAAATGGATTTTTAGAACAGGGAGATGGAAAAAGAGCTTGCTCTGTCCACTCCACGCATTGACCTGGTATTGCAGTATCTCCAGGACCGGTGCACCCCTTCTTTAATGCAGTTTCTAAAATCAGAAAGAATTGAATTCAATGCTTTTTGTGCATTTTGCTTGTTTGTCGGATTTTGGGATGGACTCTTTGGCTTTGCTTTTCTTCTCCTCATTGGATTTTTCATGTTAAAAGTTGCAGAAGCCAGATGACAAGCTCATTTTGGTTCAACTTCAGCAACTGTGCATTGCATTGCCATGTAATGTAATGTAATGCAATGCTATCTATCTAGCTCTCCCTCTATACTTCCTTTTGGATAAACAGACATATTAGGCAAGCATTTTGGAGCTTTCACCTAAATAACTACAGGTGGTGAGATAAGCTGCACAATATAATTGACCTTTCAGTATATTGTTGCACACACACCATCTATTTAGCAAATGCCCTTGTTATCAACAGCAGCCTTTTAAACTCACCTGAGCTAACAGGTATGTGAGCTGGTTACTCTGCTGCACTTAAAATTTCTTTTTTTGGTTTGCTACAATGCCTTTTCTGAAACGTTGTCTCCCTCTGCTGGAACACTGACTTCTTTCATTTAATGCCTGCAGACTATAAAAGAGAAACCAACCCAAAAAGTTTGGTTGATTAGTCTGTGGCATTCTTTTAAACTGTTGCTTATGGCGGTCTCTGTGAGCTTCTCAGTGACATTCAGCCATCCAGGTATCCCGCCTGCAGTAGACGGAATGTGGCAATGGAACGCTGGCTGCGCGTGTCATAATAGGCTCTGAGCCTTTATATACCTGCGCACAGCAGCAGCCACCTTCAGTCTGCTGCTGGACAGCCAGCAGCAGCAGGAGAGGTAATTAATCAGCAACCCTCCTGCTAAGGGTAGACAGCTGCTCGTTCCACCCCCCCCCCGCCTTAATTGGTTCTCCTCCCTTCCAACGGTGTTGAGGCGGGTGGGAACAGCCGGGGGTTGAGGGTACTGTGCTAAAAGAGGTGGAGTTATGCAGATCTAAAACGCGTGGATTGCAGCAGCAGCAAGCCGAAAAGTGCAGGCATGTGAGGGATCTAGAGGTTGACAGCATGTCTTCTTAACGGGAGTCCAGGTGGCCATCTCCACAAATGGACTTTTCAGAATCCTTGGGTGGCACCGTAGTCGGAAACCAATTCTGGTTATCGCTTCTCGGCCTTTTGGCTAAGATCAAGTGTAGTATCTGTTCTTATCAGTTTAATATCTGATACGTCCCCTATCTGGGGACCATATATTAAATGGATTTTTAGAACAGGGAGATGGAAAAAGAGCTTGCTCTGTCCACTCCACGCATTGACCTGGTATTGCAGTATCTCCAGGACCGGTGCACCCCTTCTTTAATGCAGTTTCTAAAATCAGAAAGAATTGAATTCAATGCTTTTTGTTCATTTTGCTTGTTTGTCGGATTTTGGGATGGACTCTTTGGCTTTGCTTTTCTTCTCCTCATTGGATTTTTCATGTTAAAAGTTGCAGAAGCCAGATGACAAGCTCATTTTGGTTCAACTTCAGCAACTGTGCATTGCATTGCCATGTAATGTAATGTAATGCAATGCTATCTATCTAGCTCTCCCTCTATACTTCCTTTGGGATAAACAGACATATTAGGCAAGCATTTTGGAGCTTTCACCTAAATAACTACAGGTGGTGAGATAAGCTGCACAATATAATTGACCTTTCAGTATATTGTTGCACACACACCATCTATTTAGCAAATGCCCTTGTTATCAACAGCAGCCTTTTAAACTCACCTGAGCTAACAGGTATGTGAGCTGGTTACTCTGCTGCGCTTAACATTTCTTTTTTGGTTTGCTACAATGCCTTTTCTGAAACGTTGTCTCCCTCTGCTGGAACACTGACTTCTTTCATTTAATGCCTGCAGACTATAAAAGAGAAACCAACCCAAAAAGTTTGGTTGATTAGTCTGTGGCATTCTTTTAAACTGTTGCTTATGGCGGTCTCTGTGAGCTTCTCAGTGACATTCAGCCATCCAGGTATCCCGCCTGCAGTAGACGGAATGTGGCAATGGAACGCTGGCTGCGCGTGTCATAATAGGCTCTGAGCCTTTATATACCTGCGCACAGCAGCAGCCACCTTCAGTCTGCTGCTGGACAGCCAGCAGCAGCAGCAGCAGGAGAGGTAATTAATCAGCAACCCTCCTGCTAAGGGTTGACAGCTGCTCGTTCCACCCCCCCCCCCGCCTTAATTGGTTCTCCTCCCTTCCAACGGTGTTGAGGCGGGTGGGAACAGCCGGGGGTTGAGGGTACTGTGCTAAAAGAGGTGGAGTTATGCAGATCTAAAACGCGTGGATTGCAGCAGCAGCAAGCCAAAAAGTGCAGGCATGTGAGGGATCTAGAGGTTGACAGCATGTCTTCTTAACGGGAGTCCAGGTGGCCATCTCCACAAATGGACTTTTCATAATCCTTGGGTGGCACCGTAGTCGGAAACCAATTCTGGTTATCGCTTCTCGGCCTTTTGGCTAAGATCAAGTGTAGTATCTGTTCTTATCAGTTTAATATCTGATACGTCCCCTATCTGGGGACCATATATTAAATGGATTTTTAGAACAGGGAGATGGAAAAAGAGCTTGCTCTGTCCACTCCACGCATTGACCTGGTATTGCAGTATCTCCAGGACCGGTGCACCCCTTCTTTAATGCAGTTTCTAAAATCAGAAAGAATTGAATTCAATGCTTTTTGTTCATTTTGCTTGTTTGTCGGATTTTGGGATGGACTCTTTGGCTTTGCTTTTCTTCTCCTCATTGGATTTTTCATGTTAAAAGTTGCAGAAGCCAGATGACAAGCTCATTTTGGTTCAACTTCAGCAACTGTGCATTGCATTGCCATGTAATGTAATGTAATGCAATGCTATCTATCTAGCTCTCCCTCTATACTTCCTTTTGGATAAACAGACATATTAGGCAAGCATTTTGGAGCTTTCACCTAAATAACTACAGGTGGTGAGATAAGCTGCACAATATAATTGACCTTTCAGTATATTGTTGCACACACACCATCTATTTAGCAAATGCCCTTGTTATCAACAGCAGCCTTTTAAACTCACCTGAGCTAACAGGTATGTGAGCTGGTTACTCTGCTGCGCTTAAAATTTCTTTTTTGGTTTGCTACAATGCCTTTTCTGAAACGTTGTCTCCCTCTGCTGGAACACTGACTTCTTTCATTTAATGCCTGCAGACTATAAAAGAGAAACCAACCCAAAAAGTTTGGTTGATTAGTCTGTGGCATTCTTTTAAACTGTTGCTTATGGCGGTCTCTGTGAGCTTCTCAGTGACATTCAGCCATCCAGGTATCCCGCCTGCAGTAGACGGAATGTGGCAATGGAACGCTGGCTGCGCGTGTCATAATAGGCTCTGAGCCTTTATATACCTGCGCACAGCAGCAGCCACCTTCAGTCTGCTGCTGGACAGCCAGCAGCAGCAGCAGCAGGAGAGGTAATTAATCAGCAACCCTCCTGCTAAGGGTAGACAGCTGCTCGTTCCACCCCCCCCCCCCCGCCTTAATTGGTTCTCCTCCCTTCCAACGGTGTTGAGGCGGGTGGGAACAGCCGGGGGTTGAGGGTACTGTGCTAAAAGAGGTGGAGTTATGCAGATCTAAAACGCGTGGATTGCAGCAGCAGCAAGCCGAAAAGTGCAGGCATGTGAGGGATCTAGAGGTTGACAGCATGTCTTCTTAACGGGAGTCCAGGTGGCCATCTCCACAAATGGACTTTTCAGAATCCTTGGGTGGCACCGTAGTCGGAAACCAATTCTGGTTATCGCTTCTCGGCCTTTTGGCTAAGATCAAGTGTAGTATCTGTTCTTATCAGTTTAATATCTGATACGTCCCCTATCTGGGGACCATATATTAAATGGATTTTTAGAACAGGGAGATGGAAAAAGAGCTTGCTCTGTTCACTCCACGCATTGACCTGGTATTGCAGTATCTCCAGGACCGGTGCACCCCTTCTTTAATGCAGTTTCTAAAATCAGAAAGAATTGAATTCAATGCTTTTTGTTCATTTTGCTTGTTTGTCGGATTTTGGGATGGACTCTTTGGCTTTGCTTTTCTTCTCCTCATTGGATTTTTCATGTTAAAAGTTGCAGAAGCCAGATGACAAGCTCATTTTGGTTCAACTTCAGCAACTGTGCATTGCATTGCCATGTAATGTAATGTAATGCAATGCTATCTATCTAGCTCTCCCTCTATACTTCCTTTTGGATAAACATACATATTAGGCAAGCATTTTGGAGCTTTCACCTAAATAACTACAGGTGGTGAGATAAGCTGCACAATATAATTGACCTTTCAGTATATTGTTGCACACACACCATCTATTTAGCAAATGCCCTTGTTATCAACAGCAGCCTTTTAAACTCACCTGAGCTAACAGGTATGTGAGCTGGTTACTCTGCTGCGCTTAAAATTTCTTTTTTGGTTTGCTACAATGCCTTTTCTGAAACGTTGTCTCCCTCTGCTGGAACACTGACTTCTTTCATTTAATGCCTGCAGACTATAAAAGAGAAACCAACCCAAAAAGTTTGGTTGATTAGTCTGTGGCATTCTTTTAAACTGTTGCTTATGGCGGTCTCTGTGAGCTTCTCAGTGACATTCAGCCATCCAGGTATCCCGCCTGCAGTAGACGGAATGTGGCAATGGAACGCTGGCTGCGCGTGTCATAATAGGCTCTGAGCCTTTATATACCTGCGCACAGCAGCAGCCACCTTCAGTGTGCTGCTGGACAGCCAGCAGCAGCAGCAGCAGGAGAGGTAATTAATCAGCAACCCTCCTGCTAAGGGTAGACAGCTGCTCGTTCCACCCCCCCCCCGTCTTAATTGGTTCTCCTCCCTTCCAACGGTGTTGAGGCGGGTGGGAACAGCCGGGGGTTGAGGGTACTGTGCTAAAAGAGGTGGAGTTATGCAGATCTAAAACGCGTGGATTGCAGCAGCAGCAAGCCGAAAAGTGCAGGCATGTGAGGGATCTAGAGGTTGACAGCATGTCTTCTCAACGGGAGTCCAGGTGGCCATCTCCACAAATGGACTTTTCAGAATCCTTGGGTGGCACCGTAGTCGGAAACCAATTCTGGTTATCGCTTCTCGGCCTTTTGGCTAAGATCAAGTGTAGTATCTGTTCTTATCAGTTTAATATCTGATACGTCCCCTATCTGGGGACCATATATTAAATGGATTTTTAGAACAGGGAGATGGAAAAAGAGCTTGCTCTGTCCACTCCACGCATTGACCTGGTATTGCAGTATCTCCAGGACCGGTGCACCCCTTCTTTAATGCAGTTTCTAAAATCAGAAAGAATTGAATTCAATGCTTTTTGTTCATTTTGCTTGTTTGTCGGATTTTGGGATGGACTCTTTGGCTTTGCTTTTCTTCTCCTCATTGGATTTTTCATGTTAAAAGTTGCAGAAGCCAGATGACAAGCTCATTTTGGTTCAACTTCAGCAACTGTGCATTGCATTGCCATGTAATGTAATGTAATGCAATGCTATCTATCTAGCTCTCCCTCTATACTTCCTTTTGGATAAACAGACATATTAGGCAAGCATTTTGGAGCTTTCACCTAAATAACTACAGGTGGTGAGATAAGCTGCACAATATAATTGACCTTTCAGTATATTGTTGCACACACACCATCTATTTAGCAAATGCCCTTGTTATCAACAGCAGCCTTTTAAACTCACCTGAGCTAACAGGTATGTGAGCTGGTTACTCTGCTGCGCTTAAAATTTCTTTTTTGGTTTGCTACAATGCCTTTTCTGAAACGTTGTCTCCCTCTGCTGGAACACTGACTTCTTTCATTTAATGCCTGCAGACTATAAAAGAGAAACCAACCCAAAAAGTTTGGTTGATTAGTCTGTGGCATTCTTTTAAACTGTTACTTATGGCGGTCTCTGTGAGCTTCTCAGTGACATTCAGCCATCCAGGTATCCCGCCTGCAGTAGACGGAATGTGGCAATGGAACGCTGGCTGCGCGTGTCATAATAGGCTCTGAGCCTTTATATACCTGCGCACAGCAGCAGCCACCTTCAGTCTGCTGCTGGACAGCCAGCAGCAGCAGCAGCAGGAGAGGTAATTAATCAGCAACCCTCCTGCTAAGGGTAGACAGCTGCTCGTTCCACCCCCCCCCCCGCCTTAATTGGTTCTCCTCCCTTCCAACGGTGTTGAGGCGGGTGGGAACAGCCGGGGGTTGAGGGTACTGTGCTAAAAGAGGTGGAGTTATGCAGATCTAAAACGCGTGGATTGCAGCAGCAGCAAGCCGAAAAGTGCAGGCATGTGAGGGATCTAGAGGTTGACAGCATGTCTTCTTAACGGGAGTCCAGGTGGCCATCTCCACAAATGGACTTTTCAGAATCCTTGGGTGGCACCGTAGTCGGAAACCAATTCTGGTTATCGCTACTCGGCCTTTTGGCTAAGATCAAGTGTAGTATCTGTTCTTATCAGTTTAATATCTGATACGTCCCCTATCTGGGGACCATATATTAAATGGATTTTTAGAACAGGGAGATGGAAAAAGAGCTTGCTCTGTCCACTCCACGCATTGACCTGGTATTGCAGTATCTCCAGGAGCGGTGCACCCCTTCTTTAATGCAGTTTCTAAAATCAGAAAGAATTGAATTCAATGCTTTTTGTTCATTTTGCTTGTTTGTCGGATTTTGGGATGGACTCTTTGGCTTTGCTTTTCTTCTCCTCATTGGATTTTTCATGTTAAAAGTTGCAGAAGCCAGATGACAAGCTCATTTTGGTTCAACTTCAGCAACTGTGCATTGCATTGCCATGTAATGTAATGTAATGCAATGCTATCTATCTAGCTCTCCCTCTATACTTCCTTTTGGATAAACAGACATATTAGGCAAGCATTTTGGAGCTTTCACCTAAATAACTACAGGTGGTGAGATAAGCTGCACAATATAATTGACCTTTCAGTATATTGTTGCACACACACCATCTATTTAGCAAATGCCCTTGTTATCAACAGCAGCCTTTTAAACTCACCTGAGCTAACAGGTATGTGAGCTGGTTACTCTGCTGCGCTTAAAATTTCTTTTTTGGTTTGCTACAATGCCTTTTCTGAAACGTTGTCTCCCTCTGCTGGAACACTGACTTCTTTCATTTAATGCCTGCAGACTATAAAAGAGAAACCAACCCAAAAAGTTTGGTTGATTAGTCTGTGGCATTCTTTTAAACTGTTGCTTATGGCGGTCTCTGTGAGCTTCTCAGTGACATTCAGCCATCCAGGTATCCCGCCTGCAGTAGACGGAATGTGGCAATGGAACGCTGGCTGCGCGTGTCATAATAGGCTCTGAGCCTTTATATACCTGCGCACAGCAGCAGCCACCTTCAGTCTGCTGCTGGACAGCCAGCAGCAGCAGCAGCAGGAGAGGTAATTAATCAGCAACCCTCCTGCTAAGGGTAGACAGCTGCTCGTTCCACCCCCCCCCCCCCCCGCCTTAATTGGTTCTCCTCCCTTCCAACGGTGTTGAGGCGGGTGGGAACAGCCGGGGGTTGAGGGTACTGTGCTAAAAGAGGTGGAGTTATGCAGATCTAAAACGCGTGGATTGCAGCAGCAGCAAGCCGAAAACTGCAGGCATGTGAGGGATCTAGAGGTTGACAGCATGTCTTCTTAACGGGAGTCCAGGTGGCCATCTCCACAAATGGACTTTTCAGAATCCTTGGGTGGCACCGTAGTCGGAAACCAATTCTGGTTATCGCTTCTCGGCCTTTTGGCTAAGATCAAGTGTAGTATCTGTTCTTATCAGTTTAATATCTGATACGTCCCCTATCTGGGGACCATATATTAAATGGATTTTTAGAACAGGGAGATGGAAAAAGAGCTTGCTCTGTCCACTCCACGCATTGACCTGGTATTGCAGTATCTCCAGGACAGGTGCACCCCTTCTTTAATGCAGTTTCTAAAATCAGAAAGAATTGAATTCAATGCTTTTTGTTCATTTTGCTTGTTTGTCGGATTTTGGGATGGACTCTTTGGCTTTGCTTTTCTTCTCCTCATTGGATTTTTCATGTTAAAAGTTGCAGAAGCCAGATGACAAGCTCATTTTGGTTCAACTTCAGCAACTGTGCATTGCATTGCCATGTAATGTAATGTAATGCAATGCTATCTATCTAGCTCTCCCTCTATACTTCCTTTTGGATAAACAGACATATTAGGCAAGCATTTTGGAGCTTTCACCTAAATAACTACAGGTGGTGAGATAAGCTGCACAATATAATTGACCTTTCAGTATATTGTTGCACACACACCATCTATTTAGCAAATGCCCTTGTTATCAACAGCAGCCTTTTAAACTCACCTGAGCTAACAGGTATGTGAGCTGGTTACTCTGCTGCACTTAAAATTTCTTTTTTGGTTTGCTACAATGCCTTTTCTGAAACGTTGTCTCCCTCTGCTGGAACACTGACTTCTTTCATTTAATGCCTGCAGACTATAAAAGAGAAACCAACCCAAAAAGTTTGGTTGATTAGTCTGTGGCATTCTGTTAAACTGTTGCTTATGGCGGTCTCTGTGAGCTTCTCAGTGACATTCAGCCATCCAGGTATCCCGCCTGCAGTAGACGGAATGTGGCAATGGAACGCTGGCTGCGCGTGTCATAATAGGCTCTGAGCCTTTATATACCTGCGCACAGCAGCAGCCACCTTCAGTCTGCTGCTGGACAGCCAGCAGCAGCAGCAGGAGAGGTAATTAATCAGCAACCCTCCTGCTAAGGGTAGACAGCTGCTCGTTCCACCCCCCCCCCCCTGCCTTAATTGGTTCTCCTCCCTTCCAACGGTGTTGAGGCGGGTGGGAACAGCCGGGGGTTGAGGGTACTGTGCTAAAAGAGGTGGAGTTATGCAGATCTAAAACGCGTGGATTGCAGCAGCAGCAAGCCGAAAAGTGCAGGCATGTGAGGGATCTAGAGGTTGACAGCATGTCTTCTTAACGGGAGTCCAGGTGGCCATCTCCACAAATGGACTTTTCAGAATCCTTGGGTGGCACCGTAGTCGGAAACCAATTCTGGTTATCGCTTCTCGGCCTTTTGGCTAAGATCAAGTGTGGTATCTGTTCTTATCAGTTTAATATCCGATACGTCCCCTATCTGGGGACCATATATTAAATGGATTTTTAGAACAGGGAGATGGAAAAAGAGCTTGCTCTGTCCACTCCACGCATTGACCTGGTATTGCAGTATCTCCAGGACCGGTGCACCCCTTCTTTAATGCAGTTTCTAAAATCAGAAAGAATTGAATTCAATGCTTTTTGTTCATTTTGCTTGTTTGTCGGATTTTGGGATGGACTCTTTGGCTTTGCTTTTCTTCTCCTCATTGGATTTTTCATGTTAAAAGTTGCAGAAGCCAGATGACAAGCTCATTTTGGTTCAACTTCAGCAACTGTGCATTGCATTGCCATGTAATGTAATGTAATGCAATGCTATCTATCTAGCTCTCCCTCTATACTTCCTTTTGGATAAACAGACATATTAGGCAAGCATTTTGGAGCTTTCACCTAAATAACTACAGGTGGTGAGATAAGCTGCACAATATAATTGACCTTTCAGTATATTGTTGCACACACACCATCTATTTAGCAAATGCCCTTGTTATCAACAGCAGCCTTTTAAACTCACCTGAGCTAACAGGTATGTGAGCTGGTTACTCTGCTGCGCTTAAAATTTCTTTTTTGGTTTGCTACAATGCCTTTTCTGAAACGTTGTCTCCCTCTGCTGGAACACTGACTTCTTTCATTTAATGCCTGCAGACTATAAAAGAGAAACCAACCCAAAAAGTTAGGTTGATTAGTCTGTGGCATTCTTTTAAACTGTTGCTTATGGCGGTCTCTGTGAGCTTCTCAGTGACATTCAGCCATCCAGGTATCCCGCCTGCAGTAGACGGAATGTGGCAATGGAACGCTGGCTGCGCGTGTCATAATAGGCTCTGAGCCTTTATATACCTGCGCACAGCAGCAGCCACCTTCAGTCTGCTGCTGGACAGCCAGCAGCAGCAGCAGCAGGAGAGGTAATTAATCAGCAACCCTCCTGCTAAGGGTAGACAGCTGCTCGTTCCACCCCCCCCCCCGCCTTAATTGGTTCTCCTCCCTTCCAACGGTGTTGAGGCGGGTGGGAACAGCCGGGGGTTGAGGGTACTGTGCTAAAAGAGGTGGAGTTATGCAGATCTAAAACGCATGGATTGCAGCAGCAGCAAGCCGAAAAGTGCAGGCATGTGAGGGATCTAGAGGTTGACAGCATGTCTTCTTAACGGGAGTCCAGGTGGCCATCTCCACAAATGGACTTTTCAGAATCCTTGGGTGGCACCGTAGTCGGAAACCAATTCTGGTTATCGCTTCTCGACCTTTTGGCTAAGATCAAGTGTAGTATCTGTTCTTATCAGTTTAATATCTGATACGTCCCCTATCTGGGGACCATATATTAAATTATTTTTAGAACAGGGAGATGGAAAAAGAGCTTGCTCTGTCCACTCCACGCATTGACCTGGTATTGCAGTATCTCCAGGACCGGTGCACCCCTTCTTTAATGCAGTTTCTAAAATCAGAAAGAATTGAATTCAATGCTTTTTGTTCATTTTGCTTGTTTGTCGGATTTTGGGATGGACTCTTTGGCTTTGCTTTTCTTCTCCTCATTGGATTTTTCATGTTAAAAGTTGCAGAAGCCAGATGACAAGCTGATTTTGGTTCAACTTCAGCAACTGTGCATTGCATTGCCATGTAATGTAATGTAATGCAATGCTATCTATCTAGCTCTCCCTCTATACTTCCTTTTGGATAAACAGACATATTAGGCAAGCATTATGGAGCTTTCACCTAAATAACTACAGGTGGTGAGATAAGCTGCACAATATAATTGACCTTTCAGTATATTGTTGCACACACACCATCTATTTAGCAAATGCCCTTGTTATCAACAGCAGCCTTTTAAACTCACCTGAGCTAACAGGTATGTGAGCTGGTTACTCTGCTGCGCTTAAAATTTCTTTTTTGGTTTGCTACAATGCCTTTTCTGAAACGTTGTCTCCCTCTGCTGGAACACTGACTTCTTTCATTTAATGCCTGCAGACTATAAAAGAGAAACCAACCCAAAAAGTTTGGTTGATTAGTCTGTGGCATTCTTTTAAACTGTTGCTTATGGCGGTCTCTGTGAGCTTCTCAGTGACATTCAGCCATCCAGGTATCCCGCCTGCAGTAGACGGAATGTGGCAATGGAACGCTGGCTGCGCGTGTCATAATAGGCTCTGAGCCTTTATATACCTGCGCACAGCAGCAGCCACCTTCAGTCTGCTGCTGGACAGCCAGCAGCAGCAGCAGCAGGAGAGGTAATTAATCAGCAACCCTCCTGCTAAGGGTAGACAGCTGCTCGTTCCACCCCCCCCCCCCGCCTTAATTGGTTCTCCTCCCTTCCAACGGTGTTGAGGCGGGTGGGAACAGCCGGGGGTTGAGGGTACTGTGCTAAAAGAGGTGGAGTTATGCAGATCTAAAACGCGTGGATTGCAGCAGCAGCAAGCCGAAAAGTGCAGGCATGTGAGGGATCTAGAGGTTGACAGCATGTCTTCTTAACGGGAGTCCAGGTGGCCATCTCCACAAATGGACTTTTCAGAATCCTTGGGTGGCACCGTAGTCGGAAACCAATTCTGGTTATCGCTTCTCGGCCTTTTGGCTAAGATCAAGTGTAGTATCTGTTCTTATCAGTTTAATATCTGATACGTCCCCTATCTGGGGACCATATATTAAATGGATTTTTAGAACAGGGAAATGGAAAAAGAGCTTGCTCTGTCCACTCCACGCATTGACCTGGTATTGCAGTATCTCCAGGACCGGTGCACCCCTTCTTTAATGCAGTTTCTAAAATCAGAAAGAATTGAATTCAATGCTTTTTGTTCATTTTGCTTGTTTGTCGGATTTTGGGATGGACTCTTTGGCTTTGCTTTTCTTCTCCTAATTGGATTTTTCATGTTAAAAGTTGCAGAAGCCAGATGACAAGCTCATTTTGGTTCAACTTCAGCAACTGTGCATTGCATTGCCATGTAATGTAATGTAATGCAATGCTATCTATCTAGCTCTCCCTCTATACTTCCTTTTGGATAAACAGACATATTAGGCAAGCATTTTGGAGCTTTCACCTAAATAACTACAGGTGGTGAGATAAGCTGCACAATATAATTGACCTTTCAGTATATTGTTGCACACACACCATCTATTTAGCAAATGCCCTTGTTATCAACAGCAGCCTTTTAAACTCACCTGAGCTAACAGGTATGTGAGCTGGTTACTCTGCTGCGCTTAAAATTTCTTTTTTAGTTTGCTACAATGCCTTTTCTGAAACGTTGTCTCCCTCTGCTGGAACACTGACTTCTTTCATTTAATGCCTGCAGAGTATAAAAGAGAAACCAACCCAAAAAGTTTGGTTGATTAGTCTGTGGCATTCTTTTAAACTGTTGCTTATGGCGGTCTCTGTGAGCTTCTCAGTGACATTCAGCCATCCAGGTATCCCGCCTGCAGTAGACGGAATGTGGCAATGGAACGCTGGCTGCGCGTGTCATAATAGGCTCTGAGCCTTTATATACCTGCGCACAGCAGCAGCCACCTTCAGTCTGCTGCTGGACAGCCAGCAGCAGCAGCAGCAGGAGAGGTAATTAATCAGCAACCCTCCTGCTAAGGGTAGACAGCTGCTCGTTCCACCCCCCCCCCCGCCTTAATTGGTTCTCCTCCCTTCCAACGGTGTTGAGGCGGGTGGGAACAGCCGGGGGTTGAGGGTACTGTGCTAAAAGAGGTGGAGTTATGCAGATCTAAAACGCGTGGATTGCAGCAGCAGCAAGCCGAAAAGTGCAGGCATGTGAGGGATCTAGAGGTTGACAGCATGTCTTCTTAACGGGAGTCCAGGTGGCCATCTCCACAAATGGACTTTTCAGAATCCTTGGGTGGCACCGTAGTCGGAAACCAATTCTGGTTATCGCTTCTCGGCCTTTTGGCTAAGATCAAGTGTAGTATCTGTTCTTATCAGTTTAATATCTGATACGTCCCCTATCTGGGGACCATATATTAAATGGATTTTTAGAACAGGGAGATGGAAAAAAGCTTGCTCTGTCCACTCCACGCATTGACCTGGTATTGCAGTATCTCCAGGACCGGTGCACCCCTTCTTTAATGCAGTTTCTAAAATCAGAAAGAATTGAATTCAATGCTTTTTGTTCATTTTGCTTGTTTGTCGGATTTTGGGATGGACTCTTTGGCTTTGCTTTTCTTCTCCTCATTGGATTTTTCATGTTAAAAGTTGCAGAAGCCAGATGACAAGCTCATTTTGGTTCAACTTCAGCAACTGTGCATTGCATTGCCATGTAATGTAATGTAATGCAATGCTATCTATCTAGCTCTCCCTCTATACTTCCTTTTGGATAAACAGACATATTAGGCAAGCATTTTGGAGCTTTCACCTAAATAACTACAGGTGGTGAGATAAGCTGCACAATATAATTGACCTTTCAGTATATTGTTGCACACACACCATCTATTTAGCAAATGCCCTTGTTATCAACAGCAGCCTTTTAAACTCACCTGAGCTAACAGGTATGTGAGCTGGTTACTCTGCTGCGCTTAAAATTTCTTTTTTGGTTTGCTACAATGCCTTTTCTGAAACGTTGTCTCCCTCTGCTGGAACACTGACTTCTTTCATTTAATGCCTGCAGACTATAAAAGAGAAACCAACCCAAAAAGTTTGGTTGATTAGTCTGTGGCATTCTTTTAAACTGTTGCTTATGGCGGTCTCTGTGAGCTTCTCAGTGACATTCAGCCATCCAGGTATCCCGCCTGCAGTAGACGGAATGTGGCAATGGAACGCTGGCTGCGCGTGTCATAATAGGCTCTGAGCCTTTATATACCTGCGCACAGCAGCAGCCACCTTCAGTCTGCTGCTGGACAGCCAGCAGCAGCAGCAGCAGGAGAGGTAATTAATCAGCAACCCTCCTGCTAAGGGTAGACAGCTGCTCGTTCCACCCCCCCCCCCCCGCCTTAATTGGCTCTCCTCCCTTCCAACGGTGTTGAGGCGGGTGGGAACAGCCGGGGGTTGAGGGTACTGTGCTAAAAGAGGTGGAGTTATGCAGATCTAAAACGCGTGGATTGCAGCAGCAGCAAGCCGAAAAGTGCAGGCATGTGAGGGATCTAGAGGTTGACAGCATGTCTTCTTAACGGGAGTCCAGGTGGCCATCTCGACAAATGGACTTTTCAGAATCCTTGGGTGGCACCGTAGTCGGAAACCAATTCTGGTTATCGCTTCTCGGCCTTTTGGCTAAGATCAAGTGTAGTATCTGTTCTTATCAGTTTAATATCTGATACGTCCCCTATCTGGGGACCATATATTAAATGGATTTTTAGAACAGGGAGATGGAAAAAGAGCTTGCTCTGTCCACTCCACGCATTGACCTGGTATTGCAGTATCTCCAGGACCGGTGCACCCCTTCTTTAATGCAGTTTCTAAAATCAGAAAGAATTGAATTCAATGCTTTTTGTTCATTTTGCTTGTTTGTCGGATTTTGGGATGGACTCTTTGGCTTTGCTTTTCTTCTCCTCATTGGATTTTTCATGTTAAAAGTTGCAGAAGCCAGATGACAAGCTCATTTTGGTTCAACTTCAGCAACTGTGCATTGCATTGCCATGTAATGTAATGTAATGCAATGCTATCTATCTAGCTCTCCCTCTATACTTCCTTTTGGATAAACAGACATATTAGGCAAGCATTTTGGAGCTTTCACCTAAATAACTACAGGTGGTGAGATAAGCTGCACAATATAATAGACCTTTCAGTATATTGTTGCACACACACCATCTATTTAGCAAATGCCCTTGTTATCAACAGCAGCCTTTTAAACTCACCTGAGCTAACAGGTATGTGAGCTGGTTACTCTGCTGCGCTTAAAATTTCTTTTTTGGTTTGCTACAATGCCTTTTCTGAAACGTTGTCTCCCTCTGCTGGAACACTGACTTCTTTCATTTAATGCCTGCAGACTATAAAAGAGAAACCAACCCAAAAAGTTTGGTTGATTAGTCTGTGGCATTCTTTTAAACTGTTGCTTATGGCGGTCTCTGTGAGCTTCTCAGTGACATTCAGCCATCCAGGTATCCCGCCTGCAGTAGACGGAATGTGGCAATGGAACGCTTGCTGCGCGTGTCATAATAGGCTCTGAGCCTTTATATACCTGCGCACAGCAGCAGCCACCTTCAGTCTGCTGCTGGACAGCCAGCAGCAGCAGCAGCAGGAGAGGTAATTAATCAGCAACCCTCCTGCTAAGGGTAGACAGCTGCTCGTTCCACCCCCCCCCCGCCTTAATTGGTTCTCCTCCCTTCCAACGGTGTTGAGGCGGGTGGGAACAGCTGGGGGTTGAGGGTACTGTGCTAAAAGAGGTGGAGTTATGCAGATCTAAAACGCGTGGATTGCAGCAGCAGCAAGCTGAAAAGTGCAGGCATGTGAGGGATCTAGAGGTTGACAGCATGTCTTCTTAACGGGAGTCCAGGTGGCCATCTCCACAAATGGACTTTTCAGAATCCTTGGGTGGCACCGTAGTCGGAAACCAATTCTGGTTATCGCTTCTCGGCCTTTTGGCTAAGATCAAGTGTAGTATCTGTTCTTATCAGTTTAATATCTGATACGTCCCCTATCTGGGGACCATATATTAAATGGATTTTTAGAACAGGGAGATGGAAAAAGAGCTTGCTCTGTCCACTCCACGCATTGACCTGGTATTGCAGTATCTCCAGGACCGGTGCACCCCTTCTTTAATGCAGTTTCTAAAATCAGAAAGAATTGAATTCAATGCTTTTTGTTCATTTTGCTTGTTTGTCGGATTTTGGGATGGACTCTTTGGCTTTGCTTTTCTTCTCCTCATTGGATTTTTCATGTTAAAAGTTGCAGAAGCCAGATGACAAGCTCATTTTGGTTCAACTTCAGCAACTGTGCATTGCATTGCCATGTAATGTAATGTAATGCAATGCTATCTATCTAGCTCTCCCTCTATACTTCCTTTTGGATAAACAGACATATTAGGCAAGCATTTTGGAGCTTTCACCTAAATAACTACAGGTGGTGAGATAAGCTGCACAATATAATTGACCTTTCAGTATATTGTTGCACACACACCATCTATTTAGCAAATGCCCTTGTTATCAACAGCAGCCTTTTAAACTCACCTGAGCTAACAGGTATGTGAGCTGGTTACTCTGCTGCGCTTAAAATTTCTTTTTTGGTTTGCTACAATGCCTTTTCTGAAACGTTGTCTCCCTCTGCTGGAACACTGACTTCTTTCATTTAATGCCTGCAGACTATAAAAGAGAAACCAACCCAAAAAGTTTGGTTGATTAGTCTGTGGCATTCTTTTAAACTGTTGCTTATGGCGGTCTCTGTGAGCTTCTCAGTGACATTCAGCCATCCAGGTATCCCGCCTGCAGTAGACGGAATGTGGCAATGGAACGCTGGCTGCGCGTGTCATAATAGGCTCAGAGCCTTTATATACCTGCGCACAGCAGCAGCCACCTTCAGTCTGCTGCTGGACAGCCAGCAGCAGCAGCAGCAGGAGAGGTAATTAATCAGCAACCCTCCTGCTAAGGGTAGACAGCTGCTCGTTCCACCCCCCCCCCGCCTTAATTGGTTCTCCTCCCTTCCAACGGTGTTGAGGCGGGTGGGAACAGCCGGGGGTTGAGGGTACTGTGCTAAAAGAGGTGGAGTTATGCAGATCTAAAACGCGTGGATTGCAGCAGCAGCAAGCCGAAAAGTGCAGGCATGTGAGGGATCTAGAGGTTGACAGCATGTCTTCTTAACGGGAGTCCAGGTGGCCATCTCCACAAATGGACTTTTCAGAATCCTTGGGTGGCACCGTAGTCGGAAACCAATTCTGGTTATCGCTTCTCGGCCTTTTGGCTAAGATCAAGTGTAGTATCTGTTCTTATCAGTTTAATATCTGATACGTCCCCTATCTGGGGACCATATATTAAATGGATTTTTAGAACAGGGAGATGGAAAAAGAGCTT